>NC_084734.1:21340644-21355644 GCF_033978785.1 Entelurus aequoreus
TGATTGACAGTCTAAAAGCAACATGTCTTACGCCACTTGTTATTTTTGCAGGTTTGTATAAGATATAAAAATCACAAATTGAATCGCATTTTTGGAGAGAACAATGGCAATTAGTTGTTTTCTTATAATCATGCAGCCCTTAAAGAGACACTAAACGATTAAATATGCACCTCAAAGTCCACATTCATGTTTTCTGTTGTAAGATCCAACCATTCAGCTTTTTTCTCATTTCATAAAAATCGTATGTATTTTTCTCTCTGTTGTCTGTCTTGTCATTTAATTTCCACAATACCGTATTTTCCCGACTATAAGGCACGCTTAAAAAATTTTTTTTGTTCCTCAAAACTCGACAGTACGCCTTATTGTTGTGCGCCTAATGTACGGAAAAATTCTGGTTTTGCTTACCGACCTTGAAGCAATTTTATTTGGTACATGGAGCGATGTTGAGTGTGACCAGTAGATGGCAGTCAAACATAAGAGATATGTGTAGACTGCACTATGATGGCAATACGACTCAAGTAAACAACACCAACATTTTATATGTTCCATTGAAAATATAGAACATTACACACTGCGCTCAAAAATCTATCAAAATGTTTTAGTACAACTTTGGTAAGCTATGAAACCGCACTGCTTGATGGATTGTACTGTGCTTCAACATACAAGTATTATTATGGTGTGTGTTTAAGGTAAGACATTATCTGGTGTTTTGTTTCGCAATATTATGCAAAAGCAACTTTTCTTACCTTCTGGTACCTGCTGATCTGTATTTGGGATCTGCATAAGTCCCGAAAAATTGCACGCGTTCGCCTTTGTAGTCCACCGTAGTCGATAATCTTCTTCTTTTTCTCTATCTTCTTGTTATGGGACATTTATCTTTCTCTGTTGCCATTTCTAATATAAAGTAGTGTCAAGTTCTTACTTATATCTGTCAGTAAACTCGCCATGAAAGCTCTAAAACATACCGGTATAGTGAGTTTACATTATTCAACCAAGGAACTTTAGTTATTAGAGAGTTCCGGTCGGACGGTTTTTCACGTGGCACATTTCCGGTGTTGTTGTTTCTGGACGAGGAGATGCTGCTCCGTTATTGATTGAAGTAAAGTCTGAATGTCATTAAAACAGTTGGCTACATTTTTTGACACTTCTTCCACTCCCGTCCTTGCACGCTACACTGCCTCAACAAAGTTGGCGGGGAGAAAATGCTGCCAATGATGAGCCACATAAATAAGACCGCCCACAAAATGGCGCATCGGAAAGCGACCATCGGGAAGCGACCGTCGGGAAGCGACCGTCAGAAAGCGGCTTGAAGATGATCTGTAAAACATCATCTATGAACAAAAAAAAAAAAAAACATTACATGTTATGTAGACCACAAGGAAGTGTTTTCAATTTAGAAAAAAATAATAACAATATGACTCCTTTAATGCGCCCTATAATATATATATATATATATATATATATATATATATATATATATATATATATATATATATATAATATATATATATATATATATATATATATGAAAAAAAGATACAAAATAGACCATTCATCGCCAGTACGCCTTATAATCAGGTGTGCCGTATGGTCTGGAAAATACAGTATTCTAAATTTAGACTGAAAAACGGCCCCTGGGCCAGACTTTGGACACCCTTGCACTAAAGCATTAACTTTAGGATGTCACTGAATATACTCAGTCACAAGTCTATTCTTTTACAAAATGACTTATTTTACTAGTGACTTGGAAAAAAGCAGTGAAGCTCAGTTCATGATTTCGCTATGGGTTCGGTAAAAAAAAACAACTTTTATTAGACATTTGCGTTTTTTAATTAATAAAATAAAAGGCCACTTACACTAAAATAATTGTCATCGGCAAACCTATTTGGTAAAATGCTAGAACTCAAAGACTCGCCTGCGACTAGGGATGATACTCGAAACCGGTTTTCCCGGTTGTTTGATAAGAAAAGAACCGAGTCCTCGGACTCGAATCCCTTTTTGAGAACCGGTACCCGTTATCGAGACCACTATAGTAAAGAAAAAGAGTTGGTTCTTTATTCGAGTCCCTCGGAACGAATCCCGTCCCGACCAGAAATGCCCCGTGAGACATCACAAGAAGTGACGACATGTAGCTCAGTCATTAGGCGCAGATAGCGAAAGCAGGAAAAAAATGGACGGGAAAAAGCGCTCCAAGGTGTAATAAAGTTCAAAACAAAAGGTATAATCCAATGAATAACTTTACTGAGAGATTTTAGCAGGGTACAAACACATGAAGAACACTTTTACGACCAACCGGAAACATATCAACCAGGCTAGCAACGTACCTCCTTTACGGCAGCTGTCGCAACGTTCTTAAAGCAACCGCAGCACATACATATATATACAACACATCTCCCTTTTTTAACTTTTGTTTTTCTTTCCTTGTAAACAAAACAAAATCACACTGTATATGTGTTGTCTGTCTAATTATAAATAATGCAGACGAGGTGTGTTGGCTGAGTTCTTGACGTTTACTTTCACAGCGTGCTCATTCTTAGCTGCCGGGTGGACGATATGCAACAACACTTTTCGGGGCTACCGCGCATGCTCGTCACTCCCGTTGCATGCTGGGTAGTGTAGTTGTTATATTCCCTAGCTCATAACATCTTTCCCCCTATAAAGGAAATAATGTTAACTCAAAGTGTATTTCTTTTTTTAGCGTTAACGTTTCATTTTTAGCATTGTAACCACATTTGCAAACAACTTTTCTCTTCATAGAATTTTCTTTCAATAAAGAAATAAAGTGCAAAAATGTCAAAGCATCATAACAAACAGTTATGTCAAATAGCAGCAGAATTGCACTTTTTGGAGAGCTGTATTATTTTCAGTTTTGTGCCCAAGGGACTGATTTTATTTAACACTATATTATTATTTATACACCTATAGTGATCACAGAGACAGGTTGTTTTTGTGTTACTGTATATATTTGTTTTTCTGAAAAATCCCACTTAATATACTTTGGGTAACAACAGTCAATATTTTTTTTTTTTTTTTTTTTTTTTAGGGGGGTAACAGTCAATATTTATTTATTAATTAGATTAAATTGTTTTCTTATATAATAGAAGTGAGCTTTTGTTAAACCAAATATTGTGTGTTTTTTTCCATATACAACAACCTATCTGGACTCGATAAGAGAATCGATAAGGAATCGGTTCGATAAGAGGATTCGATAATAGGCTCGAACTCGATAATTTCTTATCAAACATCATCCCTACCTGCGACAGCCCACCTTGCTCAAGAGGGTTTTCAATCTTTGCTTTCTTTAAAATATATTGCTGCCCCCCCTCCCAAAAATGTAAATGTGGATTTCGGACCCAACACCCAATCCAGGCCTGGGCAATTATTTTGCCTCGGGGGCCAAATTTTGAGAAAAAATTGTTTCTGGGGGGCCGGTATATCTATTATTAGGAACACTAATACCAAACCTCACAATAATGTCTGATTGAAAGTTAAAAACGTTATGACAGACCGCCTTACAAAACGGAATGGAATTGTAAATTTTTTTTTACTGAATGAGACACCCAGAATGTACATGAAAATAAAGAATGCAGGATTTACAATATTAACTATGAACGATAAAACACTGAATATTGACAACATATAAACGTCAACCCCCCTCTCCATCGACATATTTTACAATCAAGCGAAACGCAACAAAAATGCAAGAAACACAGCAAAATTTGGTAAAAAAGGTAACAAATAAACCCACCTACTATCTGATACATCTGATATATCACTAAGCTTTAGAACTTTGTTGTAAAAACCTTCTTCCGCGTCTGTCCCTAACACCCGCATTTCAAGCTAGCTCTGTAAACACTCTGTGAAAACGCTCCCCACCCACACTGCTTGGTGCCTCGTCTGAGCTGCTGTGACTTAGATTACCTTAGTAACTAATTAGATTACCATAGTATCTAGTGTATCATGCAAAATCACAGATTCCAACCATTGAAATACTTTGTATAGTTCAAGATTCACGGTCATTTGAACACATCATTGCACATCATAATGGCAGCTCTAAAAGATCTAAAGAAATTATTTGGGAATGTCCGGCGGGCCCGATTGAAAAGCCTAATGGGCCACATGTGGCCCCTGGGCCTTAAATTGCCCAGGTCTGACCCAACCGTACATAACATACCGCTCCTTTTTAAAATGCTGTAAGACCATGTTGTATTTCTGTACAAGAAAATGATTACAGTATGGGCCGGAGTACATTTCTTTCTCCGAAATATATAGCATGATGTCCACAGTATTTTACGCGACTCATTAATGTGTCCATGTGCTATTCGGATAAAATACTGCAGTGGAAGTTTTTTTTACCATTTACAGAGATCAGAACACAGGGTAGGAACTGCAGACGCAGCACATAGTAAATTGTCCTCTTCCCTGCAACAGGTTACATGGGTTGAACATAGAATAAAGCTGAGCCAGGAAGAAATGCATGTATGCTAATAGATGCCTTATGCAAAACGAGGAAAAGCCGTTCTTTATCGCCTAATTGATGCGATATTCTCCATTGCCTAATGGAGTACGCCTGGTATCCAGAAATGCAGGATAATATCATTTACAGTCTAGACAATGCTGCCTGTTCTGTGGATAGATGAACACTGAAGATGAGAAATGAAGTTTAATTAAACGAGGGGCGATGCAGGCAAACGACGCGACGTTTGAGCACGTCGTATCGCAGAAATGAAAAGTCCGTCTTGGGGGTCCTCGGATAAAGTTGACATTGGTTTGGGAAGAACAGCATCATCCTTGTCTCTGTATTGCCTTAAATACCAATTTGCATTTTTAGAGAGTCTCCCAACTGCCAAAGCCTCTCCAGTGCAATGTCCTGAATTGTTCATGCCTGGAAAATTACCAAGCAAATGTTCAGCTCATTACAATGATCATCTGCAATCACTTCCTTTGTCCCTTTTTCACAATATAAAGCTTTCTAAAAAATAAAAAAAAACATTGCCTGGGCTGTGGTTGTATTATCTTTCACAGAATATTCCTTTTAGAGCAGCCTGGGCACGGCGTTCCAATGTAGTCCGCCTCATTATGTGCACATTGTATTCTAGATTAATTTCCCTGTGTTCCAGCTTCCGTGAGTAACATTCAGCAGGGAGCATTAAAAAAAAAGACATTTTTTTTACTTTAAAAGTTCAGGGGAAAGTGAAGGGTTTAGTGGGGAAAGAATGTGCAAGCATTTCCTAGAATAGCTCTTGGCTGCTAAGCCACCCTTGGACTACCAATATATGGTCCTGTGAGACCTGCCTTAAAATCCCACTCGGAATTATTCTGTAGTTTGCCCAATTTGCAGTTTTTTCTCCTCGGGTTCTCTCTAGCATTGTATTTTAGTTTGTTTACATTTGACGTTACGGGCAAGGTATCTTGTCTGTGCGTCCGTGCAACACTTTTCCCAAGCCAGAGGAGCTACTTTGGAATCCAGTGGTGGGCTGTGCGTTACCCACCTAGGCCTTCAGTGATGTCCTACTTAGTCCGACATTAATAAATACCCCTCAAACTACCATAATTTATGTCACCACATGACAACGGCTGGAGCAATTCTATACAGAAACACACCTGGGCACTACTAAGCATTGAATCACCTCAACAGTGTACAACAACAGGCTATATTTCGGCACATTTAAAAATCAACGAACCCGCATCAGCATTTAAAACATACCTTACGTGGTACTGTCAAAATTAAAATAATTTTAAAGACCATATTAAATGTGGAAAAATAGATAAATAAAATATTTGAACTTTTTCTTTGCGAGTTAAAAAAGTGAGAACCGATGATTTCTCCGTTGGCCGGGTATGGCTCCGTTGCCCCTTCCTGCTTTCCGCAAAATTACAACTTGTGATTGGATTCTCACTTGGGAGTGACAAGTGAACATCCAATCACAGTCACGTTTAGCGTAAGGCTACCTTGATGGGCTACTGTCAACAACAGGCTATATTTCGGCACATTTAAAAATCAACGAACCCGCATCAGCATTTAAAACATACCTTACGTGGTACTGTCAAAATAAAAACAATTGTAAAGAACATATTAAATGTGGAAAAATACATTAATAAAATATGTGAACTTTTTCTTTGAGTTAAAAAAGTGAGAACCGATGATTTTCTCTGTTGGCCGGGTATGGCCCCTTCCTGCTTTTCGCAAAATTACAACTTGTGATTGGATTCTCACTTGGGAGTGACAAGTGAAAATCCATTCACAGTCACATTTTTTTGCGCAAGGCTACCGAGATGGGCTACTGTCAACAACTTGGGATCTGATTGGCTATCCCAACTGTCTATCAACTGTCTGTCCGGCAGAATTCATACAGCCCTGGCAACAAGCTAGCTGAATTCTGATTGGATAAAAGCTCTAATGTAAAAACAAGCAACACTGGAGCCTAATAAGACATGAAGAGAATATGATGAATACTTTATGGAAAGTAGATACAAATCAACTTTTATGAATCTATGATCATGAGCCAGCAGAGAAGGCCTTGTTGGCCCAAACGGCACACCACGGGTGGAATCCAATCCCATGCAGTGCTCCAACACAGCAACATAAAAGTTGGTAATGAGGCTGTCCAGAGTGAGTCTGGCGGTGTAGTCCAACTGAGTTTGTGTCACATCACCTGAACTACGGAGAAAGCCGTCCTATGAAATGGTCAAGGTAAAAAAAAAAAGCAATCCCATGCATGAATGGAGAAGGATGAAGAAGCAGATTATATCACTGTACTCTTTGGCGGGATAACACAGCAACCGACGCTGAAACATACTTAAAACTGAGGGGTGGGGGGGCTCTGCTTTTCAGCTTGAAAGTTTGGCTTTGGCTTCCCTCACATTGACCTCTTTTCTTATCCCACCGAATGAATTTGCAGAATCACACACTACATTAAACCGACTTTCATCTGTGTCAGCGTCTTCATACACATTTAAAGTAGGTGTCTTGTTCAAGTCGCCTCGCGTAGATCAATGCGATGCTGCCGGCTATAAAGGCTACGTCTCGCTGATAAACTGCATGATGAAGTGGAAGTCTGCAATTTGGTTGGCTGATCTCAACGTCTCTTGGAATTAACATTCGAACCACTGACCTTGTTTATTCCGGTGTACGGAGGGCGGGGGATGTTGTGGCTCCAGAGTCAAAATTGTGTGAATATAATGCGACACACATTAGAACTGGCCTGGGCAATTATTTTGCCACGGGGGACCACATTTCGAGAAAAAAATTTGACAAAAACATACGTATGTTTTTAGGAACACTAATACAAAACCTCACAATAATATCCGATTGAATGCTAAAAACGTTATGACAGACCGCCTTAAAAAACGGATTGGAATTTATTTTTTTTTTACTGAATGAGACACCCAGAATGTAAATGAAAATAAAGAATGTGGGATTTAGAATACTAACTATGAACGATAAAACACTGAATATTGACAACATATGAACGTCACACCCCCTCCCGATCAACATATTTAAAATCAATCAATCAATGTTTATTTATATAGCCCTAAATCACAAGTGTCCCAAAGGGCTGCACAAGCCACAACAACATCCTCGGTTCAGAGCCCACATAAGGGCAAGGAAAAACTCACAACCCAGTGGGATGTCAATATGAATGACTATAAGAAACCTTGGAGAGGACCGCAGATGTATTTATTCATTTTACATTTTATATTAAATGTCTTGGTTTTTCTTCCCTCTGAAAATCCTATGAAATGTTTAACAAGCCATCCTATAATAATATAACAGCTATTAATGTAACAATACAATAAAACAAATATATTTAATGATGTTTTTTTCATTATTTTAACAATAGGCTAATGTATATTACTTTATATAGATTCTACAAGAAACACAAAACTTAAAAACTAAATTATTTACAATTGCAGACACAAGGTTCTTGTTCTGCAGTGCTGTGTGCTAATGTGCTTCGTACACCTGCAGGAAAATGCGGACTGGATTTTGAATGATGTGGGCATTTTCTATACGAACAAGTCCAAGGACCGCAAGCAAGGTCGCAGAGAAAATGCGGACTGGATTTTGAGTGATGTGGGCATTTTCTATATGAACAAGTGGAATGGATTGGACACCGACGCACTCAAGGGGCTCTCTACCTTACACTGTGAAGTGAGGGGAAACTGAGTGAATAATGACAGGTTATATGATTATTTATTTAAACTCATATTCGGGCCACTTTATAATGAATATGTCGGCATGTATTTGTAAAAAATATATATATATATATATATATATATATATATATATATATGTTATTTTTTAATTTTTTTTAACACCAAATTATTTAGGGGGGCTTAAGCACATATTAAGGGGGCTTGAGCCCCCCTAAAATAGGCTTAACAACACCAATGATGGCAGCTACAGTTCCCATCTTAAAGATCTAAAAAAAATATATATTTGGGACTGTCCGGCAGGCCAGATTGGAAAGCTTAACGTGCCACATGTGGCCCCCAAGCCTTAATTTGCCCAGGTCTGCATTAGATTGTTGCTATTCTGCATAAAAATAGTATTATTCTCTCTCTGGTATCCGGATATTGCTAAAACTGGTTTATTATTTGATTTCAGCAGATTCAACCTCAATCAAAAAAAGAGGAAATGTGCAGCTTGTTTGGGGCAAACTTACAGAAATTTACGGACTAATGAGTGCACCTGCCATAAATATAAGTTTGGACACATTTTATTTTGTATATACAGTATATTGTTTACATACATTTATCAGTAAGCAGTGGGTGTACACAATTAGGCATGAAACACAAATTTAACAAGATAGTCATAAAATAGCCAACTGGGGAGGCACTCGGGCTTGCTTTGTCCGGCATTTTCTCTGCCTTGTTTTCGCTTTCACTTTAGTTTCGAGGTCGGTTGCTTCTTGGCTTGTGCCGTCTTCTTCAGCAAGCGGCAGTCCGGCCTTTCAGGGTTCGTTGGTGTTGTTGGCGTTGTTGGATTTCCGTTTTGTGTCATTTTTTTAATGGCTTGGTCGATCACTTTTCGATTTTTTTTTTGTATTTGTTTATTTAAAGGTACAATAAAAAGGTGGCTGCACCAGGTTGAGCATCATGCTATTTTCCATCTGTAGTCCTTTTGCCTCCACGAATAAAATGATAGAAAATGTAAAAAAATACAAAACAAGAATAAAATTACATAATAAAAAGACAAGGGCTAGTTACAAAGCAGCATGCAAAGTCATCAAGTTACAGTATTTTAGCAGCATCATCTAAAGTGCATAAGTATGTAAAGTGCAACAGTTTTTTTTACCCACAAGGGTAGCCTCCAATAGCTATATACAACATCGGTACTGCATATGTAGACATGATGGCGTCATTGCCCTATTAGGTTCGGTATTGGGGCTGTGTAGTGTGCATTTCGCCGTATCTTCACCGTGATGAGGGTGAGTGCATAACACACTAAATGGCTGACTGAATGATTGTGCGAGTGCGTTCGATTTAATGTGCACAATTTAATTGGTCCAGTGTGAACCCGTTCGGCAATTTAATTTGTCTGATGTGACGAGGCTAAATGTATTAGGGAAATTGGAAACATGCATAAATTAGTCACATTATTGTATAAAGCGCAGGGATTATTGCGAGATTAAGGTAGTTGTCTTAGTCACACTTAACTGTTTATTTATTATTATGGGCTTGCTGCAATGCAAGCAGCCCATATTATTATTGTTCATACTTCAAAATCACCAAAAATGATTCCCAGGCGCGGCCACAGCTGCTGCCCACTGCTCCCCTCACCTCCCAGGGGGTGATCAAGGGTGATGGGTCAAATGCAGAGGACGAATTTCACCACATCAAGTGTGTGTGTGTGTGACATTGGTACTTTAACTTTAACATCAACTTGTATTATTATTATTGGCTTGCTGCAATGCAAGCAGCCCATATTATTATTGCTCATACCTCAACTTTTATTAATATAGTTCCGCACGTTTCTCTTACGATTAATATGCGACTGATCGGCCAACGAACTCCCACATTTGTTTTACCGTCAGAAAGGTCTCACTCGCGCCTACGGCGGTACTTTAAGCTGGCAACATTTCATGGTGACGCTATTCATGAATGAAAAAAAAAATGGGCCACTTCAATTGGTACATACCCTTTTAATGGACAATTGCCACAAACGCCAAAAAGACAAGATTACCTTCTCTTTTAGCTCAGCCATGCTTTCACATAGCTCCGTGCTTAAAGGCCTACGGAAATGTGATTTTCTTATTTAAACGGGGATAGCAGGTCCATTCTATGTCATACTTGATCATTTCGCGATATTGCCATATTTTTGCTGAAAGGATTTAGTAGAGAACATCGACTTTTGGTCGCTGACAAAAAAGCCTTGCCTGTACCGGAAGTAGCGTGACGTCACAGGTTGTGGAGCTCCTCACATCTGCACATTGTTTACAATCATGGCCACCAGCAGCGAGAGCGATTCGGACGAGAAAGCGACGATTTACCCATTAATTTGAGCGAGGATGAAAGATTTGTGGATGAGGAAAGTGAGAGTGAAGGACTAGAGGGCAGTGGAAGCGATTCAGATAGGGAAGATGCTGTGAGAGGCGGGTGGGACCTGATATTCAGCTGGGAATGACTACAACAGTAAATAAACACAATACCTATATATACTCTATTAGCCACAGCACAACCAGGCTTATATTTAATATGCCTCAAATGAATCCCGCATAACAAACACCTCCCCCCTCCCGTCCATATAACCCGCCAATACAAATTAAACACCCGCACAACACACTCAATCCCACAGCCCAAAGTACCGTTCACCTCCGCAAAATTCATACAGCACATATATTTCCCCAAAGTCCCCAAAGTTACGTACGTGACATGCACATAGCGGCACACACGTACGGGCAAGCGATCAAATGTTTGGAAGCCGCAGCTGCGTACTCAAGGTACCGCGTATCCAAGTCCTCCTGGTAAGAGTCTCTGTTGTCCCAGTTCTCCGCAGGCCAAAGGTAAAGCTTGACTGTCATCTTTCGGGAATGTAAACAATAAAACACCGGCTACATGTTTGTGTTGCTGCAGCCGGCCGCTAATACACCGCTTCCCACCTACAGCTTTCTTCTTTGCTGTCTCCGTTGTTCATTAAACAAATTGCAAAAGATTCACCAACACAGATGTCCAGAATACTGTGGAATTTTGCGATGAAAACAGACGACTTAATAGCTGGCCACAAAGGTGTCCCAAAATGTCCGCTACAATCCGTGACGTCACGCGCAAAGGTCATCATACCGAAACGTTTTCTGCAGGATATTTTGCGGGAAATTTAAAATTTCACTTTACTAATCTAACCCGGACGTATTGGCATGTGTTGCAATGTTAAGATTTCATCATTGATATATAAACTATCAGACTGCGTGGTCGGTAGTAGTGGGTTTCAGTAGGCTTTTAACATCTCATTTTGTTCACACGCTTGTCTACTTCAACCCTGGCTGAAAAAATGTTTACGTCCTATTTTTGGTTTTGGCTGGATGGCCATCGGAGGAAGGCTAGTTCTGTTGCTCATTGTGTACAGTTACACTTAAAACTCACAGATTCGGACACTCTGCGCCATCTTCAAAGCACGGCAGCTTCCGACAAACCACCCCCGACCAGAGGTCCAGGGCAGATAGCAGGCCCATCAAAATTTCCGCGGGAATTTTCTAGTTATTATTAATATTTTATTTTTCCTAATGTGTCTTGTCCAGCCACTCATGCAAAACATTGTGTCAATGGAGATGCCCATATCTGCTGTACATATTTACTTTACAAAGGAGAAGTGTGGGATGCTTCTCTTGTAAAAAAAAAAAAACATATTTGTAAACAAACCTATGTTTTATTAGTAATGCCATTGCATTTCTTGAAAGCACTTAAAGGCCTACTGAAATGTGATTTTCTTATTTAAACGGGGATAGCAGGTCCATTCTATGTGTCATACTTAATAATGTCATCTCCTCAGTGCCTTATTTGTTGGATGTACGGTATGTATCACAGTCATAGTCATTGATTCATGCCTGTATTGGTACTGTGGCCAACAGACAATGTACATCTTCTGTCTTTTTTCTAAATTTATGACACAGTCAGAACCATAAATGGATGAGGTGTGGCAACGAGCGTCAGGGAGGAATAAGAGACAAATATGCCAAGTTTCTCTCAGCGTTATAAAGAGGTGCTGGGGCTTGTGATGAATAGCCTTCCGCGGTTAGCCCCTCCACCGTCGCTTCGGTTCTTCTGATGCATTCACAACCCAATCTCAGTCTCCTCTGAGTTTTAATAAGGTCATCAACTTGACTGAAAGATGCCGCCGCTGATAATCTGAGGCGCTGTCAGGAGAAGAGGGGTGAGGAGTCATCCTTTGCTCATCAGCGGTTAACGCTTCCTCTGTTGGCATCCTTTAGTCATTTTCTTTCAAATTAGTCGGCTCTGATTACATTGTGTACTCCCACATCCACTGTAATGCCTCGGTCCCTCGCTCTTCTTCTCAAGATTTGTTTGCTTGATATTGCAGTATGAATAGAGAGTCCTTTAGAATCAGAATCAGAAATACTTTAATAATCCCCGAGGGGAAATTAAGATTTTCAGCACAATCCCATTCAAGAGCAGACAAACATTACAGGGAGACAGAACAGGATCGTTGGCGGGTCTGCCAACTTCCGGCGGCCCTTATAAAAAAAGGTGAGAAGCAGGTAAACACTGGGGTGGTGGGGGGAGAAAAAATAAATTCAGTCTAAGCCTGGCCCCTGGAGAGGGGGTCCAGACTGAGGCCTAGGAAGAAACAAACCTCATAGCACACATAAACATGTGTGTAAGAGGGAAACATCAAATAACACAAAGGACATCAAAGACATTAAAAGAGCAGAGCTGATGCAACCAGCCACTTCTACACACAGCCACAAAAGTAAAACAACAAAAAAAGAAACATATACACTGTGGTGGCCTCTGCGGTGTTCCACGCCATCGTCTGCTGGGGTGGGGGGGAGCATGGCCAGAGACAGGAGCATACCCAACAAAGCAACCGAGAGAGCCGACTCCACCCTCGGCCGCCCACCAACTCTCGGCCAGTGTCCAGTCCGCATGGATGAGTAAGGATGCGTCTAAGGAGACCGAGGTGTCCGATACCTGCTCATTCAGCCAAGACACTGTGAAGCTCGTCCGTCTCGGCACTCATTCTCTTCATCCGCATCTCCTCCAGTCCCTCCAAACGGACTCTGGTGTGGCAGAGACCCAGCAGCTGGTCTCCATGGCCAAAAAAAGGCTCCCGGGAGGCAGATCCAGAAGTTCACAAAAAAGCAGCGCAGAAGTCACAAAAGTGCCACCCCTTGTCACACAGTCCCAAAGGGTCCCGAACCAAAAGGCAAAGAAACACACGAAAACAAGAGGGAAACATCAGGAACACAAAAGGATTACACAAGAGCACAGAGCTGAATTACTGTAAATGTCCAGAATGTGCGCTGATGAGAAGTATATATATTGCAAGGTATGGTGCGACGTGCTCTGCATACTTAGCAGCTCGGGTTTACTGCGGATTCACCCTGCTTTCCGAGCATGAGGGGTTCGAGCAATTGATTCCTGGTTGTGTTTTGGCCTTTCCTTAGCCCGCCTTAGATCTTATCGCAATCCACCAGACTAATTCTGCATTCAGGAGCGCTGCACCGCCTCAGAGATAGCTCTTCTCGACTTATTGAAATGCACTGAGTGCTGTCTTGTCAGCTGTAAAATTGTGTAAAACCGAGACAAAAGCATCGGGGAAATGCGGCCTCATAAATCATTGTGCAACATTCCTTTTGACGCATCCTAACTCAACATAACGCTATTAACATCAGTCTTTGTCAAAAACCGGCATACCAATACTAAGCCAGTGGGCTGTGGCTGTGGACTATTCAAACAACTGAGAATTGACGGCAGCGATTAGCAATCAAACCCCAAGATAACCGCTTGGTAATAGCTCTGCATTGTGCGAAAAAAACTAATCTATAAGGCTTTTATGTTCTGAGACAAAGTTGCATGTGTCATGGCTCTGCATTCCTACATGACTCTGGCATGCCCATAAGGTGCCACAAAAAAGGTCTAAGAGATCATCGCCGCTGCGCTGGTTGTTTTTAAGTAGTTCTGTCAATCGTGTTGACAACACTTCCCCGGCAAGCAATTTGTTTCACGGTATACAATAATTTACATGCCGCACCTGCGCGTTCCCTTGTGTCAGCCTCATGCTGGCGCCAGGACGGTCGTAGATTCCGGAATCCTTCGAGGAGCCTTTGTGCGCACAGTTTGGTTGGAAATGTTCGCCTACTTGAACAAGGAAAATGTATATATCTTAATCTCGTTTAATGGCTGTGCCTAGACGGGAGTAATCGCTTCCAACATTATGTGCAGCATGAAGCTTATCTTTTAAAGAGAAGCCTTTTTCTTGTTTCACCATGAAACTGCTTCTGACTGAAGGAGCTTCAAAGGGCTTCTTTGTTTCATAATGTGCATGCAGCTCATTCATGTGCTTGATCTTTTTATTTCCTCCTCCCTTCTCTCTCTCTCTACATCCCTCCATCACCCATGCCCCCCATCCTCCCATCCGCTTCCTTCTATTTGGACTTGTGCGTAGAGCCATACCATACTCTGTCGGAAACTAAATATTAGTGCTATTTTTGGAGGGGAATGCAATTACTCTTAACAAGCATTGCCGGTTCTGTCAGTTTCTTGTGGGGAGTTATTTTACATTTGTTTTCCTTTTCCCCCAGCTTTGCACTTGCCTTGATTTAGCTTTTCTTGAACAAAAAGTAGTTTGAACATCTGATACTCTTCACTCCCACTAGATAAAATAAGGTGATATGGTCTTGCACTGCAACTGAAATTGGAGGTTATTAGTATGTCTAAAACTGTACCTTTTGTGAACATTGCCTTTTAAAGATGCCTTCTGTATTTGAATCTCGGGCGGTATGACAACGCACAAGCACCGTTAGTAGGGTGGGAGTT
>NC_084734.1:21360644-21363475 GCF_033978785.1 Entelurus aequoreus
TGTAAACGACAATCGCCCTGTGTTCGTTGTTCCCTCGTCCAATTACTCATACGACCTAGTGCGGACCACCACAACCCCTGGTGCTGTTGTTACAAGAGTGTTTGCCATTGACAATGACACAGGTATGAATGCTGAGCTACAGTATAGCATTACCAGCAGCATCATCATTACATCTAGGGTCTCCCCTCGCGGCCTTTTCTCCATTGACAAAACAACAGGTAACATAACACTGCAGGAGAAAATAGTGGCGGCGGATCAAGGGCTGCATAGGCTGGTTGTCAAAGTCAGAGATCTCGGCAGCCTGAGTCCTTACAAGCTATCGCACTTATTCACTTATTCGTCAATGACACTGTGTCAAATGCCACTTTTATCCAAGAACAGCTGCGGAAAAGTATGGAGACACCACTGGACCGAAACATAGGGGACAGCGAGGTAACACCTCAAGCTAATGGATACGTGATTGTTGTCATTGCCATCATAGCCGGGACCATGACTGTCATCTTGGTGATATTTGTGACTGCCTTGGTGCGCTGCCGACAGACTCCCAGACACAAAGTGGTACAGAAGGGCAAGCAAAGCGGCGAGTGGGTGTCGCCTAATCAAGAAAACCGTCAGATCAAGAAGAAGAAGAAGAGAAAGAAGCGTCTCCCCGAAGAGCCTTCTGCTGAACTTTGTGACCATAGATGAATCCAAGCCTGACGACCCACCCATGAGCATGTTAATGGCACACTGGATCTCCCCGTGGAGCTGGAGGAGCAGACCATGGGGAAGTACAACTGGGCCACCACGCCCACCACCTTCAAACCCGACAGCCCAGACTTAGCCAAGCATTACAAGTCTGCGTCCCCTCAGCCGACATTTCAAATCAAACCGGAGACTCCGGTGGCCCCGAAGAAGCATCACGTGATCCAGGAGCTCCCTTTAGACAACACATTCGTGGTGGGCTGCGACTCGCTCTCCAAGTGCTCATCGACGAGCTCCGACCCGTACAGTGTCTCCGAGTGCGGCTGTCAGGGGGGATTCAAGAGTCCGGGGCAAATCACCACCCGACAGGTAATTCATGACTTCTTTTTTCAACCCGCCCACACTCATCCCCAACCGCACTCCCCCTGCTGCCCCGGGGTAGTTGATATGACAGGGGGAAGGTGGCAGTATGGAGCAGAAGTACTTTCCAACAGAAGCCAGAAACATGTTTACATGAATGTCATTTGCGCTTGAAAACTAGGAACGAAATACAACGGCGCTTAGAAAAACACACAGAGAGAGGCACCCTAATCCTGTATGCACCCTCGTTTGTAAGCAATCATAATTGCATAATCATTTACATGTGCAGGTTAATTTCATATTCAAAGCTTGATTAGCGGCGGCGGCGCAATTATGACGGCTGGCTTTTGTGAATTTGGAGGGCTCATAAATTAAAATTGATGACTTTTTTTTTTTTTTAATCAAGCTTGCAGTTATTGTCAATTACACCTAATACTGGGCCGCTAGACAATGACCAAAATAAAATATCCTACTTTTTCGATTGATACAGTATTTAAAGTATGCACTTTTTTTTTGAATTATCTACACAAAACAAAGGTCCTGGGTTCGATCCCGCGCTTGGTATATTTCTGTGTGGAGTTTGCATGTTCTCCCCGTGACTGCTTGGGTTCCCTCCGGGTACTCCGGCTTCCTCCCACCTCCAAAGACATGCACCTGGGGATAGGTTGATTGGCAACACTAAATTGGCCCTAGTGTGTGAATGTGAGTGTGAATGTTGTCAGTCTATCTGTGTTGGCTCTGCGATGAGGTGGCGACTTGTCCAGGGTGAACCCCGCCTACCGCCCGAATGCAGCTGAGATAGGCTCAGCAACCCCCCGCGAACCCGAAAGGGATAAGCGGTAGAAAATGGATGGATGAAGGTTGTCTCAAGGCAACCATCACATACACCGCTGTGTGACCGGCTCAATGACCTTGTGGTTAGAGTGTCCGCCCTGAGTACGGTAGGTCGTGAGTTCAAACTCCGGCCGAGTCATACCAAAGACTATAAAAATGGGACCCATTACCTCCCTGCTTGGCACTCAGCATCAAGGGTTGGAATTGGGGGCTCACTGCTCCCCTCACCTGTCAGGTGATGGAACAAGGAGATGGGTCAGAGTAATTTCACTATCAGTGGTACTTTAACTTTAACTTTGATTGTTTACACGTTTGGCTATTATTACTATTGCAGGCAAGAATTATATTACAAAATACTTGCTCACTTATCAGAGTTATTTCAAAAGGACTTGAAGAGCGAGTCCGAGCATGGGCAGCGATTACCGAACCGGACAGATTTATTTGGAGGTTAAGGGGCCAAGCTAAGCTGTTTTGCAAACATTTAGGCTTTGCCTTTAAACCGACCAAGAAAACACGACTGACAGAGACTACTCACTTAATCAGCAATCATTCAAAAACATAAAATAAAATAAAATGAAGTGCTGCTTTTATTCTCCCGGGGGGGAGTTGCTGCACGGGTTCACGGGGAGAGAAACGCTCATTTGAATGAGGTAGTACAGCAACGGCCCTTATGATTCCATAAAGAGAAATGTGCCAAATGCGAAGTGCCCAATAAATAACAGCAGATGAGGGAAATAAATGTAAATCAAGAGTAAGGAGAGGTGGCCTTGCACGGTGCCGACAGCGAGAGCACAGTGCTGCTGGGAAGACAAAGTACCGCTGGGGGCGGGGGGGAACAAGGGGGGGGTCGCGGGGATCAAGGTGACGCAGAGCTCCGAGACCAATATACTTAAACACCAAGGGAACACTAGTCCATAAAAAGCCTGCTCGGCCGACGTTGCATTTAGCTCATA
>NC_084734.1:21363495-21365995 GCF_033978785.1 Entelurus aequoreus
TTAGAATTCCCTCTAAGGTTTTATTTCTCCTCTTTTGTTCAGAATAATTGTTGTACATTCTTGGGTAGCAGGTGACACTTTGCTTTGTACATCATTTTAGCTGTTTGCAAAGTCATTACGTCATGGAATTTCAACATTTTTTTGATTCAATAAATAAAGGGTTTGTATGTTCTCTTTATAGCGATGTGAGACTGAGGGCTTTCACAATCCTGACCTTCTTCTTGCATTGTAGTGCTCGTCTTGATCACACATGGGCCTTCTCCCAATACTCAGGAGCTCAATTGTTTACATTCGGAGCAAATAAAGTTCCCTATTAATAGTCGCTGTCAAGTGTTACAACTCAATGCATGCATACGAGCGCCGAAGCAAAAAATGCCTCCCCTCTTTCAGCCGAAGTTTGGAGACGAGCTTGATGACCTGCTGATTATGCGCCACATTGATTCACGGCCGTTCGACGCGAACGGAGGTCTTGTGTGCCCGAAGTACACTATATTGCCAAAAGTATATGGCCACCCATCCAAATGATCAGAATCAGGTGTCCTAATTAGTGTATAAAATCAAGCACTTAGGCACGGAGACTGTTTCTACAAACATTTGTGAAAGAATGGGCCGCTCTCAGGAGCTTTAGTGAGTTCCAACATGACTGCACCAGTGCACAAGGCAAGGTCCATAAAGACATGGCTGACAGAGTCTGGTGTGGATGAACTTGACTGGCCTGCACAGAGTCCTGACCTGAACCCGATGAACACCTGTGGGATGAATTAGAACAGAGACTGAGAGCCAGGCCTTCTCGGCCAACATCAGCGTGTGACCTCACCGAGAATGTTCGACAATTCCTATAAACCAGGGGTCACCAACCTTTTTGAAACCAAGAGCTACTTCTTGGGTAGTGATTAATGCGAAGGGCTACCAGTTTGATACACACTTAAATAAATTGCCAGAAATAGCCAATTTGCTCAATTTACCTTTAACTCTATGTTATTATTAATAATTAATGATATTTACACTTAATTGAACGGTTTAAAAGAGGAGAAAACACGAAAAAAATGACAATTACATTTTGAAACACAGTTCATCTTCAATTTTGACTCTTTAAAATTCAAAATTCAACCGAAAAAAAGAAGAGAAAAACTTAAAAAAAGAATTTATGGAACATCATTAGTAATTTTTCCTGATTGAGATTAATTTTAGAATTTGATGACATGTTTTAAATAGGTTAAAATCCAATCTACACTTTGTTAGAATATATAGCAAATTGGACCAAGCAATATTTCTAACAAAGACAAATCATTATTTCTTCTAGATTTTCCAGAACAAAAATTTTAAAACAAATTCAAAAGACTTTGAAATAAGATTTAAATTTGATTCTACAGATTTTGTAGATTTGCCAGAATAATTTTTTTGAATTTTAATCATAATAAATTTGAAGAAATATTTCACAAATATTCTTCGTCGAAAAAACAGAAGCTAAAATGAAGAATGAAATTTAAATTTAATTATTATTGTGTACAATAAAAAAAATAAATTACTTGAACATTGATTTAAATTGTCAGGAAATAAGAGGAAGGAATTCAAAAGGTAAAAATGTATATGTGTTTAAAAATCCTAAAATCATTTTTAAGGTTGTATTTTTTCTCTAAAATTGTCTTTCTCAAAGTTATAAGAAGCAAAGTAAAAAAAATAATGCATTTTTTTAAACAAGTGAAGACCAAGTCTTTAAAATATTTTCTTGGATTTTCAAATTCTATTTGAGTTTTGTCTCTCTTAGAATTAAAAATGTCGGGCAAAGCGAGACCAGCTTGCTAGTAAATAAATAAAATTTAAAAAATAGAGGCAGCTCACTGGTAAGTGCTGCTATCTGAGCTATTTTTAGGACAGGCCGGCGGGCTACTCATCTGGTCCTTACGGGCTACCTGGTGCCCGCGGGCACCGCGTTGGTGACCCCTGCTATAAACACACTCCGCAACCTTGTGGACAGCCTTCCCAGAAGCTGTATTAGTTCCAAAAGTTGGGCCGTCATCATATTGCCAAATACTTATGGCGATATAATGTATCTCACTGCAATACTTGGAGATGAAATGTAGAGTGTTTCATCAAAAGTGATTATATTGATTGACGGGATAGGTGAAGCGCTAACCTTTATGTGTCCTGTTGTTAGGCGGGTGTTAGCAAAGGTTAGTTGTGTAAAAACTACCTTTTAATTTGCTCTAAAAGACTTGTTGCGATGAATAGGTCATAGCTGCTACAGAACTTGAACGCTATGTACTTTCTGGTATTGACACTATCCCTCCTCTTTCTCTCTTCTCTGCCACTCTCTGGAGACAGATTCGCTTCCGTGGAAGTGAAGCTCCGTCCACGCTCGAGTATGAACTTAGCAAGTCAGACTTATGTGCTGGTGGTCTTCCTCGCCTCCACGGTCTTCATATGCCGTGCCCAGGAGAGAGACTACACACTGAAGGAGGAGCAGCCGGAGAATGTCCGCATCGGGAACCTGCGCAGG
>NC_084734.1:21370995-21438495 GCF_033978785.1 Entelurus aequoreus
GGATAATATACCAATGTTTTGGTTGATTCCACTAATTTAGTAGTACCTGTTAATTTTGCAAAGAAATAAGGCACTGGTATGAGCCAATCAAAACGGACGAACGAGGGAAAATGCCGTCTTGATCATGTGATAGCAATGAACAAAAAGACAACATCCGACCTCATTTTTCCAACTGGGAAAAAAATCAAGACCTTTAATAACTATCTAGGTTAAATTTTTGCTTACAGAAATGAGTCCATTTTACTTTTGTTTGTTTATTTATTTAGGATAACACATGTATTTACTTTCTAATCACAGTACAATGGTAGACAATTCTACTGTAATGAGAAATAAAAGTTGGTATCCTTTTAAATAGTTGCTTGCATTATTATTATATATTACTGATACGTTACATGATGAACACTGTGTAGTTTGTATCGAATATGTCTTCAGTTAAAGAGCGTGTTGCAGACAAAAGGTCTGCATAAAGCCAAATATTTTTGAAAGTAAATTATTGCATATTGTTCTAATGTGGGGCACCTTGAGATTAGAATATGTTGATTGACAGTCTAAAAGCAACATGTCTTACGCCACTTGTTATTTTTGCAGGTTTGTATAAGATATAAAAATCACAAATTGAATCGCATTTTTGGAGAGAACAATGGCAATTACTTGTTTTCTTATAATCATGCAGCCCTTAAAGAGACACTAAACAATTAAATATGCACCTCAAAGTCCACATTCATGTTTTCTGTTGTAAGATCCAACCATTCAGCTTTTTTCTCATTTCATAAAAATCGTATGTATTTTTCTCTCTGTTGTCTGTCTTGTCATTTAATTTCCACAATACCGTATTTTCCCGACTATAAGGCACGCTTAAAATGTTTTTTTTGTTCTTCAAAACTCGACAGTACGCCTTATTGTTGTGCGCCTAATGTACGGAAAAATTCTGGTTTTGCTTACCGACCTTGAAGCAATTTTATTTGGTACATGGAGCGATGTTGAGTGTGACCAGTAGATGGCAGTCAAACATAAGAGATATGTGTAGACTGCACTATGATGGCAATACGACTCAAGTAAACAACACCAACATTTTATATGTTCCATTGAAAATATAGAACATTACACACTGCGCTCAAAAATCTATCAAAATGTTTTAGTACAACTTTGGTAAGCTATGAAACCGCACTGCTTGATGGATTGTACTGTGCTTCAACATACAAGTATTATTATGGTGTGTGTTTAAGGTAAGACATTATCTGGTGTTTTGTTTCGCAATATTATGCAAAAACAACTTTTCTTACCTTCTGGTACCTGCTGATCTGTATTTGGGATCTGCATAAGTCCTGAAAAATTGCACGCGTTCGCCTTTGTAGTCCACCGTAGTCGATAATCTTCTTCTTTTTCTCTATCTTCTTGTTATGGGACATTTATCTTCCTCTGTTGCCATTTCTAATATAAAGTAGTGTCAAGTTCTTACTTATATCTGTCAGTAAACTCGCCATGAAAGCTCTAAAACATACCGGTGTAGTGAGTTTACATTATTCACCCAAGGAACTTTAGTTATTAGAGAGTTCCGGTCGGACGGTTTTTCACGTGGCACATTTCCGGTGTTGTTGTTTCTGGACGAGGAGATGCTGCTCCGTTATTGATTGAAGTAAAGTCTGAATGTCATTAAAACAGTTAGCTAAATTTTTTGACACTTCTTCCACTCCCGTCCTTGCACGCTACACCGCCTCAACAAAGTTGGCGGGGAGAAAATGCTGCCAATGATGAGCCACATAAATAAGACCGCCCACAAAATGGCGCATCGGGAAGCGACCGTCGGGAAGCGACCGTCAGAAAGCGACCGTCAGAAAGCGACCGTCAGAAAGCGACCGTCAGAAAGCGACGGTCAGAAAGCGACCGTCAGAAAGCGGCTTGAAGATGATCTGTAAAACATCATCTATGAACAAAAAAAAAAAAAACATTACATGTTATGTAGACCACAAGGAAGTGTTTTCAATTTAGAAAAAAATAATAACAATATGACTCCTTTAATGCGCCCTATAATGCGGTGCACCTTATATATATATATATATATATATATATATATATATATATATATATATATATATATATATATATATATATATGAAAAAAGATACAAAATAGACCATTCATCGCCAGTACACCTTATAATCAGGTGTGCCGTATGGTCTGGAAAATACAGTATTCTAAATTTAGACTGAAAAACGGCCCCTGGGCCAGACTTTGGACACCCCTGCACTAAAGCATTAACTTTAGGATGTCACTGAATATACTCAGTCACAAGTCTATTGTAGTGCTTTCTTTTACAAAATGACTTATTTTACTAGTGACTTGGCAAAAAGCAGTGAAGCTCAGTTCATGATTTCGCTATGGGTTCGGTAAAAAAAAAAAAACTTTTATTAGACATTTGCGTTTTTTAATTAATAAAATAAAAGGCCACTTACACTTAAATAATTGTCATCGGCAAACCTATTTGGTAAAATGCTAGAACTCAAAGACTCGCCTGCGACTAGGGATGATACTCGAAACCGGTTTTCCCGGTTGTTTGATAAGAAAAGAACCGAGTCCTCGGACTCGAATCCCTTTTTGAGAACCGGTACCCGTTATCGAGACCACTATAGTAAAGGAAAAGAGTTGGTTCTTTATTCGAGTCCCTCGGAACGAATCCCGTCCCGACCAGAAATGCCCCGTGAGACATCACAAGAAGTGACGACACGTAGCTCAGTCATTAGGCGCAGATAGCGAAAGCAGGAAAAAAATGGACGGGAAAAAGCGCTCCAAGGTGTAATAAAGTTCAAAACAAAAGGTATAATCCAATGAATAACTTTACTGAGAGATTTGAGCAGGGTACAAACACATGAAGAACACTTTTACGATCAACCGGAAACATAGCAACCAGGCTAGCAACCCACCTCCTTTACGGCAGCTGTCGCAACGTTCTTAAAGCAACCGCAGCACATACATATACTGTATATACAACACATCTCCCTTTTTTAACTTTTGTTTTTCTTTCCTTGTAAAAAAAACAAAATCACACTGTATATGTGTTGTCTGTCTAATTATAAATAATGCAGACGAGGTGTGTTGGCTGAGTTCTTGACGTTTACTTCCACAGCGTGCTCATTCTTAGCTGCCGGGTGACGATATGCAACAACACTTTTCGGGGCTACCGCGCATGCTCGTCACTCCCGTTGCATGCTGGGTAGTGTAGTTGTTATATTCCCTAGCTCATAACATCTTTCCCCCTATAAAGAAATAATGTTAACCCAAAGTGTATTTCTTTTTTTAGCGTTAACGTTTCATTTTTTAGCATTGTAACCACATTTGCAAACAACTTTTCTCTTCATAGAATTATCTTTCAATAAAGAAATAAAGTGCAAAAATGTCAAAGCATCATAACAAACAGTTATGTCAAATAGCAGCAGAATTGCACTTTTTGGAGAGCTGTATTATTTTCAGTTTTGTGCCCAAGGGACTGATTTTATTTAACACTATATTATTATTTATACACCTATAGTGATCACAGAGACAGGTTGTTTTTGTGTTACTGTATATATTTGTTTTTCTGAAAAATCCCACTTAATATACTTTGGGTAACAACAGTCAATGTTTATTTATTTTTTTTATTTTTTTTTACGGGGGTAACAGTCAATATTTATTTATTTATTAGATTAAATTGTTTTCTTATATAATAGAAGTGAGCTTTTGTTAAACCAAATATTGTGTGTTTTTTTCCATATACAACAACCTATCTGGACTCGATAAGAGAATCGATAAGGAATCGGTTCGATAAGAGGATTCGATAATAGGCTCGAACTCGATAATTTCTTATCAAACATCATCCCTACCTGTGACAGCCCACCTTGCTCAATAGGGTTTTCAATCTTTGCTTTCTTTAAAATATATTGCTGCCCCCCCTCCCAAAAATGTAAATGTGGATTTCGGACCCAACACCCAATCCAGGCCTGGGCAATTATTTTGCCTCGGGGGCCAAATTTTGAGAAAAAATTGTTTCTGGGGGGCCGGTATATCTATTATTAGGAACACTAATACCAAACCTCACAATAATGTCTGATTGAAAGTTAAAAACGTTATGACAGACCGCCTTACAAAACGGAATGGAATTGTAATTTTTTTTTTTTACTGAATGAGACACCCAGAATGTACATGAAAATAAAGAATGCAGGATTTACAATATTAACTATGAACGATAAAACACTGAATATTGACAACATATAAACGTCAACCCCCCTCTCCATCGACATATTTTACAATCAAGCGAAACGCAACAAAAATGCAAGAAACACAGCAAAATTTGGTAAAAAAAGGTAACAAATAAACCCACCTACTATCTGATACATCTGATATATCACTAAGCTTTAGAACTTTGTTGTAAAAACCTTCTTCCGCGTCTGTCCCTAACACCCGCATTTCAAGCTAGCTCTGTAAACACTCTGTGAAAACGCTCCCCACCCACACTGCTTGGTGCCTCGTCTGAGCTGCTGTGACTTAGATTACCATAGCAACTAATTAGATTACCATAGTATCTAGTGTATCATGCAAAATCACAGATTCCAACCATTGAAATACTTTGTATAGTTCAAGATTCACGGTCATTTGAACACATCATTGCACATCATAATGGCAGCTCTAAAAGATCTAAAAAAATGATTTGGGAATGTCCGGCGGGCCAGATTGAAAAGCCTAATGGGCCGCATGTGGCCCCTGGGCCTTAAATTGCCCAGGTCTGACCCAACCGTACATAACATACCGCTCCTTTTTAAAATGCTGTAAGACCACGTTGTATTTCTCTACAAGAAAATGATTACAGTATGGGCCGGAGTACATTTCTTTCTCCGAAATATATAGCATGATGTCCACAGTATTTTACGCGACTCATTAATGTGTCCATGTGCTATTCGGATAAAATACTGCAGTGGAAGTTTTTTTTACCATTTACAGAGATCAGAACACAGGGTAGGAACTGCAGACGCAGCACATAGTAAATTGTCCTCTTCCCTGCAACAGGTTACATGGGTTGAACATGGAATAAAGCTGAGCC
Source organism: Entelurus aequoreus (assembly GCF_033978785.1). Taxonomy (NCBI): domain Eukaryota; kingdom Metazoa; phylum Chordata; class Actinopteri; order Syngnathiformes; family Syngnathidae; genus Entelurus; species Entelurus aequoreus. The sequence goes on from NC_084734.1 coordinate 21,376,067, forward strand.
AGGAAGAAATGCATGTATGCTAATAGATGCCTTATGCAAAACGAGTAAAAGCCGTTCTTTATCGCCTAATTGATGCGATATTCTCCATTGCCTAATGGAGTACGCCTGGTATCCAGAAATGCAGGATAATATCATTTACAGTCTAGACAATGCTGCCTGTTCTGTGGATAGATGAACACTGAAGATGAGAAATGAAGTTTAATTAAACGAGGGGCGATGCAGGCAAACGACGCGACGTTTGAGCACGTCGTATCGCAGAAATGAAAAGTCCATCTTGGGGGTCCTCGGATAAAGTTGACATTGGTTTGGGAAGAACAGCATCATCCTTGTCTCTGTATTGCCTTAAATACCAATTTGCATTTTTAGAGAGTCTCCCAACTGCCAAAGCCTCTCCAGTGCAATGTCCTGAATTGTTCATGCCTGGAAAATTACCAAACAAATGTTCAGCTCATTACAATGATCATCTGCAATCACTTCCTTTGTCCCTTTTTCACAATATAAAGCTTTCTAAAAAATAAAAAAAAACATTGCCTGGGCTGTGGTTGTATTATCTTTCACAGAATATTCCTTTTAGAGCAGCCTGGGCACGGCGTTCCAATGTAGTCCGCCTCATTATGTGCACATTGTATTCTAGATTAATTTCCCTGTGTTCCAGCTTCCGTGAGTAACATTCAGCAGGGAGCATTAAAAAAAAAGACATTCTCAACTCTGGGTTTTTTTTTACTTTAAAAGTTCAGGGGAAAGTGAAGGGTTTAGTGGGGAAAGAATGTGCAAGCATTTCCTAGAATAGCTCTTGGCTGCTAAGCCACCCTTGGACTACCAATATATGGTCCTGTGAGACCTGCCTTAAAATCCCACTCGGAATGATTCTGTAGTTTGCCCAATTTGCAGTTTTTTCTCCTCGGGTTCTCTCTAGCATTGTATTTTAGTTTGTTTACATTTGACGTTACGGGCAAGGTATCTTGTCTGTGCGTCCGTGCAACACTTTTCCCAAGCCAGAGGAGCTACTTTGGAATCCAGTGGTGGGCTGTGCGTTACCCACCTAGGCCTTCAGTGATGTCCTACTTAGTCCGACTTTAATAAATACCCCTCAAAATACCATAATTTATGTCACCACATGACAACGGCTGGAGCAATTCTATACAGAAACACACCTGGGCACTACTGCGCATTGAATCACCTCAACAGTGTACAACAACAGGCTATATTTCGGCACATTTAAAAATCAACGAACCCGCATCAGCATTTAAAACATACCTTACGTGGTACTGTCAAAATTAAAATAATTTTAAAGACCATATTAAATGTGGAAAAATAGATAAATAAAATATTTGAACTTTTTCTTTGCGAGTTAAAAAAGTGAGAACCGATGATTTCTCCGTTGGCCGGGTATGGCTCCGTTGCCCCTTCCTGCTTTCCGCAAAATTACAACTTGTGATTGGATTCTCACTTGGGAGTGACAAGTGAACATCCAATCACAGTCACGTTTAGCGTAAGGCTACCTTGATGGGCTACTGTCAACAACAGGCTATATTTCGGCACATTTAAAAATCAACGAACCCGCATCAGCATTTAAAACATACCTTACGTGGTACTGTCAAAATAAAAACAATTGTAAAGAACATATTAAATGTGGAAAAATACATTAATAAAATATGTGAACTTTTTCTTTGAGTTAAAAAAGTGAGAACCGATGATTTTCTCTGTTGGCCGGGTATGGCCCCTTCCTGCTTTTCGCAAAATTACAACTTGTGATTGGATTCTCACTTGGGAGTGACAAGTGAAAATCCATTCACAGTCACATTTTTTTGCGTAAGGCTACCGAGATGGGCTACTGTCAACAACTTGGGATCTGATTGGCTATCCCAACTGTCTATCAACTGTCTGTCCGGCAGAATTCATACAGCCCTGGCAACAAGCTAGCTGAATTCTGATTGGATAAAAGCTCTAATGTAAAAACAAGCAACACTGGAGCCTAATAAGACATGAAGAGAATATGATGAATACTTTATGGAAAGTAGATACAAATCAACTTTTATGAATCTATGATCATGAGCCAGCAGAGAAGGCCTTGTTGGCCCAAACGGCACACCACTGGTGGAATCCAATCCCATGCAGTGCTCCAACACAGCAACATAAAAGTTGGTAATGAGGCTGTCCAGAGTGAGTCTGGCGGTGCAGTCCAACTGAGTTTTTGTCACATCACCTGAACTACGGAGAAAGCCGTCCTATGAAATGGTCAAGGTAAAAAAAAAAAGCAATCCCATGCATGAATGGAGAAGGATGAAGAAGCAGATTATATCACTGTACTCTTTGGCGGGATAACACAGCAACCGACGCTGAAACATACTTAAAACTGAGGGGTGGGGGGGCTCTGCTTTTCAGCTTGAAAGTTTGGCTTTGGCTTCCCTCACATTGACCTCTTTTCTTATCCCACCGAATGAATTTGCAGAATCACACACTACATTAAACCGACTTTCATCTGTGTCAGCGTCTTCATACACATTTAAAGTAGGTGTCTTGTTCAAGTCGCCTCGCGTAGATCAATGCGATGCTGCCGGCTATAAAGGCTACGTCTCGCTGATAAACTGCATGATGAAGTGGAAGTCTGCAATTTGGTTGGCTGATCTCAACGTCTCTTGGAATTAACATTCGAACCACTGACCTTGTTTATTCCGGTGTACGGAGGGCGGGGGATGTTGTGGCTCCAGAGTCAAAATTGTGTGAATATAATGCGACACACATTAGAACTGGCCTGGGCAATTATTTTGCCACGGGGGACCACATTTTGAGAAAAAAATTTGACAAAAACATACGTATGTTTTTAGGAACACTAATACAAAACCTCACAATAATATCCGATTGAACGCTAAAAACGTTATGACAGACCGCCTTAAAAAACGGATTGGAATTTAATTTTTTTTTACTGAATGAGACACCCAGAATGTAAATGAAAATAAAGAATGTGGGATTTAGAATATTAACTATGAACGATAAAACACTGAATATTGACAACATATTAACGTCACACCCCCTCCCGATCAACATATTTAAAATCAATCAATCAATCAATCAATGTTTATTTATATAGCCCTAAATCACAAGTGTCCCAAAGGGCTGCACAAGCCACAACAACATCCTCGGTTCAGAGCCCACATAAGGACAAGGAAAAACTCACAACCCAGTGGGATGTCAATATGAATGACTATAAGAAACCTTGGAGAGGACCGCAGATGTGGGTGACCCCCCCCCCCCCCCCTCTAGGGGAGACCGGATGCAATGGACGTCGAGTGGGTCTAGCATAATATTGTGAAAGTCCAGTCCATAGTGGATCTAACATAATAGTGAGAGTCCAGTCCATAGTGGGGCCAGCAGGAGACCATCCCGATTGGAGACGGGTCAGCAGCACAGAGATGTCCCCAACCGATGCACAGATGAGCGGTCCACCCCGGGTCCCGACTTTGGACAGCCAGCACTTCATCCATGGCCACCAGACCTGTGCCCCCCGCTCCCCCTCCACATGTGTTCAAGCGAAACACAACAAAAAATGCAACAACCCCCCCAAAAAACCCCACCTACATTCTGATATATCTGATACATCACTAAGCTTTAGAACTTTGTTGTAAAAATCTCCTTCCGTGTCTTTCCCTGACACCCGCATTTCGGGCTGGCCGCTCTGGAAACACTCTGTGGAAACGCTCCCCACCCACACTGCTAGTTGCCTCGTCTTAGCTGCTGTGATTTAGATTACCATAGTAACTAGTATATCATGCAAAAGCGCAGATTCCAACCATTGAAATACTTTGAATAGTTCAAGACATATGGTAATTTGAAAACATTACTACACATCATAATGGCAGCCAGGGGCGTCACTAGCTTTTAAGGACAGGGGGGGGGCTTAGCCCCCAGGAGATGCACAGGATGCGAGCGAACGTAGCGCACGGGCACAAAACTTCACAAACGGGCCACGGCTAACAAAAACTTAGAAATTAATCATTGTTATTATTATTATTTCAATTTTATTTATTGTATTTTATTATTTCAATCTGTGTTCAGTACAACAACAAACATGGGTTTGCACAGTGACATTTTGTTTACAGCATCAACAAGAAACAATTACTTGCATGATCCTTCAAGATACACTGAAACACAATGAAAGTCATGGCATTAGCCTCTATTTTATTCATTCACAACATAGAGGCTAATGCCACGACTTTAGCTCACAATACAATAATTGTTTGTTCCCAAATATTTTGAAGTTGCACAGATTACATTTTGGGCACATATGTGACTAAAATGGTTGTAAATTCAAGCCCTGGAAATATTACTTAATTACTTGAATTAAAGTAATATCTGGATCGGGATAATTTGGCTTGTATATAATATATTTATATATATATATATATTATGGCAAGCCGTTAAGGAAATGTAATATATATGGAAGTCTGAATAGAAATGAGAAATGTTTATATATACTGTAAATAAAAAGAGCCAAAGCTGTCAAAGATCTGAGGGACCATCTTCAAAGTGCCATGCTGAAACAAATAATGCAAACAATAAAATGTAACATCCAGGGCTTAAGATTAACGTAGTCCCGTCGTCCCGGGGACGGTAAAAAAAAATGCACGGGACGAAATGAAATGCTCCCTGGGACCATGGCTTTTAACCTTTTTTTTTTTTTTCTTTTTATGTATTCATTCATTTTACTTTTTTTTTTCTTTTTATGTATTTATTCATTTTACATTTTATATTAAATGACTTGGTTTTTCTTCCCTCTGAAAATCATATGAAATGTTTAACAAGCCATCCTATAATAATATAACAGCTATTAATGTAACAATACAATAAAACAAATATATTTAATTATGTTTTTTTCATTATTTTAACAATAGGCTAATGTATATTACTTTATATAGATTCTACAAGAAACACAAAACTTAAAAACTAAATTATTTACAATTGCAGACACAAGGTTCTTGTTCTGCAGTGCTGTGTGCTAATGTGCTTCGTACACCTGCAGGAAAATGCAGACTGGATTTTGAATGATGTGGGCATTTTCTATACGAACAAGTCCAAGGACCGCAAGCAAGGTCGCAGAGAAAATGCGGACTGGATTTTGAGTGATGTGGGCATTTTCTATATGAACACGTGGAATGGATTGGACACCGACGCACTCAAGGGGCTCTCTACCTTACACTGTGAAGTGAGGGGAAACTGAGTGAATAATGACAGGTTATATGATTATTTATTTAAACTCATATTCGGGCCACATTATAATGAATATGTCGGCATGTATTTGTAAAAAAAAATAAAAATAAATATATGTATATGTTATTTTTTTTATTTTTTTTAACACCAAATTATTTAGGGGGGCTTAAGCACATATTAAGGGGGCTTGAGCCCCCCTAAAATAGGCCTAACAACACCAATGATGGCAGCTACAGTTCCCATCTTAAAGATCTAAAAAAAATATATATTTGGGACTGTCCGGCAGGCCAGATTGGAAAGCTTAACGTGCCACATGTGGCCCCCAAGCCTTAATTTGCCCAGGTCTGCATTAGATTGTTGCTATTCTGCATAAAAATAGTATTATTCTCTCTCTGGTATCCGGATATTGCTAAAACTGGTTTATTATTTGATTTCAGCAGATTCAACCTCAATCAAAAAAAGAGGAAATGTGCAGCTTGTTTGGGGCAAACTTACAGAAATTTACGGACTAATGAGTGCACCTGCCATAAATATAAGTTTGGACACATTTTATTTTGTATATACAGTATATTGTTTACATACATTTATCAGTAAGCAGCGGGTGTACACAATTAGGCATGAAACACAAATTTAACAAGATAGTCATAAAATAGCCAACTGGGGAGGCACTCGGGCTTGCTTTGTCCGGCATTTTCTCTGCCTTGTTTTCGCTTTCACTTTAGTTTCGAGGTCGGTTGCTTCTTGGCTTGTGCCGTCTTCTTCAGCAAGCAGCAGTCCGGCCTTTCAGGGTTCGTTGGCGTTGTTGACGTTGTTGGATTTCCGTTTTGTGTCATTTTTTTAATGGCTTGGTCGATCACTTTTCGATTTTTTTTTTGTATTTGTTTATTTAAAGGACAATGTGCAGTTACAATAAAAAAGGTGGCTGCACCAGGTTGAGCATCATGCTATTTTCCATCTGTAGTCCTTTTGCCTCCACGAATAAAATGATAGAAAAAGTAAAAAAATACAAAACAAGAATAAAATTACATAATAAAAAGACAAGGGCTAGTTACAAAGCAGCATGCAAAGTCATCAAGTTACAGTATTTTAGCAGCATCATCTAAAGTGCATAAGTATGTAAAGTGCAACAGTTTTTTTTACCCACAAGGGTAGCCTCCAATAGCTATATACAACATCGGTACTGCATATGTAGACATGATGGCGTCATTGCCCTATTAGGTTCGGTATTGGGGCTGTGTAGTGTGCATTTCGCCGTATCTTCACCGTGATGAGGGTGAGTGCATAACACACTAAATGGCTGACTGAATGATTGTGCGAGTGCGTTCGATTTAATGTGCACAATTTAATTGGTCCAGTGTGAACCCGTTCGGCAATTTAATTTGTCTGATGTGACGAGGCTAAATGTATTAGGGAAATTGGAAACATGCATAAATTAGTTACATTATTGTATAAAGCGCAGGGATTATTGCGAGATTAAGGTAGTTGTCTTAGTCACACTTAACTGTTTATTTATTATTATGGGCTTGCTGCAATGCAAGCAGCCCATATTATTATTGTTCATACTTCAAAATCACCAAAAATGATTCCCAGGCGCGGCCACAGCTGCTGCCCACTGCTCCCCTCACCTCCCAGGGGGTGATCAAGGGTGATGGGTCAAATGCAGAGGACGAATTTCACCACATCAAGTGTGTGTGTGTGTGACATTGGTACTTTAACTTTAACATCAACTTGTATTATTATTATTGGCTTGCTGCAATGCAAGCAGCCCATATTATTATTGCTCATACTTCAACTTTTATTAATATAGTTCCGCACGTTTCTCTTACGATTAATACGCGACGGATCGGCCAACGAACTCCCACATTTGTTATACCGTCAGAAAGGTCTCACTCGCGCCTACGGCGGTACTTTAAGCTGGCAACATTTCGTGTTACCATGGTGACGCTATTCATGAATGAAAAAAAAAAATGGGCCACTTCAATTGGTACATACCCTTTTAATGGACAATTGCCACAAACGCCAAAAAGACAAGATTACCTTCTCTTTTAGCTCAGCCATGCTTTCACATAGCTCCGTGCTTAAAGGCCTACGGAAATGCGATTTTCTTATTTAAACGGGGATAGCAGGTCCATTCTATGTGTCGTACTTGATAATTTCGCGATATTGCCATATTTTTGCTGAAAGGATTTAGTAGAGAACATCGACGATAAAGTTCGCAACTTTTGGTCGCTGACAAAAAAGCCTTGCCTGTACCGGAAGTAGCGTGACGTCACAGGTTGTGGAGCTCCTCACATCTGCACATTGTTTACAATCATGGCCACCAGCAGCGAGAGCGATTCGGACGAGAAAGCGACGATTTCCCCATTAATTTGAGCGAGGATGAAAGATTTGTGGATGAGGAAAGTGAGAGTGAAGGACTAGAGGGCAGTGGAAGCGATTCAGATAGGGAAGATGCTGTGAGAGGCGGGTGGGACCTGATATTCAGCTGGGAATGACTAAAACAGTAAATAAACACAATACCTATATATACTCTATTAGCCACAGCACAACCAGGCTTATATTTAATATGCCTCAAATGAATCCCGCATAAAAAACACCTCCCCCCTCCCGTCCATATAACCCGCCAATACAAATCAAACACCCGCACAACACACTCAATCCCACAGCCCAAAGTACCGTTCACCTCCGCAAAATTCATACAGCACATATATTTCCCCAAAGTCCCCAAAGTTACGTACGTGACATGCACATAGCGGCACGCACGTACGGGCAAGCGATCAAATGTTTGGAAGCCGCAGCTGCGTACTGAAGGTACCGCGTATCCAAGTTCTCCTGGTAAGAGTCTCTGTTGTCCCAGTTCTCCGCAGGCCAATGGTAAAGCTTGACTGTCATCTTTCGGGAATGTAAACAATGAAACACCGGCTACATGTTTGTGTTGCTGCAGCCGGCCGCTAATACACCGCTTCCCACCTACAGCTTTCTTCTTTGCTGTCTCCATTGTTCATTAAACAAATTGCAAAAGATTCACCAACACAGATGTCCAGAATACTGTGGAATTTTGCGATGAAAACAGACGACTTAATAGCTGGCCACAAAGGTGTCCCAAAATGTCCGCTACAATCCGTGACGTCACGCGCAAAGGTCATCATACGTTTTCTGCAGGATATTTTGCGGGAAATTTAAAATTTCACTTTACTAATCTAACCCGGACGTATTGGCACGTGTTGCAATGTTAAGATTTCATCATTGATATATAAACTATCAGACTGCTTGGTCGGTAGTAGTGGGTTTCAGTAGGCTTTTAACATCTCATTTTGTTCACACGCTTGTCTACTTCAACCCTGGCTGAAAAAATGTTTACGTCCTATTTTTGGTTTTGGCTGGATGGCCATCGGAGGAAGGCTAGTTCTGTTGCTCATTGTGTACAGTTACACTTAAAACTCACAGATTCGGACACTCTGCGCCATCTTCAAAGCACGGCAGCTTCCGACAAACCACCCCCGACCAGAGGTCCAGGGCAGATAGCAGGCCCATCAAAATTTCCGCGGGAATTTTCTAGTTATTATTAATATTTTATTTTTCCTAATGTGTCTTGTCCAGCCACTCATGCAAAACATTGTGTCAATGGAGATGCCCATATCTGCTGTACATATTTACTTTACAAAGGAGAAGTGTGGGATGCTTCTCTTGTAAAAAAAAAAAAACATATTTGTAAACAAACCTATGTTTTATTAGTAATGCCATTGCATTTCTTGAAAGCACTTAAAGGCCTACTGAAATGTGATTTTCTTATTTAAACGGGGATAGCAGGTCCATTCTGTGTGTCATACTTAATAATGTCATCTCCTCAGTGCCTTATTTGTTGGATGTACGGTATGTATCACAGTCATAGTCATTGATTCATGCCTGTATTGGTACTGTGGCCAACAGACAATGTACATCTTCTGTCTTTTTTCTAAATTTATGACACAGTCAGAAACATAAATGGATGAGGTGTGGCAACGAGCGTCAGGGAGGAATAAGAGACAAATATGCCAAGTTTCTCTCAGCGTTATAAAGAGGTGCTGGGGCTTGTGATGAATAGCCTTCCGCGGTTAGCCCCTCCACCGTCGCTTCGGTTCTTCTGATGCATTCACAACCCAATCTCAGTCTCCTCTGAGTTTTAATAAGGTCATCAACTTGACTGAAAGATGCCGCCGCTGATAATCTGAGGCGCTGTCAGGAGAAGAGGGGTGAGGAGTTATCCTTTGCTCATCAGCGGTTAACGCTTCCTCTGTTGGCATCCTTTAGTCATTTTCTTTCAAATTAGTCGGCTCTGATTACATTGTGTACTCCCACATCCACTGTAATGCCTCGGTCCCTCGCTCTTCTTCTCAGGATTTGTTTGCTTGATATTGCAGTATGAATAGAGAGTCCTTTAGAATCAGAATCAGAAATACTTTAATAATCCCCGAGGGGAAATTAAGATTTTCAGCACAATCCCATTCAAGAGCAGACAAACATTACAGGGAGACAGAACAGGATCGTTGGCGGGTCTGCCAACTTCCGGCGGCCCTTATAAAAAAAGGTGAGAAGCAGGTAAACACTGGGGTGGTGGGGGGAGAAAAAATAAATTCAGTCTATGCCTGGCCCCTGGAGAGGGGGTCCAGACTGAGGCCTAGGAAGAAACAAACCTCATAGCACACATAAACATGTGTGTAAGAGGGAAACATCAAATAACACAAAGGACATCAAAGACATTAAAAGAGCAGAGCTGATGCAACCAGCCACTTCTACACACAGCCACAAAATTAAAACAACAAAAAAAGAAACATATACACTGTGGTGGCCTCTGCGGTGTTCCACGCCATCGTCTGCTGGGGTGGGGGGGAGCATGGCCAGAGACAGGAGCATACCCAACAAAGCAACCGAGAGAGCCGACTCCACCCTCGGCCGCCCACCAACTCTCGGCCAGTGTCCAGTCCGCATGGATGAGTAAGGATGCGTCTAAGGAGACCGAGGTGTCCGATACCTGCTCCTTCAGCCAAGACACTGTGAAGCTCGTCCGTCTCGGCACTCATTCTCTTCATCCGCATCTCCTCCAGTCCCTCCAAACGGACTCTGGTGTGGCAGGGACCCAGCAGCTGGTCTCCATGGCCAAAAAAAGGCTCCCGGGAGGCAGATCCAGAAGTTCACAAAAAAGCAGCGCAGAAGTCACAAAAGTGCCACCCCTTGTCACACAGTCTCAAAGGGTCCCGAACCAAAAGGCAAAGAAACACACGAAAACAAGAGGGAAACATCAGGAACACAAAAGGATTACACAAGAGCACAGAGCTGAATTACTGTAAATGTCCAGAATGTGCGCTGATGAGAAGTATATATATTGCAAGGTATGGTGCGACGTGCTCTGCATACTTAGCAGCTCGGGGTTACTGCGGATTCACCCTGCTTTCCGAGCATGAGGGGTTCGAGCAATTGATTCCTGGTTGTGTTTTGGCCTTTCCTTAGCCCGCCTTAGATCTTATCGCAATCCACCAGACTAATTCTGCATTCAGGAGCGCTGCACCGCCTCAGAGATAGCTCTTCTCGACTTATTGAAATGCACTGAGTGCTGTCTTGTCAGCTGTAAAATTGTGTAAAACCGAGACAAAAGCATCGGGGAAATGCGGCCTCATAAATCATTGTGCAACATTCCTTTTGACGCATCCTAACTCAACATAACGCTATTAACATCAGTCTTTGTCAAAAACCGGCATACCAATACTAAGCCAGTGGGCTGTGGCTGTGGACTATTCAAACAACTGAGAATTGACGGCAGCGATTAGCAATCAAACCCCAAGATAACCGCTTGGTAATAGCTCTGCATTGTGCGAAAAAAAACTAATCTATAAGGCTTTTATGTTCTGAGACAAAGTTGCATGTGTCATGGCTCTGCATTCCTACATGACTCTGGCATGCCCATAAGGTGCCGCAAAAAAGGTCTGAGAGATCATCGCCGCTGCGCTGGTTGTTTTTAAGTAGTTCTGTCAATCGTGTTGACAACACTTCCCCGGCAAGCAATTTGTTTCACGGTATACAATAATTTACATGCCGCACCTGCGCGTTCCCTTGTGTCAGCCTCATGCTGGCGCCAGGACGGTCGTAGATTCCGGAATCCTTCGAGGAGCCTTTGTGCGCACAGTTTGGTTGGAAATGTTCGCCTACTTGAACAAGGAAAATGTATATATCTTAATCTCGTTTAATGGCTGTGCCTAGACGGGAGTAATCGCTTCCAACATTATGTGCAGCATGAAGCTTATCTTTTAAAGAGAAGCCTTTTTCTTGTTTCACCATGAAACTGCTTCTGACTGAAGGAGCTTCAAAGGGCTTCTTTGTTTCATAATGTGCATGCAGCTCATTCATGTGCTTGATCTTTTTATTTCCTCCTCCCTTCTCTCTCTCTCTACATCCCTCCATCACCCATGCCCCCCATCCTCCCATCCGCTTCCTTCTATTTGGACTTGTGCGTAGAGCCATACCATACTCTGTCGGAAACTAAATATTAGTGCTATTTTTGGAGGGGAATGCAATTACTCTTAACAAGCATTGCCGGTTCTGTCAGTTTCTTGTGGGGAGTTATTTTACATTTGTTTTCCTTTTCCCCCAGCTTTGCACTTGCCTTGATTTAGCTTTTCTTGAACAAAAAGTAGTTTGAACATCTGATACTCTTCACTCCCACTAGATAAAATAAGGTGATATGGTCTTGCACTGCAACTGAAATTGGAGGTTATTAGTATGTCTAAAACTGTACCTTTTGTGAACATTGCCTTTTAAAGATGCCTTCTGTATTTGAATCTCGGGCGGTATGACAACGCACAAGCACCGTTAGTAGGGTGGGAGTTATTACACTGAATTTAAACAGGATCAATTAACTGGCGTCTTTAACATTTAACCCTCTAGGAGCCACAGTGATATATTTACAACATTTTTATTTTATTTAAAAAAGGGTTAAAAGTTTTTTCATTTTGCCCCCCACACCACATTAACATAGTCATTGGGGTCTATTGTTCAGTCTAACGATGACTTTACATTCAAAATTTGTATTTAAGGACCGCCCACAGGCTATAGAATCTCACACAACTTGAAAATCTTCACAGAGTGACAACCCTTTTCTTTACTGGACCAAATTGATCAATTCAATGTAAGTAGAATGCAACTAATATTTTTTACTGAGATCTTTATAATGTCTAGAACATGTACCTATGTTATTATTGTGAAATACCTCCAAAAAATATGATTTAGATGATGTTTTATATTGGTTGTATATGTACAACCATGGCTCAATGTGGTAGCAAATATTCCCTTGTGACTAGTTTACCTACCAGGATACTGTGTAGTCTAAATAGATATGTTTTGTCAGGAATCTACAATATATTTTAATTTACACACACTTATTCCTTCTGTCTGTGCACATTTGCACTTTAATATTGCAAACTAAAAGTGAAAAAAAAACATTTAGTTAGGCAGAAGGCTAAACTAAACTATGCAAAAATCGCTAAGTGCTGCTGCAACTTAGTAAAAGCTTGTTGTTCTAGGATGATAATGGTATTTATGATAAGCATGTAGATGGGTAGGTTCATGTTTTCCTTCTCTTTGTGCACATTTGTACATTACTTTTGCAAACTAAAAGTTAAGAACAGTTTTTATTAGAAGGCTTCTGCAACTTTATAAAACAGGTTCTTTTGTTCAAGGATGGTGTTGGGAATATAGATTGGTAATTCACCACCAGAACAGGTTTCTTTGTGTACAGGTGAATTAATTCCTTTTAGGATGATAATAAGATCTGCCAGACAGTATTGTTTGGTTTGTGAATAGGGTACTTGGGTACTAATAGGGTACTAATGGGGTATCAGTTGGGTGAGAACTGCAATCTCTGGCATGATGTGTGACTTTGATGTCTACCAAGGGAGCAACAATGGAGTCCGAACCAAATCTGAACTTGACTTGTCAGGTGATGTTGTGATGAAGCTTGCTTCAACTCTGCCGGCGGGCCAAAACTACAAGATCTATGCAGACAACTACTTCACATCAGTCCCACTGATCGAGAAGCTCCTTGGGCTTGGCATCCATTATGTGGGTACAGCAAGGCAAGTCCGCATCCCCAATTGCAGCCTTGAAGATGACAAGAGCTTGAAGAAGAAAGGGAGAGGAACCTTCGACCACAGAGTGGAGGCGAACCACAACCTTCAGGCAATGGCAGCCCAGTCACAAGCAGCCCGGTCACTGGCAAGAGACCATCCTCGGCTCCAACCAGCACCCCATACAAGAAATCGTGTGGACACCTGCCACTGGATGTACGCCACGATCAGATTGGGCATTTACCCAAGAAGACAACGATAGGCCGCTGCAGGCATTGCCCTACTGGGTACACCAACACACAATGCCACAAGTGTGAAGTGTGTCTCTGCTTCTCGGACAGCAAGAACTGTTTCCTGGACTTTCACTGCAAGTGAACATAGTCAGCACATGCATGCTGGTTGCCAGAAGAACAATGCAGAACTTGATCACACCAACAGTGTTGTACACATGACACATTACCAAAATCATACGCAAAGCCAACTTGTATATACAGCATAGACCACCCTAGAAGTTCCTGAAAATTTGTGTTTTTCATTGATTCAAATAAAATTGACTGTTCATAAAAATGAGTAATGTTGTTATTATAATTATTATTATACAGTGTTCTGAGTCATGGTGATGAGCAATAAGCATTCAAATGAACCCTTAGTTGTTTGACTGAAGTGAAAACATGTGGAACATGTTGTTCGGAAAATGAATACAAATGGCTTATGGAAAATTTTGCTACCCTTTTCACCCAACGTTGTATCGTTACAACGGTTCCATAAAACCTTATCAAAATATGAAAAATTTGCCAACACTTCATTTTAATTCCCAAATGCCCCCTACAACACCATCTGACAGGTTGAATATTTTTTTATTCATGTATTTCTATGTCCGGGTCTTACAGGGTTAACCTTTACCTTATGTTTTAAAGCATGCTTTTAATTGGTGATATGAGCAAAGCCCATGCAGCTAGTTTGTTTCAGGATGTCTCTACCTGTTAAATTTGCCCTTTGGGATCTCGGTTAGCTTAAAAAAGGGGTGTCCAAACTTTTTGACTTGGGGGCCGCATGGGCTATACATACATATATATATATATATATATATATATATATATATATATATATATATATATATATATATATATATATATATATATATATATATATATATATATATATATATATATATATATATATATATGTGTTAGGTCAGGAAAAAACACAGAGGATATTTAATCCCCACAAGCCTGCTCTTCAGGGGATTTTATTATATTATATATATTATAAAATTCCCTGAAGAGCAGGGAAACCTGCAAAACAGGCTTGTCGGGATGAAATAGCCTTTTTTGTTTTTTCCGGACCTAACGTATATTCTGCTCTACCCCGGTATTGAGCACGGTATAACGGATACACCACAGAAACCTCGAATATATATGTGTGTATGTATATATATATATATATATATATATATATATATATATATATATATATATATATATATATATATATATATATATATATATATATATATATATATATATATACGTGTATCTATGTATATATATATACATGTATGTATGTATATATATATACATATATACGTGTATGTATGTATATATATGTGTATGTGTATGTGTATGTATGTATGTAGATATGTATATATGTGTATGTATGTATGTATATATATATACCGGTATATGTGTATGTATGTATGTATGTATGTATATATGTGTATGTATGTATATATGTATATGTATGTATGTATATTTGTGTAAGTATGTGTGTATGTATGTTTATATATGTGTATTTATGTATGTATGTATGTATGTGTATGTATGTATATATATGTGTATGTATGTATGTATATATATGTGTATGTATGTATGTATATATGTGTATGTATGTGTGTATGTATATATATATATATATATATATATATATATATATATATATATATATATATATATATACACTACGAGCGCGATGATGTTACGTTATCGATGGGAAAATGCATTTTTGGACAACATGATTTGTCTGAGTGGCTAGGAGACACCAAGAATAACAAGCGGTAGAAAATGGATTAGAAAGGACAGATTAAAAAAAATAACACAAAAAAACAAATTATTTTTTTTAAATTTGGGATTTCCCGCAGGCCGGATTTTGGTTGCCGGCGGGCCGGGCTATAGTTTGGGGACCCCTGGCTTAAAAGTATTAAACAAATTACAAAGAAATATAAAAAAAACAAAAAATGAAAATGGGATCCTTTTTGACAACCTCAACGACCTTCAAGAACAAGTGAGTTCAAAGGTGATATTTTCCAAAAAAGTATTATAGTTCGGTGAATAAGAGGAGCTCAAAATTAGCATATATATGAAAGACTTACAGCAGAGCACCATAAGGACAAAATTTAATGCACTGTATATACTGTCACGCTGCTAAGGAGAGTGGAAGTAACTTGGAAATATTTGCTTTGTCTTTTCAGAGCGTTGGAGAATTTGGCTTAGACATCATCGAGACCCCCGAGGGTGACAAGTGGCCGCAGCTGATCGTCCAGCAGAACCTAGATCGTGAGCAGAAGGACACCTTTGTCATGAAGATAAAAGTGGAGGATGGCGGGAACCCCCCCAAGTCCAGCACTGCCATCCTTCAAGTCACCATCTCTGACGTCAACGACAATCGTCCCATCTTCAAAAACAGCGAGCTGGAAGTCACCGTACCTGAGAACGCCCCCACGGGGACGTCGGTCGTTCAGCTTCACGCGACAGACGCAGACCTCGGCTTTAATGCCCAGATTCACTTCGCCTTCAGTAACCAGATCTCTGCTTCGACCAAACGACACTTTGCTATCGACAGCAACACGGGATTGATCACTGTGAAGCAGCTGCTGGACAGGGAGTTAACGCCTGTTCACAAACTTCTTATTCTGGCCAGTGATGGCAGCTCGACACCCTCCAGAGCCTCAGTGACTGTCAACGTTACCGATGTTAATGACAATGTTCCTTCCATTGACACTCGCTACATTATCAACCTGGTGAACGGGACTGTTCTGTTGTCTGAGAATGCTCCCCTCAATACCAAAATAGCCCTGATCACAGTTACAGACAGAGATGCAGATCTCTTTGGCAAAGTCACTTGCTACACTGACCATGATGTTCCATTTAGGTTGAAGCCGGTCTTTAATGATCAGTTTTTACTGGAGACAGCTGCTCCACTCGATTATGAGACAACTCGAGAATATGCAATTAGGATAGTGGCCTCGGATAGGGGGACTCCTCCTTTGAACACTTCAGCTATGGTTTTAATTAAAATCAAGGATGAGAATGACAATGCGCCCATCTTCCCTCAGCCAGAAATCCAACTTTCCATACCAGAGAATAATGACCCGTCATCACAGTTAATAAAAATCAGTGCCACTGATGCAGACAGCGGACATAATGCTGAGATTATTTATACCCTTGGCCCCGATGCACCCGACGGGTTTAACATAGACAGACGGTCAGGAGTACTTTCGGTTGGCAAACGACTGGACAGAGAAAAGCAGGAGAGGTATTCATTCACTGTCATAGGCCGAGACAACGGCTCCTCGTACCTGCAGAACAATGTCACCGTCAGACTAATCGTTCAGGACCTTAATGACAACAGCCCGGCTTTCACACACCCCGAGTACAACTTCTATGTGCCTGAAAACCTTCCGCTCTTTGGAACTGTGGGCTTAATCACAGTGACGGACGCAGATGCAGGAGATAATGCTGTCGTGACCCTGTCTATTCTGAACGGGAAAGATCATTTCATCATCGACCCTCAAACTGGCGTGATCAAGCCCAATATCACCTTTGATCGGGAGCAGCAGAGCTCCTACACATTTATGGTCAAGGCAGTGGATGGAGGGGAGCCCCCGAGCTCCTCATACGCCAAGGTCACTATAAATGTGGTTGATGTAAACGACAATCGCCCTGTGTTCGTTGTTCCCTCGTCCAATTACTCATACGACCTAGTGCGGACCACCACAACCCCTGGTGCTGTTGTTACAAGAGTGTTTGCCATTGACAATGACACAGGTATGAATGCTGAGCTACAGTATAGCATTACCAGCAGCATCATCATTACATCTAGGGTCTCCCCTCGCGGCCTTTTCTCCATTGACAAAACAACAGGTAACATAACACTGCAGGAGAAAATAGTGGCGGCGGATCAAGGGCTGCATAGGCTGGTTGTCAAAGTCAGAGATCTCGGCCAGCCTGAGTCCTTACAAGCTATCGCACTTATTCACTTATTCGTCAATGACACTGTGTCAAATGCCACTTTTATCCAAGAACAGCTGCGGAAAAGTATGGAGACACCACTGGACCGAAACATAGGGGACAGCGAGGTAACACCTCAAGCTAATGGATACGTGATTGTTGTCATTGCCATCATAGCCGGGACCATGACTGTCATCTTGGTGATATTTGTGACTGCCTTGGTGCGCTGCCGACAGACTCCCAGACACAAAGTGGTACAGAAGGGCAAGCAAAGCGGCGAGTGGGTGTCGCCTAATCAAGAAAACCGTCAGATCAAGAAGAAGAAGAAGAGAAAGAAGCGCTCCCCGAAGAGCCTTCTGCTGAACTTTGTGACCATAGATGAATCCAAGCCTGACGACCCCACCCATGAGCATGTTAATGGCACACTGGATCTCCCCGTGGAGCTGGAGGAGCAGACCATGGGGAAGTACAACTGGGCCACCACGCCCACCACCTTCAAACCCGACAGCCCAGACTTAGCCAAGCATTACAAGTCTGCGTCCCCTCAGCCGACATTTCAAATCAAACCGGAGACTCCGGTGGCCCCGAAGAAGCATCACGTGATCCAGGAGCTCCCTTTAGACAACACATTCGTGGTGGGCTGCGACTCGCTCTCCAAGTGCTCATCGACGAGCTCCGACCCGTACAGTGTCTCCGAGTGCGGCTGTCAGGGGGGATTCAAGAGTCCGGGGCAAATCACCACCCGACAGGTAATTCATGACTTCTTTTTTCAACCCGCCCACACTCATCCCCAACCGCACTCCCCCTGCTGCCCCGGGGTAGTTGATATGACAGGGGGAAGGTGGCAGTATGGAGCAGAAGTACTTTCCAACAGAAGCCAGAAACATGTTTACATGAATGTCATTTGCGCTTGAAAACTAGGAACGAAATACAACGGCGCTTAGAAAAACACACAGAGAGAGGCACCCTAATCCTGTATGCACCCTCGTTTGTAAGCAATCATAATTGCATAATCATTTACATGTGCAGGTTAATTTCATATTCAAAGCTTGATTAGCGGCGGCGGCGCAATTATGACGGCTGGCTTTTGTGAATTTGGAGGGCTCATAAATTAAAATTGATGACTTTTTTTTTTTTTTAATCAAGCTTGCAGTTATTGTCAATTACACCTAATACTGGGCCGCTAGACAATGACCAAAATAAAATATCCTACTTTTTCGATTGATACAGTATTTAAAGTATGCACTTTTTTTTTGAATGATCTACACAAAACAAAGGTCCTGGGTTCGATCCCGCGCTTGGTATATTTCTGTGTGGAGTTTGCATGTTCTCCCCGTGACTGCGTGGGTTCCCTCCGGGTACTCCGGCTTCCTCCCACCTCCAAAGACATGCACCTGGGGATAGGTTGATTGGCAACACTAAATTGGCCCTAGTGTGTGAATGTGAGTGTGAATGTTGTCAGTCTATCTGTGTTGGCTCTGCGATGAGGTGGCGACTTGTCCAGGGTGAACCCCGCCTACCGCCCGAATGCAGCTGAGATAGGCTCCAGCAACCCCCCGCGAACCCGAAAGGGATAAGCGGTAGGAAATGGATGGATGAAGGTTGTCTCAAGGCAACCATCACATACACCGCTGTGTGACCGGCTCAATGACCTTGTGGTTAGAGTGTCCGCCCTGAGTACGGTAGGTCGTGAGTTCAAACTCCGGCCGAGTCATACCAAAGACTATAAAAATGGGACCCATTACCTCCCTGCTTGGCACTCAGCATCAAGGGTTGGAATTGGGGGCTCACTGCTCCCCTCACCTGTCAGGTGATGGAACAAGGAGATGGGTCAGAGTAATTTCACTATCAGTGGTACTTTAACTTTACCTTTGATTGTTTACACGTTTGGCTATTATTACTATTGCAGGCAAGAATTATATTACAAAATACTTGCTCGGTTATCAGAGTTATTTCAAAAGGACTTGAAGAGCGAGTCCGAGCATGGGCAGCGATTACCGAACCGGACAGATTTATTTGGAGGTTAAGGGGCCAAGCTAAGCTGTTTTGCAAACATTTAGGCTTTGCCTTTAAACCGACCAAGAAAACACGACTGACAGAGACTACTCACTTAATCAGTAATCATTCAAAAACATAAAATAAAATGAAGTGCTGCTTTTATTCTCCCGGGGGGGAGTTGCTGCACGGGTTCACGGGGAGAGAAACGCTCATTTGAATGAGGTAGTACAGCAACGGCCCTTATGATTCCATAAAGAGAAATGTGCCAAATGCGAAGTGCCCCAATAAATAACAGCAGATGAGGGAAATAAATGTAAATCAAGAGTAAGGAGAGGTGGCCTTGCACGGTGCCGACAGCGAGAGCACAGTGCTGCTGGGAAGACAAAGTACCGCTGGGGGCGGGGGGGAACAAGGGGGGGTCGCGGGGATCAAGGTGACGCAGAGCTCCGAGACCAATATACTTAAACACCAAGGGAACACTAGTCCATAAAAGCCTGCTCGGCCGACGTTGCATTTAGCTCATAAACGTTCCTCTTTAACGACCCCAATTATTGTTATACTTTGCATATGTAGATGTTTAAATGAGCTCAAATTGCGTCCCGGTTGAGGTTCCTAAAGTATTCTGGTATTCCCAGTACACAATATGTATTTTTGGACTTACAACATCTGCAAATAGCAGCACGTTCAAAGTGATGAATGCTGTACTTCACGTCGGGGTAGCTATCTACTCACATGTATGCTGCTGGTGCTTTTTATTTTTATTTCCATTTTTTTTTTTTTTTTCCATTTCTGGAGGATTTGGTTGTTTTTTGGTGGGCTTTCATTCCTGTCTCTGTTTGGATTCTAATTATGAAATCTGCCATTCATCCAATTCTGGGTCATCGTCATGTTATTGCATCAATCTTATGTTTTTTTTTGTTGTTGTCGTTGTTGCTTCTTTCATTTTGTGTGTGCTTTTTTAAATTTTTGGCTCCTATGGTGCTCTTATATGCGGCATCCAGCAAGCCCTCGTGGCGTACTTTGGCTAAATGACTCTTAATCCCGTGAATTATAGTGCCGGAGATCATTTATGAGGACACCCACATCGAGGTCGTAGTCATTCTTTTCATCCACCTTTTAATTTAAACCACGGTTAAAAGCCATGTGCTGACAAGGTGTATAATACATAAGCCTACCACAGCCCTGAATACTGAAGACTAAATTCATAATATGTTTATGTGACATACTCACAACTTGTCACAAGGATTCTCTCGACCTCATTGCGGTCGCCATGAATTATGCAAACATATTGAGATGGAGTTCCATAACTCTGAGTTATGGCACATCTTGAACTGTGAGCACCACGGATTGCAACTGATTTTCACCAGAGAGACTTTTTGGAATCAATTTAAAAATCAATGCATATATGATCAGAAAACCTTATCTCAAATCGTATCCTCTTAATGGAGCTCTGGTTGAATTTTCTCCTCGTATTCATGAAGACAGGGGTTCTTAACCTTTTTGGCATCGGGGCCCCACTAAATTATCAACACTCAATTAAGAAACTTAGTCTTGATTTTAATCGTATTCAATATTTATGTCAAACCTACTTGCAGTTTACGACTTCGTCAAATGAAAACCAATCACACATTATTATTTATTGAACGCCTAACCTTAGGCTTAGGTCAGGTGGATTCGGAAAAATAAGTAGTAATCAAATATACTGCATAAGAAGGGACACAAATAACTCAAGAGAATACAACAGTATATAAGTAATTGATTGATTGAGACTTTTACTAGTAGGTTGCACAGTGAAGTACATATTCCGTACAATTGACCACTAAATGGTAACACCCGAATAAGTTTTTCAACTTGTTTAAGTCGGGGTCCACTTAAATTGATTCATGATACAGATATATACTATCAGATATATACTATCATCATAATACAGACATCACACAAGATAATCACATTGAAGTATTTACATTATTTACAATCCGGGGTGTGGATGGGGGCGGAGGGGGGTTAGGTTTGGTGATTATCATCAGTCATCAACAATTGAGAACAGAAAAATGGATATTGGAACAGTGTAGGTCTGACTTGGTAGGATATGTACAGCAAGTAGTGGACATAGAGAGAGAAAGAGAGAGAGAGAGAGATCAGAAGGCATAAGAAAAATATCTGCATTTGATTGTTTACATTTGATTATTAAAAATCCGGGGAGGGTGTTAGTTTAGGGTTGTAGCTGCCTGGAGGTGTACTTTTATTGCGGTTTTGAAGGAGGATAGAGATGCCCTTTCTTTTATACCTGTTGGGAGCGCATTCCACATTGATGTGGCATAGAAAGAGAATGAGTTCAGACCTTTGTTAGATCGGAATCTGGGTTTAACGTGGTTAGTGGAGCTCCCCCTGGTGTTGTGGTTATGGCGGTCATTTACGTTAAGGAAGTAGTTTGACATGTACTTCGGTATCAGGGAGGTGTAGTGGATTTTATAGACTAGGCTCAGTGCAAGTTGTTTTACTCTGTCCTCCACCCTGAACCAGCCCACTTTAGAGAAGTGGGTAGGAGTGAGGTGGGATCTGGGGTAAACCAAATGAATAATGACTGTTTCTTAACCAAACTCTCTATAAAATGTAATTCCAAATGAAAATACAGCTTTACCACTTTAGTCCAATTTTTTGCGCTTAATAAACCTTAAACTTTAGCTCCAGTCGACTCCTGTTTTGTTGAGATTGTCATTACTGCCACAAGTGGTGAACAAATGTAAAACAACTGAGTACGGACTGCAACCGAGAACACATTTTTTTGGGCGGCCCTCCAGGGGGCGCTCGCTGCCCAACAATGGAAACATCATTGGAGTTATCAACCATACCTTCTAGTGGTGTATCCATACTACTCCTTCCCCTTAAGCGACTGACAGCGATGGCTCCCACTTTAGACATTACATTTCCCTCCAGTTTTAAGTATGATTATTTAAAGCCCGTGTCATGGAGGAGAAAAGGCAAGATGAAAATCCGTGGCTGCAAAGGTTAATTAAATGCACTAAAGGGGTTAATCACTCGTAATACAGTATGATTAAAATCACTGTAATTAGGTTTCGTATGAGGCTGATAAGATAAGGGAAGGAGGCGGTGATCCTCAAAGATGATACTTGGGTGTGTCAGCCTCAGATCCCAAAGTGATCTGATAGTAGGCTATTGTTTACTACTATAAAACAATATCCAAATATATATTTTTTTTTCATAGATCATTATAATGTGGCTGTTAAACAGTGAGACCACTGTAAAATCCTGATCTGAAAAACACATATTTTTCATCCTATTTGGTCCATGATAGTTTATGATCTCCTGCAAGTTCTTTAATGAACCTTTAACCTCACATGCTGAAATGCCGTTCAAAGGGTGGCACCACCATTGCCACTGGAGTTAAAGTCACAGTCGGACATTAAACTTGAAAACTGAAAAAATGGCTTAGGGAAAATCAGAAGGGTGAGCAATAGAACTGGGACAAATGGGGCCAATTATCTTAAATGTATTTTTATTTTGTACTTGTCTTAATCTTGTTGTATTTGTTTTAAACTTTTCTCACTTTTTCTTTAAAAGCTTAACCAGGGACGATTGTTGCAAATTAGCCTGTGGCTAGAAGTCTTAAGCTTCGTTGTGCTTGTGCAATGACAATAAAGACCTACACTACCGTTCAAAAGTTTGGGGTCACATTGAAATGTCCTTATTTTTGAAGGAAAAGCACTGTACTTTTAAATAAAGATAACTTTAAACTAGTCTTAACTTTAAAGAAATACACTCTATTAATTGCTAATGTGGTAAATGACTATTCTAGTTGCAAATGTCTGGTTTTTGGTGCAATATCTACATAGGTGTATAGAGGCCCATTTCCAGCAACTATCACTCCAGTGTTCTAATGGTACAATGTGTTTGCTCATTGGCTCAGAAGGCTAATTGATGATTAGAAAACCCTTGTGCAATCATGTTCACACATCTGAAAACAGTTTAGCTCGTTACATAAGCTACAAAACTGACCTTCCTTTGAGCAGATTGAGTTTCTGGAGCATCACATTTGTGGGGTCAATTAAACGCTCAAAATGGCCAGAAAAAGAGAACTTTCACCTGAAACTCGACAGTCTATTCTTGTTCTTAGAAATGAAGGCTATTCCACAAAATTGTTTGGGTGACCCCAAACTTTTTGAACAGTAGTGTACCTACCTACCTACCTACCTACTTTGACATCGGTTACCTATAGGTACCAATGTTTAATTGTACTGTCTCTGTCAAATAAATACATAAATAAATAAAATGATAGTAAAAAAGCGCACCCAGCGTTGAATAGG
This sequence comes from Entelurus aequoreus, assembly GCF_033978785.1. Classification (NCBI taxonomy): domain Eukaryota; kingdom Metazoa; phylum Chordata; class Actinopteri; order Syngnathiformes; family Syngnathidae; genus Entelurus; species Entelurus aequoreus. Next base: position 21,399,920 of record NC_084734.1, read on the forward strand.
GATGATGTTTGATAAGAAATTATCGAGTTCGAGCCTATTATCGAATCCTCTTATCGAACCGATTCCTTATCGATTCTCTTATCGAGTCCAGATAGGTGGTTGTATATGGAAAAAAACACACAATATTTGGTTTAACAAAAGCTCACTTTTATTATATAAGAAAACAATTTAATCTAATAAATAAATAAATATTGACTGTTACCCCCCTAAAAAACTAAATAAAATAAATAAATATTGACTGTTGTTACCCAAATTATATTAAGTGGGATTTTTCTAAATAAACTCAAACTCAATACAGTAACACAAAAACAACCTGTCTCTGTGATCACTATAGGTGTATAAATAATAATATAGTGTTAAATAAAATCAGTCCCTTGGGCACAAAACTGAAAATAATACAGCTTTCCAAAAAGTGCAATTCTGCTGCTATTTGACATAACTGTTTGTTAGGATGCTTTGACATTTTTGCACTTTATTTCTTTATTGACAGAAAATTCTATGAAGAGAAAAGTTCTTTGCAAATGTGGATACAATGCTAAAAAAAAATGAAAAGTTAAAGCTAAAAAAAGAGATACACTTTGAGTTAACATTATTTCTTTATAGGGGGAAAGATGTTTTGAGCTAGGGAATTTAACAACTACACTACCCAGCATGCAACGGGACTGACGAGCATGCGCGGTAGCCCCGAAAAGTGTTGTTGCATATCGTCACCCGGCAGCTAAGAATGAGCACGCTGTGAAAGTAAACGTCAAGAACTCAGCCAGCACGCCTCGTCTGCATTATTTATAATTAGACAGACAACACATATACAGTGTGATTTTACAGTGTTCGCGAACGACACAACACTACCGTAAAGGAGGTACGTTGCTAGCCTGGTTGCTATGTTTCCGGTTGGTCGTAAAAGTGTTGTTCGTGTGTTTGTACCCTGCTCAAATCTCTCAGTAAAGTTATTCATTGGATTATACCTTTTGTTTTGAACTTTATTACACCTTGGAGCGCTTTTTCCCGTCCATTTTTTTTCCTGCTTTCGCTATCTGCGCCTAATGACTGAGCTACGTGATGTAATTTCTTGTGATGTCTCACGGGACATTTCTGGTTCCCAGGGATTCGAATAAAGAACCAACTATTTTTCTTTACTATAGTGGTCTCGATAACGGGTGCCGGTTCTCAAAAAGGGATTCGAGTCCGAGGACTCGGTTCTTTTCTTATCGAACAACCGAGAAAACCGGTTTCGAGTATCATCCCTAGCCTTGAATGACACGAGCACGTGAAATTGCTTACAGGTTAAGGTCACCAAAATGTTTTCCAGGGACTATACAGATGTAGCCGTTAAAGAGTACAGCTTGTAAAATATACTACAGAGACTACAGATATGTGTTACCATATGGCTCCATTATATAGCAACAACCCCTCCGTGCACACACACACACACACACACACACACACACACACACACACACACACACACACACACACACACACACACACACACACACACACACACACACACACACACACACATCTCTTCCCTCCACGTCATTTTCTTTGAACCGGAGCTGCATTGTATTAGAGGTCAACCTGCCCGCCAGTGATGAGGAGCACTTGTGATGGTGTGCACTTTAGTGTGGGGCCGACTAAACGAGCGCCACCTTTCCTTGACTGATCTCCGACATCAGCGCCAACAGGCAGGGAGGCTAAAAGGCAAACGCGTTTGTTTGTTTGCTTCCAAATCTAGGGCGTTTAGGGTCGCCTCCTACGGCTAAATGCATGACAAACTGCTGTACCGTACATTCCCGGTAGTGAGGCATACCGTCTCATACAGTGTTTGCCCATCTTCTGTAGCTCAATGCCCAAATTGGAGCTTAATCATAATAATGTACTATAATATTGACTTTTAACCTGACAATAGAAAACACAGTAGATACTATATTATTAGGACAAACTACGCCAATACCAGCAGGCACAAGACATTGATACAACGTTGATTCTACATAAATGTCCTTTAAAACTGACTTTGAAACAACGTTGAAAAAATAGTTGCATTTGTAAATTGAGACGACGTTATTGTCCAACATTGGGAAATGACCAAATTTCAACGGTCAAATCAACGTCAGAACCCAACATTGATTAAACGTCGTCAAAAAGTATGTTGTTTCAGCGTTTAGTTTGCGTTGTAGAGTATTGATTGGGAAATGACCAATATTCAATAGGGATGTCCAATAATGGCTTTTTGCCGATATCCGATATGCCGATATTGTCCAACTCTTTAATTACCGATACCGATATCAACCGATACCGATATCAACCGATACCGATATCAACCGATATATACAGTCGTGGAATTAACACATTATCATGCCTAATTTGGACAACCAGGTATGGTGAAGATAAGGTACTTTTTAAAAAAATGAATCAAATAAAATAAGATAAATAAATTAAAAACATTTTCTTGAATAAAAAAGAAAGTAAAACAATATAAAATCAGTTACATAGAAACTAGTAATTAATGAAAATTTGTAAAATTAACTGTTAAAGGTTAGTACTATTAGTGGACCAGCAGCACGCATAATCATGTGTGCTTACGGACTGTATCCCTTGCAGACTGTATTGATATATATTGATATATAATGTAGGAACCAGAATATTAATAACAGAAAGAAACAACCCTTTTGTGTGAATGAGTGTGAATGAGTGTAAATGGGGGAGGGAGGTTTTTTGGGTTGGTGCACTAATTGTAAGTGTATCTTGTGTTTTTTATGTGGATTTAATAAAAAAAAAACAAAAAAAAAAAAAACAACCCGATACTGATAATAAAAAAAACGATACCGATAATTTTCGATATTACATTTTAACGCATTTATCGGCCGATAATATCAGCAGACCGATATTATCGGACATCTCTAATATTCAATGGTCAAGTCAACGTCAGGACCCAACATTGATTAAACGTTGTCAAAAAAGTATGTTGTTTCAAAGTTGTATTTGTGTTGCAGAATATTAGTTGGAAAATGACCAAAATCCAATGTTCAAATCAACGTCACAACCTGACATTGATTAAACGTTGTGAAAAAGCATGTTGTTTCAACATTGTATTTGTGTTGGAAAATATTGGTTACAAAATGACGAATGTTTAATGGTCAAATCAACATCAGAACCCAACATTGATCTAACGTTGTCAAAAAGCATGTTGTTTCAATGTTGTATTTGTGTTATAGACTGTTGATTGGGAAATTACCAAAATTCAACGGTCAAATCAACATCAGAACCAAACATTGATTTAACGTTGTCAAAAAGCATGTTGTTTCAAAGTTGTATTTGTGTTGTAGAATATGGTTGGAAAATGACCAAAATTCAATGGTCAAATCAACATCAGAACCTGACGTTGATTAAATGTCAAAAAGCATGTTGTTTCAACGTTGTATTTGTGTTGGAGAATATTGGTTGTAATATGACCAAAATGCAATGGTAAAATCAACATCAGAACCCAACATTGATTTAGCGTTGTCAGAAAGCATGTTGTTTCAACGTTGTATTTGTGTTAGAGATTATTGGTTGGGAAATGACCTAAATTCAATGGTCAAATCAACGTCACAACCTGACATTGATTAAACGTTGTCAAAAATAATGTTGTTTCAACATTGCATTTGTGTTATAGAGTATTGATTAGGAAATTACCTAAATTCAATGGTCAAATCAACGTCACAACCTGACATTGATTAAACGTTGTCAAAAAGAATATTGTCTCAACGTTGTATTTGTGTTATAGAGTATTGATTGGGAAATTACCAAAATGTAATAAAAGTCAATGTCAGGACCCGACATTGGTTAAACGTTGTCAAAAAAGTATGTTGTTTCAACGTTGTATTTGTGTTGTAGAATATGGTTAGAAAATGACCAAAATTCAATGGTCAAATCAACATCAGAACCTGACATTGATTAAACGTCAAAAAGCATGTTGTTCAACGTTGTATTTGTGTTGGAGAATATTGGTTGTAAAATGACCAAAATTCAATGGTCAAATCAACATCAGAACCCGACATTGATTTAACGTTGTCAGAAAGCATGTTGTTTCAACGTCGTATTTGTGTTCTAGAGTATTGATTGGGAAATGACCAAAATTAAATGGTCAAATCAATGTCAGGATCTGACATTGATTAAATGTTGTCAAAAAGTATGTTGTTTCAACGTTATGTTTGAGTAGCTCATTGCAGGACCTAATTCAACAAGTTAGAGGTGGGGGAAATAATCAGTTTTTAGATGCATCGCAATTCGGACAGGGACAATTATAAAATCGATTAGTAAACGTCAATAATCGATATATTGATTGTAAATAAAGTAATGCAGACATTTATAAATTTGGCTGACTGCAGCGATCCGACCAGCTCCTTTATTTTAGGGCACTTATGTACCAGTTTTGCACACATTTCCATTAATTTAATAAATGTAATGGGAATTAATTTAACTGTTTGTTATTACAAATGCACTGTTTTTAAAAGTTGCAAGTGAAAAACGTGTATTTAGTCAAACGAAAATAAGTGTAAAAGTGCATCAATACACAGAAATTAATCAAATTTTAATCAAATCGTAGCTCCTGAATCGTAATTGAATCTTGAGGTGCGCAAAGATTCTCATCTCTATTCTCAACGTTGTTTTAAAGTCTTGTGCCTGCTGGATGATATATTGTCCGACAAGTTACTGCTGATAAACAATATTGTCAGCATTATTTTGAGACCAAACCAAGCACTAATAGAATAGAATAGAAAGTATTTTATTGATCCCTGGGGGAAAATCAGCACCACATAATACAATCATATTGTATAATACCGTGTTTTCTGGACTAATAACCGCTACTTTTTTCCCAAACTTTGAACCGTGCGGCTTATACAAAGGACATATTTGCTAATGGTTAAATTATGGAATGGATTAAGCAAAGAAATCAAACAATGTAATACAATAATCCACTTTAAGAAATTGTTAACAAAGTACAAGGCAGAAGAATCCTGATCTTGAACTTGTTAAAAGGGAGAAAATCATATTTATCTCATGAAGTATGAATAAAGACATCAATGACTTTTTTGTTTTGTTTGATTAGCCGTTTTACTGCCATGCTACAGACACCGTTTAGAAACAATTAAATACATAAACATCTACAAAATCTAAATCACAACGTCCGGTATATATCTGCGGCTTATAGCCCAGTGCCGCTAATATATGAAAATAAAAAATGTTTCTTCAAAAATGTAGTGGGTGTGGCTTATACTCAGAAAAAATATGGTAACAATGATGCAAGTAAGCCCTTCAAACACAGACTTTTTTCTCATTATTATTTTACCATTGAAATTGGAAGGTCAATACATTTTGATTATCCTGATTAGATAAGTAAACATGAAAATGTTTACTTTGTTTGCAAAAATTGAACTTCAATAATTATCGAACAACTCAAATTGTAGCTTTTCCCTCAGTTGAAAAAACTGGTTAGGGTTGTTATTTTTTACTTTTATTTTTTTAATTTTTTTTCATTAGTTCCAAACAACTACAGACTTGTTTGTCTGTGTTTAAGGGCTCATCTTTCTCAGCGGGAATATTCCCACAAAAGAACATTTGGCTTTACAAAAATTGTTTTTTTTTCTATGTTAGCGGTCTCGCCTACACCCACCGGGACAGAGATGACTGACAAGATGATTCATTTCGTTCATTTTAATTCTGCTAAATTGTCGGCAAAGTTATCGAGTTAATTAAATATCGTTCGATCAGTTGATTTATTTGCTATTGGCCTGGGGGATAAAAGGAGTTAAAAAGCCAGTTGACAAGAGATTGTAGACATGCTCAACAAAAGAAAATACAAAAAAACATTAGAAGTTGCTTTGAAAAAAAACTTGTAGTACAGGCTGTTTTCCATACTTCTACAGTCCAGTATGTATTCTACAGACTTTTTTTAGATGCACGACATATGACGATCAATGTTGATTATTTTGCATGAAAGCAAAATCAAAATCACAGAAAAAAGATGTCTGGACCGTTTTAAGGGACGGACTGTAACGTAGCGTCTACCATGTGGTTCAGGATACGACTGAAATACTGTCTGAATTCCTGTATTGCAGAAGTAGCTCCTCTCGCCTGTAACCATACCAAAACAGCAATGGGAAATATATGTCCTCTTTCAATCACACTAACCCCGGATTTCCACTGGATGCGGAACCGCTGTTGGACGAAACCGCCACGTAACATCACTGCCGTTCTGTTGCGGTTCCGTTGTGCAGCGAAACAACGCAGACTTTTACGAGATCTCGCGAGTCCATTTCGTAATCACGTGTCAGGAGAAACTGTAATCGAGTGGACCACAAAGAGTTTATTCTGGCCTTCCAGAGAAGCAGAAGCAAAAAAAACTTGGTCCTGCCATCAATAACAGGTACTAAACATAAACACCTACGTATGTGCAATGTGTATGTGTGTATGAATTATATATACACATTTAGCTGTAAAACTCTACTGTACAGTATGTGTTTGGATCCCTTTTTTTCAGGAACACTAATACCAAAAGTCACAATGTCCGATAGAGTTAAGAAATAAAGTTATGACAGACCACCTGAAAAAAACGGAAAGGATTTATACAGTTTTTTACTGAACGGGACACCCAAAATGTACATGAAAATAAAGAAAGTGAGATTTACAATATTAACTATGAACAATAAAACACTGAATATTAACAACATATGAACATTGCTCCTTTTTTACGTGGGATTTACAATATTAACTATGAAAAATAAAACACTGAATAATAACAACATATGAACATTGCTCCTCTTTTACGTGGGATTTACGATATTAACTATAAACAATAAAACACTGAATATTAACAACATAGGAACATTGCTCCTCTTTTACGTGGGATTTACAATATTAACTATGAACAATATAACACTAATTATTAACAACATATGAACATTGCTCCTCTTTTACGTGTGGTTTTCAATATTAACTATGAACAATAAAACACTGAATATTAACAGCATATGACCATTGCTCCTCTTTTACGTGGAATTTATAATATTAACTATGAACAATAAAACACTGAATATTAGCAACAAAGGAACATTGCTCCTCTTTTACGTGGGATTTACAATATTAACTATGAACAATAAAACACTAATTATTAACAACATATGAACATTGCTCCTCCTTTACGTGGAATTTATAATATTAACTATGAACAATAAAACACTGAATATTAACAACATAGGAACATTGCTCCTTTTTTACGTGGGATTTACAATATTAACTATGAAAAATAAAACACTGAATATTAACAACATATGAACATTGCTCCTCTTTTACGTGGGGTTTTCAATATTAACTATGAACAATAAAAAACTGAATATCAACAACATATGAACATTGCTCCTCGTTTACGTGGGGTTTTCAATATTAACTATGAACAATAAAACACTGAATATTGACAACATATGACCATTGCTCCTATTTTACGTGGAATTTATAATATCAACTATGAACAATAAAACACTGAATATTAACAACATAGGAACATTGCTCCTCTTTTACGTGGGATTTACAATATTAACTATGAACAAACAAACACTAATTATTAACAACATATGAACATTGCTCCTCTTTTACGTGGGGTTTTCAATATTAACTATGAACAATAAAACACTGAATATTAACAACATAGGAACATTGCTCCTCTTTTACGTGGGATTTACAATATTAACTATGAACAAAAAAACACTAATTATTAACAACATATGAACATTGCTCCTCTTTTACGTGGGGTTTTCAATATTAACTATGAACAATAAAACACTGAATATTAACAACATATGACCATTGCTCCTCTTTTACGTGGAATTTATAATATTAACTATGAACAATAAAACACTGAATATTAGCAACAAAGGAACATTGCTCCTCTTTTACGTGGGATTTACAATATTAACTATGAACAATAAAACACTAATTATTAACAACATATGAACATTGCTCCTCCTTTACGTGGAATTTATAATATTAACTATGAACAATAAAACACTGAATATTAACAACATAGGAACATTGCTCCTTTTTTACGTGGGATTTACAATATTAACTATGAAAAATAAAACACTGAATATTAACAACATATGAACATTGCTCCTCTTTTACGTGGGGTTTTCAATATTAACTATGAACAATAAAACACTGAATATCAACAACATATGAACATTGCTCCTCGTTTACGTGGGGTTTTCAATATTAACTATGAACAATAAAACACTGAATATCAACAACATATGAACATTGCTCCTCGTTTACGTGGGGTTTTCAATATTAACTATGAACAATAAAACACTGAATATTAACAACATATGAACATTGCTCCTCGTTTACCTGGGATTTACAATATTATTACGTGGGATTTACAATATTAACTATGAACAATAAAACACTGAATATTAACAACATATAAACATTGCTCCTCTTTTACGTGTGATTTACAATATTAACTATGAACTGCGATGAGGTGGCGACTTGTCCAGGGTTTACCCCGCCTTCCGCCCGATTGTAGCAGAGATAGGCTCCAGCGCCCCCCGCGACCCCGAAGGGAATAAGCGGTAGAAAATGGATGGATGGATGGATGAACATTGCTCCTCGTTTACGTGGGATTTACAATATTAACTATGAACAATAAAACACTGAATATTAACAACATATGAACATTGCTCCTCTTTTACGTGGGATTTACAATATTAACTATGAACAATAAAACACTGAATATTAACAACATATGAACATTGCTCCTCTTTTACGTGGGATTTACAATATTAACTATGAACAATAAAACACTGAATATTAACAATATATGAACATTGCTCCTCTTTTACGTGGGATTTACAATATTAACTATGAACAATAAAACACTGAATATTAACAACATATGAACATTGCTCCTCGTTTACGTGGGGTTTTCAATATTAACTATGAACAATAAAACACTGAATATTAACAACATATGAACATTGCTCCTCGTTTACGTGGGGTTTTCAATATTAACTATGAACAATAAAACACTGAATATTAACAACATATGAACATTGCTCCTCTTTTACGTGGGATTTACAATATTATTACTTGGGATTTACAATATTAACTATGAACAATAAAACACTGAATATTAACAACATATGAACATTGCTCCTCTTTTACGTGGGATTTACAATATTAACTATGAACTGCGATGAGGTGGCGACTTGTCCAGGGTGTACCCCGCCTTCCGCCCGATTGTAGCTGAGATAGGCTCCAGCGCCCCCCGCGACCCGAAGGGAATAAGCGGTAGAAAATGGATGGATGAATGGATGAACATTGCTCCTCGTTTACGTGGGATTTACAATATTAACTATGAACAATAAAACACTGAATATTAACAACATATGAGCATTGCTCCTCTTTTACGTGGAATTTATAATATTAACTATGAACAATAAAACACTGAATATTAACAACATATGAACATTGCTCCTCTTTTACGTGGGATTTACAATATTAACTATGAACAATAAAACACTGAATATTAACAATATATGAACATTGCTCCTTTTTTACGTGGGATTTACAATATTAACTATGAACAATAAAACACTGAATATTAACAACATATGAACATTGCTCATTTTTTACGTGGGATTTACAATATTAACTATGAACAATAAAACACTGAATATTAACAACATATGAACATCGCTCCTCTGTTACTTCTCAGACCAGCTCCTCGATGGACATCTTTTACAATCAAGCAAAACACAACAAAATTGTAACAAACAGCAAAATATGAATGCAAAGTGTGATAAACACCTATAATATGACATATCATCACTTTTATGCAGAAATTTGTTGTAAAAATTTGCTTCCGCATCTGTTCTTGACACATGCGTTTCGGGCTGATGTCTGCTTTGTTCCTCGTCAAATACCGTAACAACTCGTATGACACTCAAAAGCGCAGAGTTCAACCATTGAGATACTTTCTATAGTTCAAGACTTACGGCCATTTAAAAACAGCACTGAACATCATAACATAACAGTTTTGATGTTAAATGTCTAAAAAAAATTACGTAGAACATCCGGCGGGCCGGATTGACAATCTTTATGGGCCGGAGGTGGCCCGCCGGCCGTATTTTGCCCAGGTCTGGCATAGCGGATATCATGGCCTATAGCAGACCTGGGAAAATTAAGGCCCAGGGCCACATGGGGCCCGTTAAGCTTTTCAATCTGGCCCGCCGGACATTCCCAAATATTTTTTTTAGATCTTTAAGATGGAAACTGTAACTGCCATTATGATGTGCAGTGATGTTTTCAAATGACCGTAAGTCTTGAACTATACAAAGTATTTCAATGGTTGGAATCTGCGCTTTTGCATGATACACTATATACTACGGTAATCTAATTAGTTGCTATGGTAATGTAAGTCACAGCAGCTCAGACGAGGCACCGAGCAGTGTGGGTGGGGAGTGTTTCCACAGAGTGTCAGCCTGAAATGTGGGTGTCAGGGAAGACGCGGAAGGAGGTTTTTACAACAAAGTTCTAAAGCTTAGTGAAATATCAGATTGTAGGTTGTTTTTTGGGTTTTTTTACCCTTCGTGATCATATTTCGCTGTGCTTGTTGCATTTTTGTTGTGTTTCGCTTGATTGTAAAATATGTCGATCGAGAGAGGGGGTGTGACGTTCATATGTTGTCAATATTCAGTGTTTTATCGTTCATAGTTAATATTGTAAATCACACATTCTTTATTTCCATGTACATTATGGGTGTCTTATTCAGTAAAAATAAAATACATTCCATTCTGTTTTTTAATGCGGTCTGTCGTAACGTTTTTGCATTCAATCAGACATTATTGTAAGGTTTTGTATTAGTGTTCCTAAAAATAGAGATAACGGCCCCCAGACACATTTGTGTCTCTAAATTTGACCCCCCGGAGTCAAGATAACTGCCCAGGCCTGGCCTATTGTATCCTCCTGTGGTGTGTGTAGTGTAACATCTTTAGCTATTCCTCGTCAGTTTATTTGCCGCCATGAAGGCGACGCATTGCTGACTTAGATGTGGCATTGCACTGTGGAGGGATGTTAGCCGGTTGTTCGCTCGTGGGTGCCAAATGTGCGGTACACGGCTAGAATGTGTCATCAACATGCATTGTAGGGTTGTCCCTATACCAATATTTTGGTACCGGTATCGGTACCAAAATATTGTGACACTTTTCGATACTTATCGATACTTTTCTAAATAAAGGGGATAACAAAAAAAGTAATTATTGGCTTTATTTTAAAAAAAAATCTTAGGGTACATTAAACATGTTTCTTATTGTAATTTTGTCCTTAAATAAAATAGTGAACATACTAGACAACTAGTCTTTTATTAGTAAGTAAACAAACAAAGGCTCCTAATTAGTCTGCTGACGTATGCAGTAACATATTGTGTCATTTATCATTGTATTATTTTGTCCCAATTATGAGGGACAAGTGGTAGAAAATGAATTATTAATCTACTTGTTCATTTACTGTTAATATTTTTTTCAACATGTTCTATCTACACTTCTGTTAAAATGTAATAATCACTTATTCTTCTGTTGGTGGATACTTTACATTAATTTTAGATGATACCACAAATTTAGGTATCGATCCGATACCAAGTAGTTACAGGATCATACATTGGTCATATTCAAAGTCCTCATGTGTCCAGGGACATCTTTCCTGAGTTTTTATAAACATAATATGAATGAAAAAAAGAAAACTAAAAAAGATTTTGTGACGCTAAAAAAATATCGATGTAATCATACTAGTATCGACTAGATACGCTATTGTTTGTTTAAATTGTGATGTCGGTGAGCTACGGTGTGTGGTAAATCATGTTTAGCTATTCCTCGTCCACCAGTGATAATGGTACGTGAAAGAAACTGACTTTATTAGTCGCCATGGAGGCGAGGATTAGTGATTTTAGGATGAGGATGGATGTTAGCCGCTAGCTAGCTAGCCATGTTTTAAAGCACCTCTTCCTGAGGGCGTTTCAGTGTTATAACTTCACCTTTATCTTTAGTTTTTAAGCCCAAATGCGTCCGTTCTCCCTTTTCTTACTGTGTCTGCTTGTAAGTACTCCGTGTGTGCGCGCTGCCGAACATGCTCCTCTGCTCGTAAAACCAGCAATGTCACGACGTGGCGACGACGCGCCGTCATGCTCGTTAAAAAAAAAAAGTGGCTACTTTTTAGAGGCGGTATATTACCGAATATGTTTCATTAGTATCGCGGTACTATACTATACCAAAATCTGTGTCCTCGTCCAAATTTCTATGACTAATATTGTATATATCGCACGTTTATATGCTCGTAAAGACAATAATAAAGGCGGCAGAGGCTTAAATGTTTGTGACCTGTGGGCAAATATAGTAGATACCATAACTTTCCACTTTTTTATTTTTAAACATGCATCATCTTTTTTTTCTTTTCTTTTCTTTTCCTTTTCTTTTTTTTTTTATTTTACTTTTTTATATTAGTTGATTCACTCCATCCAAACCAACTTTTCGTATGTGAGCACCATGCACTGTCTTTGTGTGAGTCACATTCTCAGACTCTCTCTCTCTCGCTCAATGTGGTGCTTATAGATGCAAAAAAATGATGATAATGATAATGATAACACAACACAGCAGCAATATGTCATTCTGTACATATCAGAGGACCTACTGGCAAGGGTCCGAAAGAACTGGGCCTAAATTTGTTTGAGGAGTGCTGCCCTGGTGTGCTGGGAGACAAATTGGGAGCGACAAATTGGGATGTGATTGCATGCTCTGATAAGTACAGGAGGAAAAAAAAATAAAAAATAAAAAATCCACAAACTTGTGATACCTGTTGCATTTTTCAAGGAAAACCTGACAAGAAAATGACTTGATTGCCAGCCATCCCTTGAAGAATGTTTATTTCTCCCCTTTGAGATTTTTTTTTTATTTGATTTGATTTTTTTAATTTTAATTTTAATTTTGTTGTTGTTGTTGAGCGTAGCCTGGCACTGAAAAAAAGAGCTGGATGACGTTGTAACTCCAATCTCCCTATATCTGTCTGTCTCTCTATATTTCAGGAGACGGCACTGAAACCACCACACTATGGCACACTCTGTGGCACAGGTACAGCCCGCTCCCACAGGATTAAAATCAATCTCTAGCTCCCACCACCTAAAGAGAGAGAGAATGAGAGAGAGAGAGAGAGAGAACAGAGAGAGAAAGTGGCGAAGTGAGCAAGTACTTTACTGCCTCAAAAGCTCACCTCCTCACACAAACACAGGACACACGGACACGGAGGAGAGAGAAAAAGGGTTGCCGGGGAGTGACATGAAAAAAAAAAAAAAAAAAGAGACACTTCATGTTTTCCTGCTTGAAACTTGACAAAGAAACCCTCTCTTGTCAAATGAATTGTTTGAGTCCAATGGTATGACCTAAGGCTCCAGCACCCTCGCTGTAAAATAGGTGTCAAATACAGTCAATGAATCTGTAAATTAAATATAAAACGAAAAGATGGGAAATTTGTGTTTGGTTATTTAGTTTTTTTCTTGGTCTAATCTAAGGAGCATCTTCACCGCCATGCCAAAAACATGCCAGTATTGACTCATATTTGGTGTTTTTTGTTTTGTTTCTTTTTTTCCATAGATTGGATGGTTAAAGTCTACCAATACAGTGTTATCTTCACTTACTGTACAATGTCTGCTGTCATTGGGATGCGGACTGATAGAATCTTATCAATGACTCATAATTCTTGCAATTTTGGGGGGGGAAATTTTGCCTATCATTCACAATCATTATGTAAGAAAAAAACACGTTTTCCTTTTTTTTTTTTTTTTTTTTTTTTTCAAGTTAATTTTTATTTATTGTTTGGCTAATTGATACAAAGGGGAAATTAACTTTTTGGGGGGTATTTATTTTATTTATTTTTTTAATTTTTAATTTTATTTTTTTATTTTTTTTTAAACAATGTATTAATCAATCAAACAAAACAATACACAACAATACCATAATACTGCAATCCAATTCCAAAACCGAACCCGACCCAGCAACATTCAGAATAGCAATAAACAGAGCAATTGAGAGGACACACAAACATGACACAGAACAGTCTAAAAGTAGTGAAACAAAAATGAATATTATCAACAACAGTATCAATATTAGTAACAATTTCAACATAGCAGTGATTAAAAATCCCTCATTGACATTAGCATTACAGACATTAATAAAAAAGAAAAAAGAACAATAGTGTCACAGTGGCTTACACTTGCATCGCATCTCATAAACTTGACAACACATTGTGTCCAAAATGTTCCACAAATATATAATAAGTCATATTTTTGGTTCATTTAATAGTCAAAACACATTTAAATAATGGATCCCATATTCCAATATATGACTCATTATTATCTAAACTAAATGCAGTTTTTTCTACTGATATCATCTCCATAGCTTGTGTATACCAGTCAGAATGTGTTGGACTATCAACATCTATCCATTATTTTAATATTACCCTTTTTGTTATTATGCATATTGAAAGACATTAATGTTTACTTTTTCTTTTTTTTAATGCATTCTAAATAGTAAATAAATACGATCAAAAGTCAGCTTACACTGTCACTCTATTTTAACTAAAAAAGCCATTAAAAGACCTCCATTAAGGTTTCATATACAGTACATGCTCTAAGTATATATGTAATGTATAAAACAGGCAATATTTACGTATTTTGCTCAATTGAAGTATACGCAGCTCATTAAAAAAAAAAAACGCATCGCAACGTTCGCTTTTTTTTCCCAACATTACTCACTGACAATATAATAAAACATCACTTACTGTACAAGGTCTGCTGTCATTAGGATGCAGACTGATAGAATCTTGTCAATGACTCATAATTATTGCAATTTCTTGGGGGAAATTTTGCCTATCATTCACAATCATTATGTAAGAAAATAACACATATATATATATATATATATATATATATATATATATATATATATATATATATATATATATATATATATATATATATATATATATATGTCTTAATTAGATTATCCAAAAAATAGTGCTCGATACCGTGGTAGAGCGTAATATGTATGTGTGGGAAAAAAATCACAAGACTATTTCATCTCTACAGGCCTGTTTCATGAGGGTTTTCCTCAATCCTCAGGAGATTTCCTGAGGATTGAGGAAAACCCTCATGAAACAGGCCTGTAGAGATGAAATAGTCTTGTGATTTTTTTCCCACACATACATATATATATATATATATATATATATGTATATATATATATATATATATATATATATATATATATATATATATATATATATTTTTTTTTTTTTTTTTTTTTAATGCATTCTAAATAGTAAGTAAATACGATCGAAAGTCAGCTTACACTGTCACTCTATTTTGCCGACAAAAGTCCTTAAAAGACCTCCATTAAGGTTTCATATACAGTACATGCTCGAAGTATATATGTAATGTATAAAACAGGCAATATTTACGTATTTTGCTCAATTGAAGTATACGCGGCTCATTAATAAATAAAAAAACGCATCGCAACGTTCGCTTTTTTTCCCAACATTACTCACTGACAATATAATAAAACATCACTTACTGTACAAGGTCTGCTGTCATCAGGATGCCGACTGCTAGAATATTATCAAATTCCCGCGTAGATGAAGAATGACTCAAAATAAGTCTTTTCGTGTCTCTCTCGCCTTTTCCGGTTCTAAATTGTCTGTCAAAGTGTACCGACTTGTCGGAATACGTCCTCATCCTTGTACTATCCAGGCGAGAGGCATGATTTATGATCTGAAATAAACTTCCACAAGCGAGGAAGCAGCTGACTACTCGATGATGTCAACATTACACACATTGTTGTGATCACGGCGCCGCTATAAATAGTCCGTCCGCATTAGCGCTTATAATAACAATATCACTAATACTTTAATTTTTTGATGGATTGGATGGTTAAAGTCTACCAATGACAACAAGTAAATTTGCGACCCCAAAAGAGACAAGCGGTAGAAAATGGATGGATGGATGGATCTGTTTTTTTTTATTTAAAAAAAAAAAAAAAAAATTTTTTTGGGGGGGGTGGGAGATTCACAATCATTATGTAAGATTTTCCTTTTTTTAATGCTTTCTAAATAGTAAGTAAATGCGATCAAAAGTCATCTTACGCTGTCACTCTATCCTGCCTACAAAAGCCCTTAAACCACCTCCATGAAGGTTTTATAAACATGATGTAAGTAATTATGTAAGGTAACAGGCAAAATGTAAGTATTTTGCTCAATTTAAGCAGCTCGTTAATCAAAAAATAAACACTTTTTTTTTCAACATTACTCACTGACAATATAATAAAACAAGCATAATAAAATATCACTTACAGTACAAGGTCTGCTGTCATTAGGGTGCCGACTGCTAGAATCTTACCATATTCCCGTTTAGATGAAGAATGACTCATAATAACTCTTTTCGGGTCATTCTCGCCTTTCCCGGGTCTAAATTGGCCGTCAAAGTGTACCGACTTGTCGGAATACGTCCTCATCCTTCTACTATCCAGGCGGGAGGCGTGATTTATGATCCAACATAAACTTCCACAAGGAAGGAAGCAGCTGATCAGTCAGTTGGGGCGGTATAGATCGGTTGGTAGCGTGGCCGTGCCAGCAACTTGAGGGTTCCAGGTTCGATCCCCGCTTCCGCCGTCCTAGTCACGTTGTGTCCTTGGGCAAGACACTTTACCCACCTGCTCCCAGTGCCGCCCACATTGGTTTGAATATAACTTAGATATTGGGTTTCACGATGTAAAAGCGCTTTGAGTCACTAGAGAAAAGTGCTGTATAAATATAAAAGAAAGAAAAAAAAGAGAAACGATCGTGTCAACATTGGCTCGCAAGCTCGTGATGACGACACCGCTATAAATAGTTTGTCTGCGTTAGCGCTTTTAGCAACAACATCACTAATACTTGGTTAATATCCAAGTCACAAAATGTAAATGGGGTATTGTTTGCACTTTTTGGATGTTTATTTATTGGGTTTTATGGGCGGAAAAGAGGACCTCCCTTAGCTCCCGTTGTAAACAGACTTTTATTTACGAGTTAGAATACATTTTACATTTATTTTATTTTATAATGATTTCAAACAATAGGCAAAATTCCCCCCAAAACTCCTGGAAATTACGGCCAAAGGTATAGATGTGTGAGTCTAAGTTAAAGGAAACGGCTGGCTGTCTTTATAGATTTATTACAATCTTTGCAAGCTGGGTAACGTTTGCTGTGGTCTGGAACAACATGGCAAACAAACAACTATCAGAAATGTAGCCAATATAACAATATAATACCGATAATGTGTCATGAGACATGCAAAACTAAAATTATATACAAAGAGGATCAAAGTAAAGGATATTAAATGAGCTCAAATACACCTACACATGAGGCATAATGATGCAATATGTACATACAGCTAGCCTAAATAGCATGTTAGCATTGATTCGCTTTGCAGTCATGCACTGACCAAATATGTCTAATTAGCACTCCAACAAATCAATAACATCAACAAAGTGCACGTGTGCATTCACGCACAGCATAAAACGTTTGGTGGACACCATGAGACAAAGGAGGAGTGGAAGATTTGACATGTAAACAAACTGTTGCGTCACAGTTCACGCTACGCCGAAGTTAGTAGGACAAAACGATGTTCGCCAAATACTCTCACCAGTGAAGCGTACACACAAACATATTAAACAGTGGGCTTTCTAACAATTGGGAAAGTTTGTGTCAGAAAAACAAAAAACATACTAATACAAACAAAACAAAAATTTCCCCCATCTTTTTCCATTTTCAAACCTTTTTTTCACAAATGCTCCAGGGACCCCCGTACTAACAGTTCAAAATGAATTGGGCGTTGTTACGAGAAATGAAAAAAACATACCAAACAAACATTCCCACCTTTTTCTTTTATGTTTACATGTACAGTGTGTGTGTGTGTGTGTGTGTGTGTGTGTGTGTGTGTGTATCTACCACAGAGTTGATGGTGTTTATATTTATTGACGACATTTTCCCTTGCCTTTTTTTGCAAAGCTGCCTGCTGGCATTTTATTGTCTTAATTCTTTTTGCATTAATTTCCACATGAGAGCGAGCTCTCGGGACAAAATGACTTCAAATGTATTTATGCTGCAAGGTCTACCGGTCCGTAGGCTTTCCGCCAGTGCATCTTTTTTCCACCTTTTCGCCGTCCTACTTTCCGTCGCCACGAAGAGCATTTGGAAGGTGGAAGTAAAAGTGCGTCCCCCCCACCCTCCGCCCACATAGCCGTCAACAACTGATCGCCTCGTTGTTATTACACTGGGAGGAGTGGACGGACAAGTTTAATACTTTCAGCTAAGCCACAATCACAAGGGACTAACTGCTGGGGTTATAATCAAAGGCTGTTTATGTAGGGCAGATTTGAAGAGCGCTAAGCCTGACCTTTTGTGTGTCACTTTATATTCCCCGGTCGGGACACGGTTTAAACTGCGCAGAAAGACATATTAAAAATGACTCCAGATGGTCGGAAACAACAAAAATAGAATAATAAATCGTTTTCTAATACGTGGCCGGCAGGCTTATGAGCGAAAGTAACTTGCTTGCACTTTTTTACACTTGCAGAAATAATTTTTATAGATGACAAGAACATTGAGCACCAAACCTTGTGACCTCTTGTTCGGAGCATCATCATCTTTTTTTTTTCTACTCGAGTCTCACAGCAACACTACGGCACAACCGGTCCTGATGTGATCAAAGTCCGAAAACGGCCGATTGAGACACATCTGCATTACGTACATATAACCATGGAATTAGGCTAATTAAAACATTGAGCACCAAACCTTGTGACCTCTTGTTCGGAGCATCATCATCTTTTTAAAAAAAAAAAAAAAAAAAAAAAAAATTTTTTAATTTTTTTTTTACTCGTGTTCCACAGCAACACTACGGCACAACCGGTCCTGGCGTGATCATTTTCTGAAAACGGCCGGTTGAGACGCATCTGCATTACGTACATATAACCGTAGAATTAGGCTAATTAAAACATTGAGCACCAAACCTTGTGACCTCTTGTTCGGAGCATCATCATCTTTTTTTTTTTTTTTGTGTCTCACAGCAACACTACGACACAACTGGTCCTGACGTGACCAAAGTCCGAAAACGGCCGGTTAAGCGCATCTGCATTACGTACATATAACCGTAGAATTAGGCCAATTAAATAATTGAGCACCAAAACCTTGTGACCTCTTGTTCGGAGCGTCATTTTTTTTTTTCTTTTTTTTTTTTTTTTTTTCTCGAGTCTCACAGCAACAACAACCGGTCCTGACGTGATCATTTTCTGAAAATGGCCGGTTGAGACGCATCTGCATTACGTACATATAACCATAGAATTAGGCTAATTAAAACATTGAGCACCAAAACCTTGTGACCTCTTGTTCGGAGCGTCATTTTTTTTTTTTCTTTTTTTTTTTTTTTTTTTCTCGAGTCTCACAGCAACACTACGGCACAACCGGTCCTGACGTGATCATTTTCTGAAAACAGCCGGTTGAGACGCATCTGCATTACGTACATATAACCATAGAATTAGGCTAATTAAAACATTGAGCACCAAAACCTTGTGACCTCTTGTTCGGAGCGTCATTTTTTTTTTTCTTTTTTTTTTTTTTTTTTCTCGAGTCTCACAGCAACACTACGGCACAACCGGTCCTGACGTGATAATTTTCTGAAAACGGCCGGTTGAGACGTATCTGCATTACGTAAATATAACCATAGAATTAGGCCAATTAAAACATTGAGCACCAAACCTTTATATATTTTTTTTCATTTAATTTTTTTTTACTTGCGTCTCACAGCAACACTATGGCACAACCGGTCCTGACTTGATCATTTTCTGAAAACGACCGGATGAGATGCATCTGCATTACGTACATATAACCGTAGAATTAGGCTAATTAAAACATTGAGCACCAAACCTTGTGACCTCTTGTTCGAAGCATCATCACCTTTTTATTTTTTTTATTTTTTTTTATATATGTTTTATCTATTTATTTTTTTTAAATTTGTATTTATTTATTTTTAATTTTATTTAATTTTTTAAAAATTGTTTTTAATTTTTTTAAATGTTTTTATTTATTTTTTTTAATGTATTTTTTATTTTTTTTTTTTTTTTTTTTATACTCAAGTCTCACAGCGTACGTACGTACATATATAACCATAGAATTAGGAGAATTAAAATGGACTTAGTCTATTGTAAATGTACAAACTGCTGGACCATTGTAGTTAAATGATGGGAGATATTCGTACCGGCCGCCCCTTTTGATTTTGTGCCATGACTCAACTGACTGTGTCTATTTTAGAGCTTTTAATTGTTTCGCCTTCCCGCGAGGCAGGTCGCTCTTCCGGAAGGAGGTATATTCGTGTAATTACGGTATCAAATGTATTCACTTCCGCGTAGGAGCCACAGTATGACGTATACATAGCATCTTAGCACTGTAATGATTAGATTTGCCTCAATGTCGGGGGGAAAACAACAACAGAAAAAAAAAAATAATATAAATATGCTGATAAATTTGGAGAGCTTGTGTCGCTGTTGGGCAGATGGACAACCTCACTTTTATTCAATGTGAAGTACAATATGCACCTTACATGATCTTTGTGTTTGACTTTGATTTGCCAATGTGGAGAAAAACTGTAACTGTTTTATGTATGTGTGCGCTTCAGAAATTTATTAAAGTCTTTTGCATTGTATTGCATTTTCTGGTGGCTCTTTTTTCAATTGCTTGCATTACATTGGATCCCATTTTTTCCAAATCCCACTTGGAACGAGTCCATGATTTTACATAGACCCCCGACTTCTACCACAACAAACACTTTTGGGATCGACTAGGACGGGGTTATCGAACTCAATTTCAATATTTTGTGGCACTCTACGTAACTTCATAGTTTAGTGTATTTGTGGCCCGTGCCCACTAAATCTATTGTGGCTACTATGGTTGTCCCGATACCAATATTTACACCGGTACCAAAATGTATTTCGATATTTTTGTAATTAAAAGGGACCACAAAAAATGGCATAATTTGCTTAATTTGAACAAAAAACCTTACAATACATTAAACTTTTTTTTTTATTGCAATTTTGTCCTTAAATAAAATAGTGAACATACTAGACAACTTGTCTTTTAGTAGTAAGTAAACAAACAAAGACTCCTAATTAGTCTGCTGACGCATGCAGTAACATATTGTGTCATTTAATATTCTGTTATTTTGTCAAAATTATAAAGGACAAGCTGTAAAAAAAATATATTATTAATGTACTTGTTCGTTTACTGTTAATATCTGATTATTTTCCGTTTTAACATGTTCTATCTAGACTTCTGTTCAAATGTAATAATAAATTATTATTCTGTTGTTTGGATACTTTACATTAGTTTTGGATGATACCACAAATGTAGGTATCGACCCGATACCAAGTAGTTACAGGATCATACATTGGTCACATTAAAAGTCCTCATGTGTCCAGGGTTGTATTTCCTGAGTTTATAAACAAAATATGAATTTAAAAACAAAGATTTTGTGACGATAACAAATATTGATGTAGTATCGACTAGATACGCTCTTGTACTTGGTATCATTACAGTGGATGTCAGGTGTAGATCCACCCATTGCATTTGGCGCTAGCCTCTTAGCGGTGAGCTATTGTATCCTCTTATGGTGTGTAGTGAAGCATGTTTAGCTATTCCTCGTCCTGCAGGGATGATACTGTGTAAGAAACATACTTTATTTTTTCGCCATGGAGGCCAGGATTAGTGATTTAAAAGTAGCTAAAACACTGCCGACTGCGGATGGACTTCCGCCGCTAGCTAGCTAGCCATGTTTTAAAGTACCTCTTCCTGAGGGTGTTGCAGTGTTATAACTTCACCTTTATCGTAAGTTTTTAAGCCAAAATGCATCCGTTCTCCCTTTTCTGTCTCCACACCTTTTCTGCTTGTAAGTACTCTGTGATTGTGCACTGCAGAACATGCTCTTTTGTTCGTAAACCTGTCGTGCCCATTAAAAAAATAGATAAAATAGTTTTGACCGCCACTGTAATCTGACTAAAACACAGGGTGGTGGCGTGAAAATATAAACTAGAAAATTCCTGCAGAAATGTTGATGGGCCTGCTATCTGTGGCCCTGGACCTCTGGCCGGGGGTCGCAGGAAGCCGCCGTGCTTTGAAGAAGGTCTGAATCCGAGACTTTTAGGTGTAACTGTACAAAATGAGCTACAGAGCCACCCTAAAACGTTAGCATGCTTAAATTAAAATGCTAACAATTAGCATGTGTGCAAATATTAGCATGATAACAGTTAGCATGTTTCATATACCAAGTTATATGGCCAAAATAGAGAAAAAAGTGTAAAATTAGATGAAAAGCTTTTTTTATTTTTATTTGTGAATAGCGTCGCCATGGTAACACAAAATGTTCCCAACTTAAAGTGCCCCCGTCGGCACGAACGAGACCTTTCCGACTGTGTAACATATGTGGGGGTTTGTTGGCCGGTTCTTCTCGTATTAAGCGTACGAGGAATGTGTGGAATGGGCCCTTGCATTGCAGCAGTCCCATAATTCACATTTCTACTGTGTTATTTCATTATTCACAATTTATATAAAAGGTCATTAGTTCCAAATAACTAAACAAAAGCACAAACTACAATTGGCTCTTATTTCCTGAGTTTGTAGACAACAACAAAAAATATTTTGTGATAGTAAAAAATGTCGGTCTAATCACTGTAATATCGAGCATGAACTTGCTTAGTGGTCGGGCTGCACGATTAATAGACATCGATTTGACATTTATGTTTTAGGTTTTGTTCGATAATTAGCTGCCAGAGGCTGAGGTTTTAGGTTATTTCCTGCCGTAACCGACGTCAAACAGGGAGAAAAAAGTCTCAACTCTCTGCATCACTCTCAGCACCTGATCACCTTTGTGCAGTCACGCACAGCATAAAACGTTTGGTGGACAAAATGAGACAAAGAAGGAGTGGCATAAAACACGTCTTTCTGTGGCAGTGTTGGAGACATTTGTACGTGCAAACACACTACGGTGCATTCAAGGTCCGCCAAAATGTGTAGGACAAAACGGCGCTTGCCAAATATTCTCATTAGTAAAGCATGGTTAATGTAAACAGTGGGATTTCTAACAATTAGAAAGGTTTGGGTCATGTTTGTCCTCTGACAGAAACCATATTAAATATTCAGATATTTTAGAAAAGATCCAGTAATCCTCTAGGGCGGCGCTAAAGAGCCACGGGTTGCCGACCCCAGGCCTAAGTATTCACTAAAAACAAGGCGGAGGTTTTATTTAACAAGTACAGACTACACACAGTTTGAACAGTAACACTGTGTTTGTTAGGGACGTTTTTCGATTTTTATTATACATGGCCGACTTTCTGCACAGTCAGTTGCTACAGAGCCCCAAACTTCATGTGACCTTCCAATTAGCCCACGTACAGTACGCAGAGAGCTTCATTGAATGTGTTTCCATGGCCGAGCAGCTGCATCTAAGGCATGCGTCACCAAGTCCAATGCAAAGCGTCGGACGCAGTGGTCGCCACTGGACTCTAGAGCAGTGGAGACGCGTTCTCTGGAGTGACGAATCACACTTTTCCATCTGGCAATCAGATGGACGAGTCTGGGTTTGGAGGTTGCCAGGAGAACGGTACATTTCGGACTGCATTGTGCCGAGTGTGAAATTTGGTGGAGGAGGAAGTATGGTGTGGGGGTTGTTTTTCAGGAGTTGGGCTTGGCCTTGTAGTTCCAGTGAAAGGAACTTTGAATGCTCCAGGATACCAAGACATTTTGGACAATTCCATGCTCCCAATCTTGTGGGAACAGTTTGGAGTGGGCCCCTTCCTCTTCCAACATGACTATGCACCAGTGCACAAAGCAAAGTCCATAAAGACATGGATGACAGAGTCTGGTGTGGATGAACTTGACTGGCCTGCACAGAGTCCTGACCTGAATCCGACAGAACACCTTTGAATTAGAACAGAGACCAACATCAGTGTGTGACCTCACCAATGCGCTTTTAGAACAATGGTGGAAAATGCCTATAAACACATTCCGCAACTTTGTGGACAGCCTTCCCAGAAGAGTTGAAGCTGTAATAGCTGCAAAAGGTGGACCCGCATCATATTGAACCCTATGGGTTAAGAATGGGATGGCATTTGGCCAAATACTTTTGGCAATATAGTGTATTTTCTTCATATTTGATTAGAGATGTCCGATAATAGCCGATATTATCGGCCGATAAATGCTTTAAAATGTAATATCGGAAATTATCGGTATCGTTTTTTTTATTATCGGTATCGGTTTTTTTTGTGTTTTTTTTTTGTTTTTTTAATTAAATTAACATAAACAACTCAAGATACACTTACAATTAGTGCACCAACCCAAAAAACCTCCCTCCCCCATTTACACTCATTCACACTCATTCACACAAAAGGGTTGTTTCTTTCTGTTGTTAATATTCTGGTTCCTACATTATATATCAATATATATCAATACAGTCTGCAAGGGATACAGTCCGTAAGCACACATGATTGTGCATGCTGCTGGTCCACTAATAGTACTAACCTTTAACAGTTAATTTTACTCATTTGCATTAATTACTGGTTTCTATGTTACTGTTTTTATATTGTTTTACTTTCTTTTTTATTCAAGAGAATGTTTTTAATGTATTTATCTTATTTTATTTTATTATTATTTTTTTAAAATAACCTTATCTTCACCATACCTGGTTGTCCAAATTAGGCATAATAATGTGTTAATTCCACGACTGTATATATCGGTATCGGTTGATATCGGTATCGGTAATTAAAGAGTTGGACAATATCGGAATATCTGCAAAAAGCCATTATCGGACATCCCTATATTTGATTATACATACTTCTCATGGGGCTTTACATAAAATGTTGTATTTATTTCCAGGGACAATAAAATAACCTATTAATACTGAAATGCCTGCCTCTCACGCGTGTGGTCATTCCAACCAAGAAAATCCACATTTCATGAAATATTGCAAACCTTCAGCACATCTCCGAGAGAAATATCGCTCATTAGGAACAGATCACAGATAAAAAAAGTTATGGAAATGTAGTGGAGGCTCATCCTTTGAAGTGCTCAAATGGAAGTTATTATTATTTTTATTTTTTTGGAGTAACACCATTTCCTTTTGGGTTTCTCCTCCACGAGAGCCGATAATGATCATCTGATTATGATACACCCGCTGTTACGGAGTACAGTAGCACCAAAAAAAAAAAACACATCTGAGAGGAGGAATTATGTGAGAAGGCGCAGCACAATAACCGCTGCTCCCGACTCCGCGTCGGGCCCCATTTGATCCAAAAATACCGACTTGAAAGGAACAAAACAAGGAATAGACAATGAGAAATGTTTAATTGCTAATCAAAGTTATTTCATATTCTCAAAAGGAGGGAGCTAATCATTCCCCGCTGGGGAAAGTGTCCTTGGTGGTTTGGGAAAAAAAAAATAAACAAAAAAAACAAAAAAAAAAACAGCTCACGCTAAAGTGGAGCGTTCTGGTATAGGGTGCATAAATGTCAGCCTTCTATTAATAGGTACGAGTAAATCTGGTAAATGCCTTGCGCCTACTTAAAAAGTCCTCATGAGTAGATCACAAGATAGATGTATCTCTTTGAGGCTGATCATTTATCACTTGGTTTCTCACACTAAGCATAATAAGGTGATGACTTTTTTTTTTTCCTCCAATATAATTACGCTAACGTATAAAACAAAGACCCTGCATTAACGAGCCTTAACATTCATACTGGGATACCCCTGATAGAGTTTACAGATAGTAAAACAAAATACAATGATTTGCAAATCATTTTCAACTTATATTCAATTGAATAGACTGCAAAGACAAGATCATTAATGGTCGAACTGAGAAACTTTTTTTTTTTTTTTTTGCAAATGATCATTAACTTAGAATTTAATGGCAGCAACACATTGCAAAAAAGTTGTCACAGGGGCATTTTTACCACTGTGTTACATGGCCTTTCCTTTTAACAACACAGTCCTTCATAATGCGCCACACATATTCAATGGGAGACAGGTCTGGACCACAGGCAGGCCAGTCTAGTACCCGCACTCTTTTAACTACAAAGCCACGCTGTTGTAACACGTGCATAATGTGACTCGGCATTGTCTTGCTGTAATAAGCAGGGGCGTCCATGAAAAAGACGTTGCTTGGATGGCAATATATGTTGCTCCAAAACCTGTATGTACCTTTCAGCATTAATGGTGCCTTCACAGATGTGTAAGTTACCCATGGCTTGGGCACTAATGCACCCCCATATCATCACAGATGCTGGCTTTGGAAATTTGCGCTTAGATGGGATGGTCCGGAGGACTTGACGTCCACAGTTTCCAAAAACAATTTGAAATGTGGACTCGTCAGACCACAGAACACTTTTCCACTTTGCATCAGTCCATCTTAGATGAGCTCGGGCCCAGCGAAGCCGGCGGCGTTTCTGGGTGTTGTTGATAAAAAAAAGCTATCGCTTTGCATCGTAGAGTTTTAACTTGCACTTACAGATGTAGCGACGAACTGTAGTTACGACAGTGGTTTTCTGATGTCTTCCTGGGCCCATGTGGTGATATCCTTTACACACTGATGTCGCTTTTTGATGCAGTACCGCCTGAGGGATCAAAGGTCCGTAATATCATCGCTTACGTGCAGTGATTTCTCCAGATTCCCTGAACCTTTTTGATAGTATTCTGGACCGTAGATGGTGAAATCCCTAAATTCCTTGCAATCGCTCGTTGAGCAATGTTCTTCTTAAACTGTTCAACAATTTGCTCACGCATTTGTTCACAAAGTGGTGACCCTCGCCCCATCCTTGTTTGTGAACGACTGAGCATTTCATGGAAGCTGATTTTATACCCAATTATGGCACCCACCTGTTCCCAATTATCCTGTTCATCTGTCGGATGTTCCAAATTAGTGTTTGAGCATTCCTCAACTTCCTCAGTCTTTTTTGCCACTTGTGCCAGCTTTTATGAAACATGTTGCAGGCATCAAATTCCAAACGAGCTAATATTTGCAAAAAATAGCAAAAAATACCAGTTCGAACTTTAAGTATCTTGTCTTTGCAGTCTATTCAATTGAATATAGGGTGAAAAGGATTTACAAATCATTGTATTCTGTTTTTGTTAACCATTTTCACACTGTGCCAACTTCGCTGGTTTTGGGTTTTGTATTTTTTTAACGTGATGAATTGTTTTTCTCAATTTTTTTTTTTTTTACCCCTTCTGTGTCTGCCTTTTTGACAACAAAGTGCAGCATGCAATTATAGTCGTGATTGTGGCCAGTTCACCGGTGACTTTAATGGTTCCTAAAATTGCTTTTAAGTTCGTCCATCATGTCGGTTTCACAAAATAGTAAGTCTTGTTTTTTTTTGTGGATGCTGACATACTGATTAATGACTCACGATGACACATATTCAATTTGGTACCGCAGCACGGAAGCTGGCCCGATGTATTGTGTTTGATGACATATAATGCAATGAGATATCTACAATCGGAGCAACAGACCCAGCAGCTCATTGGATTGCAGTCGTGAGGCTTCACATATGGTCTTCATTAATTGGATTATTTTTTGGTTCCTATTTTTTCCCCCTTATAGAGTCCGGCTGCAGCTCCAAGAACAATAATGAAAGCACAGGGATGACCAAAGTGGGGACTGCGGGTCAAATTGGGCCAGTCGTGTCATTTTGTTTGACCTGGCAATGGACGGCTACCAAATTCTATACGTTGTCATACTCACCTCTTTCAAGATGCACAATCAAATAAATATAGTATGTCTGCAAGGCTACACTGTAAAAAGGCAGTAGATTTTACTGTAAAAACCTGGCAGCTCAGTTGCCAAAAAATTACCGTAAAATCATCATTTAAAATCATTTCTCCAGTGAAGTTGGCACATTGTGTAAATCAGGGGTCTCAAACACGCGGCCCGCGGGCCAATTGCGGCCCGCGAGACGTTATTTTGCGGCCCACACCTTAATATGAAAATGTAATGTTAGTGCGGCCTGCAAGTTTTATATGAATGGCGCTTGAAAGCGTCATACCGAATTTTCCGGGAGACTCCCAAATTTCAGTGCCCCTCCTGGAAATCTCCAAGGGCAACCATTTTCCCGAATTTCTGCCGATTTTCACCCAGACAACAATATTAAGGGCGTGCCGTGACGCACTGCCTTTAGCGTCCTCTACAGCCTGTACAAACAGCGTGCCAGCCCAGTCACATGTTGTATTTGGCTTCTGTAGACACACGTAAGTGACTGCAAGACATACTTGATCAACAGCCACACAGGTCACACTGAGGGTGGCCGTATAAACAACTTTAACACTGTTACAAATATGCGCCACACTGTGAACCCACACCAAACAAGAATGACAAACAAATTTCGGGAAAAAATCAGCACCGTAACACAACATAAACACAACAGAACAAATACCCAGAATCCCATGCAGCCCTAACTCTTTCGGGCTACAATATGCACAATATACAAGAAGGTGAATTCATTAAAAAGTGCATGTTAAATTTTTTTAAGAAATCTTTTCTTACGGCCCAGCCTCAGCCAGTTTGTGCATCCAGTGGCCTCCAGGTAAATTGAGTTTGAGACCCCTGGTGTAAATGGTAAATAAAAACAGAATCCAATGATTTGCAAATCCTTTTCAACCTATATTCAATTGAATAGACTGCAAAGACATAATACTTAACGTTCAAACTGGAAAACATTGTTATTTTTTTGCAAATATTAGCTCGTTTGGAATTTGAAGCCTGCAGCATGTTTCAAAAAAGCTGGCCCACAGGTGAACAGGTTAATTGGGAACAGGTGGGTGCCATGATTGGGTATAAAAGCAGCTTCCATGAAATGCTCAGTCATTCACAAACAAGGATGGGGCGAGGGTCAACACTTTGTGAACAAATGCGTGAGAAAATTGTCCAACAGTTTAAGAACAACATTTCTCAACGAGCTATTGCAAGGAATTTACGGATTTCACCATCTACGGTCCGTAATATCATCAAAAGGTTCAAAGAATCTGGAGAAATTAATGAACGTAAGCAGCAAGGCTGAAAACCAACATTGAATGCCTGTGACCTTCGATCCCTCAGGCGGTACTGCATCAAAAAGCGACATCAGTGTGTAAAGGATATCACCACATGGGTTCAGGAACACTTCAGAAAACCACTTTCAGTAACTACAGTTGGTTGCTACATCTGTAAGTACAAGTTAAAACTCTACTATGCAAAGCCAAAGCCATTTATCAACAACACCCAGAAACGCCGCCAGCTTCGCTGGGCCCAAGCTCATCTAATATGGACTGATGCAAAGTGTAAAAGTGTTCTGTCAAGTCTACATTTCACATTTTTTTTGGAAACTGTGGACATCGTATCCTCCGGAAATAAGAGGAAAATAGGCGCAAAAGTTCAAAAGCCAGCATCTGTGGTGCTGGCTTGGGTATGGTATGGGATTTTTGCAATAAAAAAACAACAGTATTCAATATATCAGTAATGCACTGTAAAAAATGGCTCAGTCACCAGAATTTTACCGTAAAAACACAAGTGATACCGTTTTAAAATGTACAGTAAAGTGAAGTGAATTCTATTTATATAGCGCTTTTCTCTAGTGACTCAAAGCGCTTTACATAGTGAAACCCCAATATCTAAGTTACATTTAAACCAGTGTGGGTGGCACTGAGAGCAGGTGGGTAAAGTGTCTTGCCCAAGGACACAACGGCAGTGACTAGGATGGCGGAAGCAGGGATCAAACCTGCAACCCTCAGGTTGATGGCACGGCCACTCTACCAACCGAGCTATACCGTAAACTGGTGTAAAAAACATCATACCTTCTATAATAAAATTCTGATGACTCAGCTTCGATTTTTTAAAATGTATTACCCATGCTTTGGGCACGAATACACCCCCATACCATCACGGATGCTGGTTTTTTAACTTTGCGCCGAGAGCAGTCCGGATGGTTCTTTTCCTCTTTTGTCCGGAGGACACGACGTCCACAGTTTCCAAAAACAATTCTAAATTTGGACTCGTCAGACCACAGGGAACTTTTCCACTTTGCATCAGTCCTTCGTAGATAAGTGAATCCGGCGTGTTGTTGATAAATGTCTTTCGCTTTGCACAATAGAGTTTTAACTTGCACTTACAGATGTAGCGACAAACTGTAGTTACTGACAGTGGTTTTCTGAAGTGTTCCTGAGGCCGTGTGGTGATATCCTTTACACAGTGATGTCGCTTGTTGATGCAGTACCGCCTAAGAGATCGAAGGTTACGGGCATGCTGCTTACGTACAGTGACTTCTCCAGATTCTCTGAGCCCTTTGATGATATTACGGACCGCAGATGGTGAAAGCCCTAAATTCCTTGCAATAGTTGAGAAATATTGCTCTTAAACTGTTCGACAATTTGCTCACGCATTTGTTCACAAAGTGGTGACCCTCGCCCCATCCTTGTTTGTGAATGACTGAGCACTTCATGGAAGCTGCTTTTATACCCAATCATGGCACCCACCTGTTCCCAATTAGCCTGTTCACCTGTGGGATGTTCCAAATAAGTGTTTGATGAGCATTCCTCAACTTTCTCAGTCTTTTTTGCCACTTGTGCCAGCTTTTTTGAAACACGTTGCAGGCATCAAATACCAAATGAGCTAATATTTGCAAAAAATAACCTTTCTCAGTTCGAAAGTTAAATATCTTTTCTTTGCAGTCTATTCAATTGAATACAGGTTGAAAAGGATTCACAAATCATTGTATTCTGTTTTTATTTACGATTTACACAACGTGCCAACTTCACTGGTTTTGGGTTTTGCACAATGACCAAAAGATACATTTACGGATATAATGTCATTCTCAGCATTATACATTGTCTAGCTACCTTGTAAACACCCGTTGTTTACATTGTTTCTTAAAAGTTCTAGACCAACATAATAGACACATAATTGCAGCAATACAAATAATATTTGAATAAAAACAACAAATCGATTCACATCCGAATCGCGATTCTTATTCAGCTTTTTTGAAAAAGTTTCAATGTAAATATTACACCCAATAATACGTTGCGAGAAATGTTTGCATGGAGAATAAATTCTGAATTGAATCGTCACCCCAGGAATCGGAATTGGATCAAATCGTTAGGTTCCCGAAAATTCACACCCTTAGTACAATACAATTTACCCTGATTCGGATTTCAAACCCAAGCCCACTTCTTCAGAATGAACGCATCGTGAACGATTGAGCTATCCGGCCACTCACATGTATCCCTACATTAATAAGTAGTGGTCCGTAGAACTGTATGGTTTCTTTATTCTGGCCACTGACTTAGACATTGACTACTCTCTCTGTCTCCCTTATGTTTACATGCGAGACAAAATTCAAGCGATGAAGGGGAAAATTCATGCGACCGCACTTTAAAGAAGTCAATATTTTCTAAGTACCCCAGCAACCACAAGAGCAAAGGTTTGTCTCGTTTGCACACAGAACAAATTAAAGACTGAGATCTATGAGATATTCCGAGCTGTAAACTGATCCTTTGACTGCCCATACAGTTTTCTATATGAACAAACTACAATGTTCTTGTTGGCCAAAGACCAAATTGGACATGTAAGCTGGAACTTCTCAGAGAAGTCTACAAACAGCAGAGAGAACAAACTTCATTGTTGGTACCCTGATTAATGTGTGCTTTTAAAAGTCTACCATGACTTTGTCACCTCAACCAACTCTTCTAATGAGTACAGCCCAGGGGTCGGCAACCCAAAACGTTGAAAGAGCCATATTGGACCAAAAATACAAAAAACGAATCTGTCTGGAGCAGCAAAAAATTAAAAATATTATATAAGTGTTATAATGAAGGCAACACATTAAGTAAGTGTCTATATTAGATATAATAGCCTACTATCAAAATGACTATGTGTCTCAGGCTGAAGCAAATCTTCAGAATCAAAATCAGGATGACAGAAATGTTGAAATGTAATATTTAGTCTACACATTTTTACAACATTAGAAACCATTAGTAAATCAGAGGCTTCTCAGAAGGTGGGATAACTCCTGGAAATTAATGGCTTTTAATGGCCAAAGGTATAGGTGCGTGTGTCCACATTAAAGGAAATGGCAGGCTGTCTTCTTTTATTAGATGTGTTACAATCTTTGGCAAGCTAGGTAATGTTTGCTGTGAGCTGGAACAACATGGCACACAAACAACTATCTGAAATGCAGCCAATATTACATGCAGATAATGTGTCATGAGACATGCAAAACTAAATTGTATACAAAGAGGATACAAGTAAAGGATATTAAATGAGGCATAATGATGCAATATGTACATACAGCTAGCCTATATAGCAGGTTAGCATTTATTAGCTTGCGGTCATGCACTGACCAAATATGCCTGATTAGCATTCCAACAAGTCAATAACATCAACAAAGCTCACCTTTGTGCATTCACGCACAGTATAAAACGTTTGGTGGACAAAATGAGACAAAGAAGGAGTGGAAGATTTTGCATGTAAACAAACTGTTGCGTCACAGTCCACACTATGGTGAGTTCAAGGACAGACAAAATTAGTAGGACAAAACGATGTTCACCAAATACTGTCATCAGTGAAGCATACACACAAACATATTAAACAGTGGGCTTTCTAACAATTGGGAAGGTTTGTGTCATGTTGGTCCTCAAACAAAAAAACATACTTAAACAAAAGGTATAACCTAAAGCAGAGAAGACACAGCAAAAAGCGACACATTTTTCTTTTTATTGCATCGATTTTTATATTCCACTGAGATGGTCATGAACTGGAAAACGTCAACTGACAATTCAGCTGTCAAGTCTCAACAAGAGAAGGCTTGTGTATGTATGAAACATACCGTCTCTTAACATTACGGTGGAACCACCAAAGTACAAAAAAACACAAGTTGTACAACTTGGAATTCAACTAACATTTTTTGGAAATGTATGCTGGCACAGCTAAATAATTGAATTTCACAAGACTTCCACTAATTAGAGTTTAAACCAGGGGTCGGCAACCCAAAACGTTAAAATACAAAAAAATAAATCTGTCTGGAGCCGCAAAAAATGTAAAGCCTTCTACAAATCTTATAATGAAGACAACACATGACATAAGTGCCTATATTAGCTATAATAGCCTACTATAAAACTCACTTTAAAAGTCTTATATAAGTCTTATAATGAAGACAACACATGATGTAAATATTTATATTAGCTATAACAGCCTACTATCAAAATGACTTTAAAAGTCTTATATAAGTCTTATAATGAAGGCAACACATGATGTACGTGTCTATATTAGCTATAATAGCCTACTATCAAAATGGCTTTAAAAGTCTTTTATAAGTGTTATAATGAAGACAACACATGATGTAAGTGTCTATATTAGCTATAATAGCCTACTATCAAAATGGCTTTAAAAGTCTTACATACGTGTTATAATGAACACAACACATGACGTAAGTGTCTATATTAGCTATACTAGCCTACTATCAAAATGGCTTTAAAAGTCTTATATAAGTGTTATAATGAAGATAACACATGATGTAAGTGTCTATATTAGCTATAATAGCCTACTATCAAAATGACTTTAAAAGTCTTATACAAGTGTTATAACGAAGACAAAACATCATGTAAGTGTCTATATTAGCTATAATAGCCTACTATCAAAATGTGTCGCAGGCTGACGCAAATATTCTTGAAATATAATATTTATTCTACCCATTTTTACAGTATAGCTCGGTTGGGGCAGTATAGCTTTTTGATTGATTGATTGAGACTTTCATTAGTAGGTTGCACAGTGAAGTACATATTCCGTACAATTGACCACTAAATGGTAACACCCGAATAAGTTTTTCAACTTGTTTAAGTCGGGGTCCACTTAAATTGATTCGGTTGGTAGAGCGGCCGTGCCAGCAACTTGAGGGTTCCAGGTTCGATTCCCGCTTCCGCCATCCTAGTCACTGCCGTTGTGTCCTTAGGCAATACACTTTACCCACCTGCTCCCAGTGCCACCCATACTGGTTTAAATGTAACTTAGATATTGGGTTTCACTATGTAAAGCGCTTTGAGTCACTAGAGAAAAGCGCTATATAAATACAATTCACTTCACTTCACTTCACAACATTGGAAAACATTACTAAAACTGAGGCTTTTCAGAGGGTGAGATAACTCCTGGAAATTACTGGCTTAGAGTGGCCAAGGGTAATGATGTTTGTCTCCAAGTTGAAGGAAACGGAAACTGCAAATAAAATGACTACCTAAAATATGAGGCATAATGATGCATCATGTCCATACAGCTAGCATAAATAGCATGTTAGCATCAATTAGCTTGCAGTCATTTTCTGACCAAATATAACATCAACAAAGCCCACCTTTGTGCATTCACGCACAGCATAAAAAGTTTGATGGACAAAATGAGACAAAGAAGGAGTGGCATAAAACAAGTCTTTCTGTGGCAGCGTCGGAGAAAGTCCTACATGTAAACAAACTATGGTGCGTTTAAGGACTTCCGAAAATAGTAGGACACAATGGCCTTGTAAAGCTTTTTCAATGCAAATAATGGACTTTCTAACAATTAGGAAGGTTTGTCCTCCCACAGAAAATATATTAGAACAAAAAATATATCCAGGGAGCCACTAGGGTGGCTCTAAAGAGCCACCTGTGGCTCGAGACCTGCGCGTTGCAGACCCCCGGTTTAAACTGTGACGATGACCATGGCACCATTGGAAAGTGTGTGTCCTCAGTTCAATTGAAGCAGTACAGTGAGCTAACAAAAACTGAAACTGCACAAAATAATGCTTCTATAATCAGCATGTAGCCGAAAAACTAAATGACTAATTGCATTTTTTTCCACTACCAATTACGTAAAGATGCACGCGTTTAAACGAGCTGCAAGCAACTTGCCTCATCTTCTACTTGCTCTGAGCTTTTAAACTATGCAACTCAAATATACACCCATCCGTCAATATAAACGTGAAAACATACAAAGCATTCAATTTGCGACTTTGTCAGCTACACTTTGCAACGCTAGTCACACCACAACATCTTTCTCGGTTAGGTTGTTGGAGCAATGAGTGGAAATTCTGAATTTCAGTTATATAAATAAATAAATAAATAAATAAATAAATAAATAAATAAATAAATACTAATATAAATGTCAATGGAAATGAAAATAAATAACAACATGGATGTTATTGGGGATTGTATTTGAACTGTAAAATTAGCTATGTGGTCGATTTGGAAAAGTCCATGCAAAGCATTCAAAAGTCAACTAAAGGCCTGGGTCAGAAGTAAACAGATTTGTGATCGCACAAATTAATAAATACAATAGTAAAAAGTAACATATTCAAAGTCATAATTCAGCACTTGTATAACCTAATTTAGACAATTTACACATCTATATTTAGATGTCTTGACATTTACATTTTGACCATGTGCAATGCAATATAGCACTTTACGGTAATAGAATGTGCATTTGTATTTTTAATTGTATTTTTATTCTATTTTATTGTAATTTGTAACCCTTGTGTAATGTTCAATTGTTGTTACTCAGCCAGCGTTTGTGGGTCTGATGGACTCGTTGCATTTTGTGGCTTTTAATGCCTCACAATCAAATACTTTTATGTTAATTACCTTATCCCAATAAACATCTGTTCAGTATTTTAACATAAAAGTGTTTGATTGTGAGGCATTAAAAGACACAAAATGCAACGGGTCCATCAGACCCACAAACGCTGGCTGAGTAACAACAATATGAACGTTGCACAGAAAATTTCTCTGCCAGTTTCTGCATCCCACAGGGATTCTTCTTTTGTGTTTCTGCACCTGCGGTTCCCACACAAGGTTGCAGCATTGTTGGTCAACTCTGTCTGCTCTCCTTTTCTCGCACATTTGACCCTCTGATGTTCTGTGTACCTATACTCTGTCCTCCTCCTGTCTAGGCCTGCTGTGTGTGTGTGTGTGTGTGTGTGTGTGTGTGTGGGTGGGTGGGAGGGTGGGAGCATGTGGTACACAGAACATCAATTTCCACACTTCTATTAGCCCCGGATCCAGTGGACCCTGACATCTTATATGTAATAGAAATGGGTAGGGGGGGTGTATGGTGTTGGGTCATTAAATATGTATTCTGACTCATGTTCTTCACAGAAAATGAGCCAAAGTCAGTGAGTCTCAGTTTGAGAAATTAATGAATTGTATCATTTTTCTTTTAATAAAAAATGAAAACGGGTCCCACAGACCCGAACACCACACAAGGGTTAAAGCAATTACCTGGCTTTTGAGTGCATCTTTAAATGATTATAATTAAAATAAATTTTAATGGGTCCGGGGTCGTGATTCTGACATATTTTACCTATTTCTTGGTGATACTTGCAAGAAACTAACTTTATTTGTCGCCATGACGGCGAGGATTACTGATTAGTGATTTTGACTGTGGATGGAAGTTCGCCGCTAGCTAGCTAATGGCTAACAAGAGCAAGAGCTAAGCGTTTATTGCAGAGCGGCGCTTCAGTGTTTATAGTTTCAACTTTATCGTTAGTTTTCAAGCCAAAATATGTCAGTTCTCCCTAATTCTATCCCCACGCTGTTTTTACTTGTTAGCGCTCCGTGCGTTGCCTAACACGCGCCTCTGCTCGTTATAACAGCAATGTCATGACGCGACGACGGCGTTCCACCATGTCTGAAAAATATTGGTATTTTTCAGACGCAGTATAGGACATACTTGCCAACCCTCCCGATTTTCCCGGGAGAATCCCGAATTTCAGTGCCCCTCCCGAAAATCTCCCGGGGCAACCATTCTCCCGAATTTCTCCCCATGTCCACCCGGACAACAATATTGGGGGCGTGCCTTGAAGGCACTGCCTTTAGCGTCCTCTCTCACCTGAAAAGGAGACTATTATATATGTCTCCGTTATCCATAGGTTTATCTATAACCCATAAAGTAGGCAGGCACGGAGCTATTTCTCAGCGTGTGTTTATTCCAGCCGGCATGTTAATACACTGACACAAAACATCCGGATTCCCATCATGCATTGCTTCAAAACTACGGCAAGTACCGTAATTTCCGGACTATACGCCGCTACTTTTTCCCCTCGTTCTGGTCCCTGCGGCTTATACAAGGGTGCGGCTTATTTACGGCCTGTTCTTCTCCGACACCGACGAAGAGGATTTCGGTGGATATGGTACGCAGGAGGAAGACGATGACACAATGATTAAAGACTGACTTTTCATATACCGGTAGGCTGGTTATTTTGATAACGTACAGGTGAGCACTTTGTATTACTTTGCACCGTTGTATTATTTGTACTCTGCACGAATGCTGTTCGCCATGTCAAAGATGTGAAAGTTTGATTGAATGATTGAAAGATTTATTGTTAATAAATGGGACGCTTTGCGTTCCCAAACAGTCATCTCTGTCCCGACAATCCCCTCCGTGGTAGCAGGAACCCCTATATACTACGGTAATTACACATCAAAACCCTGCGGCTTATAGTCGGGTGCGGCTTATATATGGAGCAATCTGTATGTTCCCCTAAATTTAGCTGGTGCGGCTTATAGTCAGGTGCGGCTTATAGTCCGGAAATTACGGTAGTAATGTCCAAAAACATAACAGAGACGAAGCAGAAGAACGAAGAAGAGACATGGCGCCGACAAGTAAGAAGAAGAAGTACGCTTGCAAGTTCCAAAATGATTGGAAAAAAACAAATTTCAGTTAATCCAGGACAGCTCGAAGGGGAAGGGGTATGTTGCCTGCACATTTTGTAGATCAGACTTCAATCAATCAATGTTTATTTATATAGCCCTAAATCACAAGTGTCTCAAAGGGCTGCACAAGCCACAACGACATCCTCGGTACAGAGCCCACATACGGGCAAGGAAAAACTCACCCCAGTGGGACGTGGATGTGAATGACTATGAGAAACCTTGGAGAGTACTGCATATGTGGGTAACCCCCCCTCCCCCTCTAGGGGAGACCGAAAGCAATGGATGTCGAGTGGGTCTGACATAATGTTGTGAAAGTCCAGTCCACAGTGGATCCAACACATCAGCGAGAGTCCAGTCCATAGTGGGACCAGCAGGAAACCGTCCCGAGCGGAGACGGGTCAGCAGCGCAGAGATGTCCCCAACCGATGCACAGGCTAGCGGTCCACCCGGGGTCCCGACTCTGGACACAGGCACTTCATCCATGGCCACCGGACCTGTGCAACTCCCCCCTCCCCTACATTGAACACGGTGGCCGAACGGATATACTCATTCATGAAATTATTATTTATATATATAAATATATGAAATACTTGAAAATAAATATACACCCCCCACCCACCCCTTATCTCCCGAATTCGGAGGTCTCAAGGTTGGCAAGTATGGTATAGGACCGTTTTCAATTCATTAGTACCGGTATACCAGGCCTGGGCAAGTATTTTGACTAGGGGGGC
>NC_084734.1:21443495-21558495 GCF_033978785.1 Entelurus aequoreus
AGTAAGTTTCTTACAAGTAACATTATCACTGCAGGACTAGGAATAGCTATACATGCTTCACTACACACCGTAGCTTGCCGGCGTCAAAATGTAAAAAAAACCCATTGGTGGATCTACACCGGACAGCCACTGTAATGATACCAAGTACAGTAGCGTATCTAGTCGATAGTACTATGATTACGTCGGTATTTTTTGGCATCACAACATCTTCTTTCGTTTAAGAAAAAATCATATTATGTTTATAAACTCAGGAAATATGTCCTTGGACACAGGAGGACTTTGAATATGACCCAATGTATGATCCTGTAACTACTTGGTATCGTATTGATACCCAAATTTGTCGTATCATCCAAAACTAATGTAACGTATCAAACAACAGAAGAATAAGTGATTATTACATTTTAACAGAAGTGTAGACATAACATGTTAAAAGAGAAAGTAAGCAGATATTAACAGTAAATGAACAAGTAGATTAATAATCCATTTTCTACCACTTGTCCTTAATAATGTTGACAAAATATTACAATGATAAATGACACAATATGTTACTGCATATGTCAGCAGATTAATTAGGAGACTTTGTTTGTTTACTTACTACTGAAAGACAAGTTGTTTAGCATGTTCACTATTTTATTTAAGGACACAATTGCAATAAGAAACATAGGTTTAATGTATCGTAAGATTTGTTGTTAAAATAAAGGCAATTAATATCCCCACCTACGATCTGATATATCTGATATATCACTAAGCTTTAGAACTCTGTTGTAAAAATCTCCTTCCGCGTCTGTCCCTGACACCCGCATTTCAGGCAGGCCGCTCTATAAACACGCTGTGGAAACGCTCCCCACCCACACTGCTTGGTGCCTCGTCTGAGCTGCTGTGACTTTCATTATCCATAGTAACTCATTAGATTACCATAGTAACTAATTAGATTACCATAGTAAGTAGTTTATCATGCAAAAGCGCATATTCCAACCATTGAAATACTTTGTATAGTTCAAGACTTACGGTCATTTGAAGACATCACTGAACATCATAATGGCAGCTCCAGTTTCCATCTTAAAGATCTAAACAAATTATTTGGGAATGTCCGGCGGGCCAGATTGGAGAGCTTAACGGGCCTCATCCTTAATTTGTCCAGGTCTGGTGTAAAATGAGATAGGGGGCTGTGGAAGTCACTTCCTCACAGTCCCACTGTCAGACAAGGCACAGGAGCCCAGCGTGCAGGTTTAACAAGGTTTTTAAAGATCATATATTTTATGCAAAGTTTTCTCTCTCAGAACGTGACTTTTCAGTCCCGTCCGTATCCTCTCTCCTCATCTGCTCCCGGCCGCTTACTGTTAAAGACAACAGATGATTAGATTAACACGTACCACCTGTGAAATCTAATCACCTGCCAGCTGTGTCTCGCCGTCAGCACATGCCCCGATGGTGCTCGTCCTCAGCACCCTGGACAGCGGCGGTGACTTTTGCTCCTACAGGCAGCGCTGACTACACCTCCCCCCACAGGGGCCTTTCAGGAGTCTTTTATATGGGGGCCCACAATTTGGTGCTTGCACCAGCATAAGTGAGCTTTATAAACATTATTTATGTGACGAGACTCATTTTCCCTATTTAAAAAAAAAAAGAAAAAAAGTAATCATATCCCAGCATTAGTTGTGGTCATGTAGCCTCAACGCTAATCCCCATGAACACAGACACACTATAGAATACAGAGAACACGGAATTAAACTGGCTGTTTTTCCTGTAGCAATTTTGTTTGTCTCCGTGTAGCAACCGTGCTACAGATGGCGCATTTACATTCTGCGTACATTTGACCCCGTGGAGGCAGCTTGCGTCGAGTTTGTCCCTCATTTCATCCTCTTTGAAGCATACAGTGTGAAACCTGACCGGCAATCTATCATGCTGCTGGGGCTAATAAATGCAATTTTCCAACCTAGACACGTCCCACTGTGGGTCATTGTTCAACTCCATGATGTTGTCAGTCTTGTGTAAAGCGCAGACACATTTTCCAGGGTGTCGCTGAGCTGTGCCATTCAATTAGTAGTTAAAGACATTTTTTATTTTATTTTACAATGTTTTATTGAAAGATTAGTACTCATGTGTGTATGGATAATGTGGAGGGACAAAAATTACATGCTGTCGTGTAAGTAAGCGCAATAAGATCAGGCTTTTCAGTTTGTAGCAGGTACATGCGGTCAGTGTAGGTAGTTGAGGCAGAGTCTCACTTCAAAACACTAATAATAATAGATAAAATACATAAAATTAATTTATCAAACTTTGTTGTGATGTGTATTTCTCGGACAGAAGGGCGACATGGCAGTGCGGCTGGATCGAAAGAGACGTCGGAGACGCTTTACTGAACCAAAAGTTGCTTTATTACAAGCAGGTGTCATTATACAGGACTGCAGTACCTGGAGGAGGTCAGGTCAAAAAAAATGAGGCACTCCT
The DNA here is from genome assembly GCF_033978785.1 of Entelurus aequoreus. Taxonomy (NCBI): domain Eukaryota; kingdom Metazoa; phylum Chordata; class Actinopteri; order Syngnathiformes; family Syngnathidae; genus Entelurus; species Entelurus aequoreus. The sequence continues at coordinate 21,445,947 of NC_084734.1, forward strand.
AACTTGGAGAAGCCAAACCATCAGTTGTATATTATTCCTTCCTGTCTCTCTGTGTGTGTGCTAAGTCAGGAGAGCACATCCTGACCATAAAAGTAAATGTTCACGTGTCAGTGTCTGGAAAACAAATGCTTTAAGTAGAGAAGTCTGATAATATCAGACTGCCGATATTATCGGCGGATAAATGCTTTAAAATGTAATATCGGAAATGATCGGTATCGGTTTCAAAAAGTAAAATGTATGACTTTTTAAAACGCCGCTGTACGGAGTGGTACACGGACGTAGGGAGAAGTACAGAGCGCCAATAAACCTTAAAGGCACTGCCTTTGCGTGCCGGCCCAATCACATAATATCTACGGCTTTTCACACACACAAGTGAATGCAAAGCATACTTGGTCAACAGCCATACAGGTCACACTGTATAAACAACTTTAACACTGTTACAAATATACGCCACACTGTGAACCCACACCAAACAAGAATGACAAACACATTTCGAGAGAACATTCGCACCGTAACACAACATAAACACAACAGAACAAATACCCAGAACCCCTTGCAGGGGACGCTACAATATACACCCCCCCCCCCCCGCTCCCCCACCACCTCAACCTCCAAATGATCAAATTAATTAATTTTTCAAACTGACACTCACTGACTTTGGCTCATTTTCTGTGAAGAAAATATATCAGAATACATATTTAATGACCACACACCATACACCCCCCTACACATTTCTATTACATATAAGATGTACCCCCCCACACAAACACGCACACACACACACACACACACACACACACACACAGCAGGCCTAGACAGGAGGAGGACACAGTGTAGGTACACAGAACATCAGAGGGTCAAATGTGCGAGAAAAGGAGAGCAGACAGTGTTGACAAACAATGTTGCAACCTTGTGTGGGAACCGCAGGTGCAGAAACACAAAAGAAGAATCCCTGTAGGATGCAGAAACTGGCAGAGAAATTTTCCGTGCAACGTTCATATTGTTGTTACTCAGCCAGCGTTTGTGGGTCTGATGGACCCGTTGCATTTTGTGGCTTTTAATGCCTCACAATCAAGCACTTTTATGTTAAAATACTGAACAGATGTTTATTGGGATAAGGTAAACATCTGTTCAGTATTATAACATAAAAGTGTTTGATTGTGAGGCTTTAAAAGCCACAAAATGCAACGGGTCCATGGGTCTGATGGACCCGTTGCATTTTGTGGCTTTTAATGCCTCACAATCAAGCACTCTTATGTTAAAATACTGAACAGATGTTTATTGGGATAAGGTAAACATCTGTTCAGTATTTTAACATAAAAGTGTTTGATTGTGAGGCATTAAAAGCCACAAAATGCAATGGGTCCATCAGACCCACAAACGCTGGCTGAGTAACAACAATATAAACATTGCACAAGGGTTACAGAAAAATTGTGGATTCCAGATCCCCCTCGACATTGTTCGGGCATGTGGATCTCTCCGAGCCTGCGTGTTGGCCTCTTAGGCCGACCGATCGGAAGCGAGACCAAGATGACCCGTTAGCCCTAGTTGTCCTGCATCGGCGCTCTACTGGTTCGGTGTTCAGGTGCCCTATACACGCGAATAAAGTGTTTCTATCATGCTTTCGCGACACACTTCAAAATCGAAAAAACCTCTGAAACACCACCCCAGGAGAGCGTACAAAACGTTTCTAGTGAAATTTGATCTATGGGTGTTTCAATTAGCAGTTTCTTATTAATCCGGTTTTACGCATTTCTACGGGTAACGGAAACACAGCTCCAATCGGAGATACACTCTCAGGTGCCTTATTAACAATTATCTCTAGCGTTATTTAGAAAATAAAATAAAACTTGGCCATTTTGAAGGGGCCTTACGAATTGAAAATGATGTAAAGGGGAAACTCTTGGGAGGAAAAGCAGCATTAACAACATTGTCATGACAGGATGCTAAAGGGAGACAACAACTTAAGACATTGTCCAAGAAGGACCATGTGTGTTTCCTGGCTAATCCTACTAATCCTTGGACAGAATTGCCGATTTGCTTTTGTAAAAGAGATTGGGAGATGATAAGATGGCCGTCTCCTTAGAATAGCTGATAATCTGGTTTGAACAGAGGATTCAGACGGGGAATTTATCCTGCCTTAACATTTGCCCAATCAGATGTATCTGACATAACCCTTTACGTACGTCCTGTGTGCATGGACCGGTATTCTACGAGGAGGGGGGGAAAAGAACAGTTGAATCATAATCAATGTTGTTTATTTTACTGCTTGACTCTTTAAGTACTTTGAGGCAGATTATAGGCTTTTGCAGGGGATAATCGGGAAAGCACAGACAATTGCCTTTTTCCATCCTGACAGTAACCTCCCACGAATGCGTAAAGAGGTGATTTAAAGCAGATGCCGACACTTAATTCCCGATTAGAACCATCGCGTAGCCTTTTAAAATTATCCGGACGCCACGTTAATCAGTGCGTTTTAAAATAGTCTGGTCCCAATTTCTTACGACCCAAAAGTAGTACTTGCTGGACTGCTAACACTTAAAGCCAAAAAAAAAAAAAAAGTGCACATTACTGAACAGTGGGTGACCTTCTCCGGTGTAGTTTGAAGTATAAACACAAGAAGAAAAGACAAATCCAATGTGTTGGCACTGTTCCTGAAAGTTTCTACTAATACAATTACATTATCTGTATTCTCCTGCATGTCCAGTATTTAGACCTCGAAGCATCTACCAGTTTTGATGCGATAATTTGGGTATTCGATAAGAGCAGCACCATTTAATTTATTTCAGTCGGAATCAGAATCAGCTTTACTGGCCAAGTATGTTTAACACATTAAATATTTGACTTGATACATCGTGCTCTCCTTGTGCAATTCAAGAAACGAAGAAAAACACGCCAGAGCAGACTATTTGCCAGGAAGGCAACGCAATTTTACATTGTTTCGCCAAAAGTCCAACCTTTTGTGTGCAGCGATTTAAGAGCATTACGGGGGTCTAACGAGTCTAGCGAGTCGTTTGAACAAGCGATTCGATTCGATGTTTGTTGTTGCCAATCTCATTTTTAGAACGATATGATCCGAAACATAACGGTAAAAAATGGATGGATGGATGGATGAGCCGAAACGATTCAGTTCAGATCGATATACTGAAATTGAGGAATATAAATCAATATACAGCTCAATCGTTACACCACCACAACATATACCATATTTTCCGGACCATAAGGCGCACTTAAAGGCCTACTGAAATGAATTGTTTTTATTTAAACGGGGATAGCAGATCCATTCTATGTGTCATACTTGATCATTTCGCGATATTGCCATATTTTTGCTGAAAGGATTTAGTAGAGAACAACGATGATAAAGGTCGCAACTTTTGGTCGCTGATAAAAAAAAGCCTTGCCTATACCGGAAGTAGCGTGACGTCACCGGAGGAAGGACTCCTCACATTTTCCCATTGTTTACAATGCAGCGAGAGAGATTCGGACCGAGAAAGCGACGATTACCCCATTAATTTGAGCGATGATGAAAGATTTTTGGATGAGAAAAGTGAGAGTGAAGGACTACAGTGCAGTGCAGGACGTATCTTTTTTCGCTCTGACCGTAACTTAGGTACAAGGGTTCATTGGATTCCACACTTTCTCCTTTTTCTATTGTGGATCACGGATTTGTATTTTAAACCACCTCGGATACTATATCCTCTTGAAAATGAGAGTCGAGAACGCAAAATGGACATTCACAGTGACTTTTATCTCCACGACAATACATTGGCGAAGCTCTTTAGCTACTGAGCTAACGTGATAGCATCGGGCTCAAATGCAGATAGAAACAAAATAAATGAATCCCTGACTGGAAGGATAGACAGAAGATCAACAATACTATTAAACCATGGACATGTAACTACACGGTTAACAATTCCCAGCTTGGCGAAGCTTAACAATGCTGTTGCTAACGACGCCATTGAAGCTAACTTAGCAACGGGACCTCACAGAGCTATGATAAAAACATTAGCGCTCCACCTACGCCAGCCAGCCCTCAACTGCTCATCAACACCCGTGCTCACCTGCGTTCCAGCGATCGACGGAAGGACAAAGGACTTCAACCGATCATCCGTGCGGTCGGCGGCTAGCGTCGGCTAGCGCGTCTGCTATCCAAGTCAAAGTCCTCCTGGTTGTGTTGCTACAGCCAGCCGCTAATACACCGATCCCACCTACAACTTTCTTCTTTGCAGTCTTCATTGTTCATTAAACAAATTGCAAAAGATTCACCAACACAGATGTCCAGAATACTGCGGAATTTTGAGATGAAAACAGAGCTTTTTTGCATTGGATTCAATGGGGTACCAATACTTCCATTTCAACGATTGATGTCACGCGCATACGTCATCATACATAGACGTTTTCAGCCGGAAGTTTAGCGGAAAATTAAAAATTGCACTTTATAAGTTAACCCGGCCGTATTGGCATGTGTTGCAATGTTAAGATTTCATCATTGATATATAAACTATCAGACTGCGTTTAAAAAATATATTATTTTTTTATTTTTTTATTTTTTTTTAATAAATAAATACAATCATGTGTGCTTACGGATTGTATCCCTGCAGACTGTATTGATCTATATTGATATAGAATGTATATGCTGTGTTTTTTATGTTGATTTCATAATTTTATTTTGTTAAATTTTTTTTATTTTATTTTTTTTTTAAATCTTGTGCGGCCCGGTACCAACCGGTGGTTGGGGACCACTGCATTAAGGCGCCTTAATTATCATCATCTGCGGTCACTCGAAGCGAGTATGACAATCCTCCTGGTAGGGGGGTATCCCTTTATGGAGGATGCCTGTGCGTGACTTTGTTTAACGTGGGGAGACTGGTGCACAGACAGTCACCACACGATCCTTGACAGAAACGGGTCAGGGTCCAGTGGCATGGAGACCGAGATGACGGGAGACCCTTTTCTGCTGCAGCCTTCATCCGCCATCCCAGTCGTTGTGACGCTCCATAGGGTTAGCAGTCATCCTCCGCCTGTTCCACCGTTGAGGTCTTGGGTTGTTATTTACACATGGATGTGGGGGTGCCTTCTTCCGCCATCGCAGCCATTGTGGTAGTTCTTACATCTACCGTCTTCTGCCTGCTCCGCCGTTGAGGTCTTCACCGTATCCCTGGCTAGGGGGCAGTCAGGTACTAGGCCTTAAAGGCCTACTGAAACCCACTACTACCGACCACGCAGTCTGATAGTTTATATATCAATGATGAAATCTTAACATTGCAACACATGCCAATACGGCCGGGTTAACTTATAAAGTGCAACTTTAAATTTCCCACGAAACTTCCGGTTGAAAACGTCTATGTATGATGACGTATGCGCGTGACGTCGCGAGGTCCACGGAAGTGTTTGGATACAATACACAGAGGTCTGTTTTCTTCGACAAAATTCCACAGTATTCTGGACATCTGCGTTGGTGAATCTTTTGCAATTTGTTTAATGAACAATGGAGGCTGCAAAGAAGAACGTTGTAGGTGGGATCGGTGTATTAGCGGCTGGCTGTAGCAACACAACAAGGACTACTTACCCTGATAGCAGACGCCTAGCCGATGCTAGCCGCCAAACCCACAGATGAAGTCCTTCGTTGCGCCTTCGATCGCTGGAACGCAGGTGAGCACAGCTGTTGAGGAGCAGATGAGGGCTGGCTGGCGTAGGTGGAGCGCTAATGTTTTTATCATAGCTCTGTGAGGTCCGGTTGCTAAGTTGCTAATTTAGCCTTAGCGTCGTTAGCAACAGCATTGTTAAGCTTCGCCAGGCTGGAAAGCATTAACCGTGTAGTTACATGTCCATGGTTTAATAGTATTGTTGATTTTCTGTCTATCCTTCCAGTCAGGGGTTTATTTATTTTGTTTCTATCTGCAGTTAAGCCCGATGCTATCACGTTAGCTCCGTAGCTAAAGTGCTTCGCCGATGTATTGTCGTGGAGATAAAAGTCACTGTGAATGTCCTTTTCGCGTTCTCGACTCTCATTTTCAAGAGGATATAGTATCCGAGGTGGTTTAAAATACAAATCCGTGATCTACAATAGAAAAAGGAGATAGTGGGGAATCCAATGAGCCAGCTTGTACCTAAGTTACGGTCAGAGCGAAAAAAGATACGTCCTGCACTGCCTCTAGTTCTTCACTCTAACGTTCCTCATCCACAAATCTTTCATCCTCGCTCAAATTAATGGGGTAATCGTCGCTTTGTCGCTCCGAATCTCTCTCGCTCCATTGTAAACAAAGGAAAATTGTGAGGAATATTACCTCCGGTGACGTCACGCTACTTCCGGTACAGGCAAGGCTTTTTTATCAGCGAGCAAAAGTTGCGAACTTTATCGTCGATTTTCTCTACTAAATCCTTTCAGCAAAAATATGGCAATATCGCGAAATGATCAAGTATGACACATAGAATGGATCTGCTATTCCCGTTTAAATAAAAAAAAATCATTTCAGTAGGCCTTTTGCCAAGGGCCACCTGGGGTAACAATAGTAAAGGGGTTAACCTCCTAGTGCCCCAAGACCCCATAGAGGAGCCTCCACTGCCGGATGCACTTTAACGTCATGCCCAGGACACTAATGCGCCTTATAAACCGGTGCGCCCTATGGTCCGGAAAATACGGCACTTGAAATTCAGGAATACAAATCAATATACCGCTCAATCGTTGCACCATTACAACATACATTTATAATCTCGTGCCTGGTTTCAATTCTCTCATTCATTCATTCATTCATTAATGTGCTATGTCTTTTTTAAATATGTCGTTGTAAATCACTCTCTTGTTGTGAGAGTACATTTTGTTTCCTTCATCTCGGACACAGACGGTGTTGTAATATCCATGCGATTTACATGCATGGCTGCATCTCGTCCGCCGGCACACCTGCAACAAAGTCTAATGAGAGTAGCTCATTGCCCAATTAGCGCCTTTGCATGGCACGAGTGGAATGGAGTGCGGGGATCCCATGCTTTTTTCCTCTTTGCACAAACTTGCAATGAGGCTCAATCTGGGGCGCAGAAATACACACACACACACACACACACACACACACACACACACACACACACACACAAAAACAAAAAAACACAAACTCGGGCACCGAATGCTATGCCGTTCAGACTTGCACAGTGTGCACTGTGCAGCATTAATCCTCACATGCACAATAACCTGCTGATTTGTCTTTGTGTGCCAGAGTCTTTCAAGGGAAAGCAAAGATGCTTAAAGTGAAGGGAAGATGAACACAAAAAAAAAAAAAAAACAAGTATTGGAGGGAAAATGTGAACACCTGACTACACTTTGAACATTTGTATGGCCGACATGGCTGTAGCTCCAGTAGCACCTCGTCACGCTGTGATTAACGCAGTCGTTTTAATGAGTTGCTTCTCGCCTGCTTGCGGTATATGAATGCAGAAATCCTAGCTTTATCCGCGAAGAATCATCCATAGAGCCATTAGCAGGGACTCGGCGGTAAACCACAGAAGTGTTGCATGGGTGTACTCTCTAATGGACCTTTATGTGCACCGACGTTAGGGCTCCCATTTATACGCATAACACGGTTTTTGACGGAATCACTTTTCGGCGTCTGAAAGCAGCACCACTCCATTTAGCTGTGTAATATCCGTTTTTTTATTCAAACAGCGGTCGGTCACGTACGATACTGTTTCACAATAAAGTGCCAATCTAGCCGGATCTCCGGAAACATGAAAGGACAATAGTGTGGGGGAGATTTTCCAGTCTTCTTAAATAATGTGTGTGATGTATCCGTCGATGGTCATTAAGAATTTATGTGCATGCGGTCTTCAAAAAGAGTAGAGGCTCGTTGGCGAGATCAGTCACACGGATTATTACATGTCATTCTGACAGCTTTTGTTCCAGAGGTCTGTGTTGCTCGGCTGCTCAGATGGCCATTAAGGAGTTAGATGGGTTAATGCTGTGCCGGGCTATGGGTTTTAGGGCTAAACACTTGTGATGCACTCATCTTCAAAACCTCCATGTGTATCTTCTTCAATTTGTGTAAGAAACGACCATTGAAATATGGTTACAGGGGAACTGCATTATTGTTTTTGAAAAGTAGAAATTAATAGTAGAGTACAATAGTATAGTAGAAGGTTGTGGCCATACACCAATAACCTTGATCGTGGGGAAACGTGCATTGCTCTGGTGTATCGTCAAATTCGTAAGACGATGGCAGCCACTCAAGGAGCCCAAAGGCTTTTCGTCGCAATGGAAGGTTTGGGCCGGGCTGTGGGATCACAGACTGTGGCGATTTCTGAACTGAATCGCAAGATGGATCACATCATGGAGAAGCTTGCTGAAAAGGAAACATTTAATATGAGGGCCAGCATGGACGAATAGAACAGACAAGTCATTGTAATGTCTGCTCGCGGAAAACAAACATCCTAATCTACGATTTGACACCCTCGAATGGCCTTGATGCTGTGAACAACAGGAACAGGCTGTTCTGAAAACACACCCGAGGAAACCTCAATGATGGACGCTTTTGACCTCCCTCCATCCTCAACGACACCTGGAGTCAAACGTTTGCTTGCATGCAGAACGGCCCCAGCCTATGAACATTACATTGACACACCCAAGACAATGGGCATATACACACACACACACCCCTCCCCCACCCCACGCCTTCACCACCGCTTAATTCCCCTCGGGGTGATGGACGGCTGGCAGCGCTTCATAGCAGCAGTCGCCCTCCAGCGTCCCAACTCCCCCCCTCTGTTGCGAGTTGTCGTAATTATATGTAACATGTTTATGTGTGCATGGCATGGAGGTTTTTTCCCACTCCAGACTAGGCCCCCATAGGAGCCCAGTCTAGATTGTATTTTTTTACTCATCTTCTTCCCCAGCGTTTTACCTTTTTCTTATCTTTTACGGGGTGCCTCGTGGCGACCCATCAGCGTTCCTGTTCTGTAGCCCTGTACACTGTTTGTTTGTCTAATCTTGAATAGTTTCGTTGTACTTGTGCAATAACAATAAAGTCCTATCCTATCCTATCCATCCTAAATTGGTCAACTTTTACATAGTATGACTAATTTTTCATCTAATCGGGGAGATATAAACATCCAATCAGTGGGCATCCCAGTGAGAGCAGACATTGTACAGTAAATACACTTCTGAAAATGTATGTACCTTTCAGCATTTATGGTGCCTTCACAGATGTGAAGTTACCCATGCCTTGGGCACTAATACACCCCCATACCATCACAGATGCTGGCTTTTGACGTTTGCGCCTATAATAGTCCGGATGGTTCTTTTCCTCTTTGTTCCGGAGGACACAACATCCACAGTTTCCAAAAACAATTTGAAATGTGGACTCGTCCGACCACAGAAGACTTTTACACTGTGCATCAGTCCATCATAGATGAGCTCGGGCCCAGCGAAGCCGGCGGTGTTTCTGGGTGTTGTTGATAAATGGCTTTCGCTTTGCATTGTACAGTTTTAATTTGCACTTACAGATGTAGCGACAAACTGTAGTTACCGACAGTGGTTTTCTGAAGTGTTCCTGAGCCCATGTGGTGATATCCTTTACAAACTGATGTCGGTTTTTTATGCAGTACCACCAGAGGGTTCCAAGGTCACGGACATTCAATATTGGTTTTCAGCCTTGCAATGATTTCTCCAGATTCTCTGAACCTTTTGAAGATGGTGAAATCCCTAAATTCCTTGCAATAGCTCATTAACAAATGTTGTTCTCAAACTGTTCGACAATTTGCTCACGCATTTGTTCACAAAGAGGTGACCCTTGCCCCATCCTTGTTTGTGAATGACTGAGCATTTCATGGAAGCTGCTTTTATACCCAATCATGGCACCCATCTGTTCCCAATTAGCCTGTTAACCTGTGGGATTTTCCAAACAAGTGTATAATGAGCATTTTTTCAACTTTCTCAGTCTTTTTTGCGACTTGAGGCCAGCTTTTTTTAAACATGTTGCAGGCATCAGATTGCAAATGAGCTAATATTTGCAAAAAATAACAACGTTTTCCAGTTTGAACGTTAAGTATCTTGTCTTTGCAGTCTATTCAATTGAATATATGTTAAAAAGGATTTGCAAATCATTGTATTCTGTTTTTTTTTACGATTTACACAACGTGCCAACTTCACCGGTTTTGGGTTTTGTACATAGGCTAATTACTTACATTGTACATCTAAAGGGTTGATGAATGTTTTTGGATGTTTTTAGGGTGCTTTATAGGCGGAATAGCGCAAATCTCGTTACCTCCATTGTTAACTGACTCTTGCTAGTGTGTATTTACAAGTTAGAATGCATTAAGAAAATATGTTTGCTTGTCTCACGTAAGGATTGTAAATGATAACATTTCAGAAACGTGCAGTTCCTTATGAAGTAGTGTTTTTTTTTTTTCTAGTTTGGATAACAAACAGAGTATGCATGAACGACACCAACTAGAGATGTCCAATAATGGCTTTTTTGCCGACATCCGATATTCCGATATTGTCCAACTCTTAATTACCGATTCCGATATCAATCGATACCGATATATACAGTCGCGGAATTAACACATTATTAGGCCTAATTTGTTGTGATGCCCCGCTGGATGCATTAAACAATGTAACAAGGTTTTCCAAAATAAATCAACTCAAGTTATGGAAAAAAATGCCAACATGGCACTGCCATATTTATTATTGAAGTCACAAAGTGCATAATTTTCTTTTAACATGCCTCAAAACAGCAGCTTGGAATTTGGGACATGCTCTCCCTGAGAGAGCATGAGGAAGTTGAGGTGGGCGGGGTTGAGGTGTATATTGTAGCGTCCCGGAAGAGTTAGTGCTGCAAGGGGTTCTGGGTATTTGTTCTGTTGTGTTTATGTTGTGTTACGGTGCGGATGTTCTCCCGAAATGTGATTGTCATTCTTGTTTGGTGTGGGTTCACAGTGTGGCGCATATTTGTAACAGTGTTAAAGTTGTTTGTACGGCTACACTCAGTGTGACCTGTATGGCTGTTGACCAAGTATGTCTTGCATTCACTTGTGTGTGTGAAAAGCCGTAAATATTATGTGATTGGGCCAGCACCCAAAGGCAGTGCCTTTAAGGTTTATTGGCGCTCTGTACTTCTCCCTATGTCCGTGTACCACTCCGTACAGCATCGTTTTAAAAAGTCATACATTTTACTTTTTGAAACCGATACCGATACCGATAATTTCCGATATTACATTTTAAAGCATTTATCGGCTGATAATATCGTCAGTCCGATATATCGGATATATCTAACACCAACACTAAATTGAGGTGTAAATTTGTATTAGAGACATAACCGAGCTGTGACGGGGCCTACATAAAAGGCGATGTTCAACAATTTTTGTTGGATGCAATGTCAACGCCTGTGCAAAGTCGGAAAAACAAAATAGATCAAATAGATCAATAGAACAAAATCCCGTATTTTTACCCATTTTTCCGGGAAATGCAAATGTTGACAGGTTTGGAGAAACCCCATTGTTGTTTAATACTGGCAACATTCTTTTATCTTATCAGCGATACTACAGTTTGATTGCTTTTTTTCTGCGGTTTTGGCCCAACTAGATGTGTTTTTTGAGTAACAAAACATGATTTAAATAGTTGGATCAGCACATCTCCTCGCCATCTGCTCATGATCACCTTGTTTTCCTTTTAGCTTCAAGTGCCTCTATTTACGAGCACGTGTATAAAACCGTCCAGAGCGTTTGTCCAAATGATTTTCAGCAAAAGGAACCCGCCAAGTGTCCTGGCAAATTGCTGTAGTGTTACAGTCAAGTTTCCCTGCATGCATTACTTATTCGACTCACATGTAGACCTGGCGTTGCTCCTGATGGGGGCCACATGTGTCGAAGCCCGGAGGTAATGGGCAGCACTTCAGTGAATTGTGCAGACCTTATTGTATTGTGTGGATGATTGTGTTGTGCTCCCTCAGATAATGACTCTGCCCTACTTTGACTTTGAGGCACTGACCTGAAATAAGGCACACAAGTGAAATCCGAGCCTGGATGAACTTGGAAGTGATTAAGGTCACCCAGACACATCACATTTGTTTGACCCCCCCGGTGACTCACATCGACCGATGTCTGCAAATCCTTTGGGAGTCTTTTGTGGGTTTCCACCATGACGCGAACACGGTCCATTGATAACATGCTCAGGATGATTAAGTAAATAGTGAATTCCATTCTTAAAAAAAAAAAACCTCATCTTGATCCTATGGAGCCTATAAATTCTCGGCCCATATCAAAACGTCCCTTCATGTCAAAAATCATTGAACAAGTGGTAGCTAAGCAGCTCAATCAATCAATCAATCAATGTTTATTTATATAGCCCTAAATCACAAATGTCTCAAAGGGCTGCACAAGCCCCAACGACATCCTCGGTTCAGAGCCCACATAAGGGCAAGGAAAATCTCACAACCCAGTGGGACGTCAATGTGAATGACTATGAGAAACCTTGGAGAGAACCGCAGATGTGGGTGACCCCCCCCCCCCCCCCCCCTACAGTGTAGACCGGATGCAATGGACGTCGAGTGGGTCTAGCATAATATTGTGAAAGTCCAGTCCATAGTGGATCTAACATAATAGTGAGAGTCCAGTCCATAGTGGGGCCAGCAGGAGACCATCCCGAGCGGAGACGGGTCAGCAGCGCAGAGATGTTCCCAACCGATGCACAGGCGAGCGGTCCAGCCCGGGTCCCGACTCTGGACAGCCAGCACTTCATCCATGGCTACCGGACCTGTGCCCCCTCTCCACAAGGGAGAGGGGGGCAGAGGAGAAAAGAAAAGAAACGGCAGATCTACTGGTCTAAAAAGGGGGTCTATTTAAAGTCTAGAGTATACAAATTAGTTTTAAGATGGGACTTAAATGCTTCTACTGAGGTAGCATCTCTAACTGTTACCGGGAGGGCGTTCCATAGTACTAGAGCCCGAATAGAAAACGCTCTATAGCCCGCAGACTTTTTTTGGGCTCTGGGAATCGCTAATAAGCCGGAGTTCTTTGAACGCAGGTTTCTTGCCGAGACATATGGTACAATACAATCGGCAAGATAGGATGGAGCTAGACCGTGTAGTATTTTATACGTAAGTAGTAAAACCTTAAAGTCACATCTTAAGTGCACAGGAAGCCAGTGCAGGTGAGCCAGTATAGGCGTAATATGATCTAGCTAACCTCATCTTTGGAACAGCATGATTTTTATGATAAACACCAATCTGGCTTTAGGTCTTTTAAAAGTTTCCAGTGACGTGATGATGGCCGTTGACTCTGGTCGCTACACAGTTTTGGTTTTACTCGATTTGACATCTGCCTTTGATACTGTGGATCACAGAATACTGATAGATCGCCTCAAATCTGAGATGGAGTTTTCTGGTGCTGTTCTCCAGTGGTTTGCTTCTTATATAAATGGAATAACTTTTAATGATGTCCAACCTGTCATGTGGTGTGGCCCAGGCTTCTGTTCTGGGGTCTGTTTTATTTTTGTTGTATCTGACGCCGCTTGATAGGTTGATCACTAGTGTCGAAATTTTTTTTAAATAATTTCTATGCAGATGACATTCAACTGTTATGCTCCTTCAATGATTCAGAGTTTCACTTTTTATCGAAGTTCTTGGACTGCGTATCCTGTATCAAAAACGGGTTGTCCTCAAATTTCCTCCAGATAAATTCTAACGAAACGGAAACTCTAATAAAAAGATCCCTCTGATCAAGAACTCCCTTGGTGCTCTGGGTGCATCTGTTCAAAGCAACCTCAGAAACCTTGGGCTTGTGTTGGATCAGTCGATGTCAGGTCAGGTCAGGTCACTGTCGTCACCAGACCAAAAACTGCTTTTATCACCTGAGAAATATTTCTGAAGGGAGAAAATTGGATCTCAAAATGATCATCCACGTTCATTTCATCTCGTATTGACTATTGCAATTCTCTTTTCACTCCTCTCAAAAAGTCAACACTAAATACTTCTTCAGACGGTACAAAATGCGGCTGCCAGACTTTTGACCCGTGCACCCACATTAGTCCACTTTACCGCCATTCTATCCGGTCTTCATTGGCTTCCAGTCAAATTCCGCATAGACTTGTTATGCCCCTACTCTTCAGGGCGCAGCCTCCGGTCTTTAGGCCAGGGTCTTCTAAAAATCCCAAAAAACTCATTTTAAAACCTGTGGAGACCTGGCATTCCAGACTATAGCTCCCCAGACTCTGGAACAACTTGCCCCAGTCCCTTTGTGATCTTGACTGTGTTGACACTTTTAAGAAACATTTGAAAACTTGTCTTTTTAGTAAAGCTTTTAGTTAATGCACCTTTTAACTATCATTTATAATCCACTTTGTATACTTTTGATGATGTTGCCCCTGTTGTTGAATTTTTGTTTTACTTCACCTATGTTTTGTACAGCGCTTTGTGATTGTATCCGTGAAAAGCGCCTTATAAATACAATTTACTTACTTACTTACCGTATTTTCCGGACTAACCGTATTTTTCAGACTATAAGGCGCAATTAAAATATTTTTATTTTTCTCAAAACTTGACAGTAAGCCTTATAACCCGGTGCACCTAATGTACGGAATAATTCTGGTTTTGACACAAATTTGAAGCAATTTTATGTGGTAAATGGTGTAATGATAAGTGTGAGCAGTAGATGGTAGTCAAACATAAATTACATGTGTAGGCTGCACTCTGATGGCAACAGGACTCAAGTAAACAACACCAACATTTTTTATGTTCCATTGAAAATATAGAACATTACACATGGTGCTCGAAAATCCATCAAAATGTTTTAGCACGACTTTGGTAAGCTATGAATTCGCACCGCTTGATGGATTGTACTGTGCTTCAACATCCGAGTATAATTATGGTGTGTGTATAAGGTAAGACATGTTATCTGGCGTTTTGTTTTGCAATATTATGCAAAAGCAACTTTTCTTACCTTCTGGTACCTTCTGATCTGTATTTGGGATCTGCATAAATCCTGAAAAATGTTGCGCGTCCGAATTGTAGTCCGTGCCGACGCCGTAGTCGATAAGCTTCTTCTTTTTCCTCTATCTTCTTGTTATGGGACATTCATCCTCTGCTGTTGCCATTTCTAATATAAAGTAGTGTAAAGTTCTTACTTATATCTGTCAGTAAACTCAAAATGATAGCGCTAAAACATACCGGTGTAGTGAGTTTACAATATTCACCCAAGGAACTTTAGTTATTAGAGAGTTCCGTTTTTTCACTGGACACATTTGCGGTGCCGTTGTTTCCGGATGAGGAGATGCTGCTCCGTTATTGATTTAAGTAAAGTCTGAATGTCATTAAAACAGTTAGCTCCATCTTTTGACACTTCTTCCACTCCCGTCCTTGCACGCTACGCCGCTACAACAAAGATGACGGGGAGAAGACGCGTGAGCCACGTAAATAAGACCGCTCATAAAACGGCGGGTCAGAAAGCGGCTTGGAGATGATCTGCGAAACATAATTCATGCCACATTTTGACCAAAGAACCACCATCACATGTTATGTAGACCACAAGGAAGTGTTTTCAATTCACAAAAAATAAATAATAATATGACTCCTTTAATACACCTTGTAATCGGTACGCCTTATATATGAAAAAAGATAAAAAATAGACAGTGGAGGGGGGCGTGGCCTGCGGACCTGCAGCGAAGCGGGGTGTGCCACGACCGGCTTCGAGATCAGCGACAGGTGCGTAGATGTCCCATTTGGGCCTGGTTATCTAATCACCTGTCGCCCTGTTAAAGGCGGCAGCCGGGAGGAGAGGGGTGGTGGAGCTGGAGCGAGAGCGAGATGGGCCACGAACAAACACTTTCTTAAAAGCACAACAGAAAGACTTAATTGCAAAATAAACCAGTGTTGTAACACGGAAACTGAACTGTCATGTCAGTGCTTGGTGGTCCGAGGAACCCAGAGGAGAGAAACCTCCACGATTTGTTGGTGCCGAAACGCCGCCGGGAAATGGTTTTCCAGGCGGCGCGCTTCAATCCCATGGCCGGCCACATGGGGTATGATAAAACACTCAATCGGGTAATGGTCCGATTCTATTGGCCGGGCATCCGGGCAGACGTGCGCCGCTGGTGTTCTGCCTGCCCGGACTGCCAGCTGGTGAACCCGGCAGCCACCCCCAAGGCGCCCTTGCGCCCATTGCCGCTCATCTGCAGTGCGCCCTATGGTCCGGAAAATACGGTACTTAAAGGCCTACTAAAACCCACTACTACCGACCACGCAGTCTGATAGTTTATACATCAATGATGAAATCTTAACATTGCAACACATGCCAATACATCCGGGTTAACTTATAAAGTGCAATTTTAAATTTCCCGCTAAACTTCCGGTTGAAAACGTCTTTGGATGATGACGTATGCGCGTGACGTAGCCAGTGAAACAGAAGTAACGGTACCCCATTGAAAACAATACAAAATAGCTCTGTTTTCATCTCATAATTCCACAGTATTCTGGACATCTGCTTTGGTGAATCTTTTGCAATTTGTTTAATGAACAATGGAGACTGCAAAGAAGAAATTTGTAGGTGGGATCGGTGTATTAGCGGCTGGCTGTAGCCACACAACCAGGAGGACTTACTTGGATAGCAGACGCGCTAGCCGACGCTAGCCGCCAACTGCACAGATGATCGGGTGAAGTCCTTCGTCGCGCCGTCGATTGCTGGAACGCAGGTGAGCATGGGTGTTGATGAGCAGTTGAGGGCTGGCTGGCGTAGTTGGAGCGCTAATGTTTTTATCATAGCTCTGTGAGGTCCGGTTGCTAAGTTAGTTTCAATAGTGTCGTTAGCAACAGCATTGTTAAGCTTTGCCAGGCTGAGAATTATTAACCGTGTAGTTACATGTCCATGGTTTAATAGTATTGTTGATCTTCTGTCTATCCTTCCAGTCAGGGATTTATTTATTTTGTTTCTATCTGCATTTGAGCCAGATGCTATCACGTTAGCTCAGTAGCTAAAGAGCTTCGCCGATGTATTGTTGTGGAGATAAAAGTCACTGTGAATGTCCATTTCGCGTTCTCGACTCTCATTTTCAAGAGGATATAGTATCCGAGGTGGTTTAAAATACAAATCTGTGATCCACAATAGAAAAGGGAGAGAGTGTGGAATCCAATGAGCCAGCTTGTACATAAGTTACGGTCAGAGCGAAAAAAGATATGTCTTGCACTGCATTCTAGTCCGTCACTCTAACGTTCCTCATCCACAAATCATTCATCCTCGCTCAAATTAATGGGGTAATTGTCGCTTTCTCGGTCCGAATTGCTCTAGCTGCATTGAAAACCATAGGAAAATATAAGGAGGCGAACAATTGACTACGTCACGCTACTTCCGGTAGGGGCAAGGCTTTTTTTTTTATCAGAGACCAAAAGTTGCGAACTTTATCATCATTGTTCTATACGAAATCCTTTCAGCAAAAATATGGCGATATTGCAAAATGATCAAGTATGACACATAGAATGGATCTGCTATCCCCGTTTAAATAAAACATTTTCATTTCAGTAGGCCTTTAAATACACCTATAACAGAGGAATACTTTTTTTTTTAAACTTTCCATTGTCTTTGGGGGATGGGAGAAAACAACTTGTTCTTTCTAGTGCGTCGGTTGTTGCAAACCAATCCAAATTGCCGCACGCTGCTGTCACCGCCGACAAAACTCCTGCAGATCTGTGCCAGAAAACAAATATTTTGTATGCATCGGCACCCCTGAACTCCTGTACACTCGGCGACGACGTGACAACGAAGGGAAAATCGATGCACAGCACAGCTTGCTGCTACCTCCTTGTCCAATATTGCTATGCACTCACTATGAGAGCA
The DNA here is from genome assembly GCF_033978785.1 of Entelurus aequoreus. NCBI lineage: Eukaryota > Metazoa > Chordata > Actinopteri > Syngnathiformes > Syngnathidae > Entelurus > Entelurus aequoreus. Next base: position 21,463,755 of record NC_084734.1, read on the forward strand.
GACTGCACAAGGAGAGAGTCACAGAGGTCACGAATAATTCAATGGCAAGTATCAGCAGAGCTGAGCAGTAATGCGGCCCAAAGCCGAGGCGTCGATTCATAGAAATGTGTGAAGAATCTTGCCGAGTTTCTGACAGAATATGCAAACAAATCCCAGATTTTCTAAGGAGAAAGGAAGAGAATTACGCCCATATTTAATCACTGATCATTTATTTATTGTTGCGACTGAAAAGATTGATGTCGTCGGCGTGATGCGTACGCGCCTCGATGCACGCGGGATGCAGGGATAACATGAGAGTGCGTCGTTCTCTTGAGGGTGACACGCGGCGGGTGGATCTGCGGAGGGGTTTTTGTGTCACGCTAGTCTGCCGGGGATCGGTACGCGGCTCCCCGCCACCGTCATGGCGAGCGGGTAATTGCGACTCCTCCTCTGGTGTGAATGAGGGGAGGGTATAATGAAGTCGTGAAGCCATGCCTCTGCTTTTTCATCAGGAATCTGTTGGGAAGTTCTATTTTTAGGCACATTGAAGAAATCGCCAAGGGTTTTCCGGTTAAAGGATTTCATCTGCTCACAACACTTTGTATGCAGGGGTGGACTTGGACTAAAAACTTTGACTTCTTAGTCTGGACTGGCCAACTACAATCCCCCCCCCCCCCCCCCCCCCCCCCATAGGCATCATGGTGAGATTTGTTTTTGATCTGGTTAGATGGCTAAAAACAATTGTATACCGTATATTGCAGACTATAGAGCAGGACTTGGCAATTATTTTGCCTCGGGGGCCAAATTTAGAGAACAAAATGTTTCTGGGGGCCGGTATATCTGATATTTTAGGAACACTAATACCAAACATCACATTAATGTCTGATTGAATGCTAAAAACGTTATGACAGACCGCCTTAAAAAACGGAATGGAATTGTATTTTATTTTTACTGAATGAGACACCCAGAATGTACATGAAAATAAAGAATGTGGGTTTTACAATATTAACTACGAGCGATGAAACACTGAATATTGACAATATAAATAATATTGGTATTTTTCAGAAGCAGTATAGTACCGTTTTCAATTATTTAGTACCGCCGTACTTTATTAGTACCGGTATACCAGGCCTTGGCAATTATTTTGCCTCTGGGGGCCAAATTTAGAAGAAAAAAAATGTGTCTGGGTGCCGGTATATCTGATTTTTAGGAACACTAATACCAAACCTCACAATAATGTCTGATTGAATGCTAAAAACATTATGACATACCACTTTAAAAAAACGGAATGGATTTTTATTTATTTTTTACTGAAAGAGACACCCAGAATGTACATGAAAATAAAGAATGTGGGTTTTACAATATTAACTATTTACGATAAAACACTGAATATTGACAAAATACATAATATTGGTATTTTTCAGAAGCAGTATAGTACCGTTTTCAATTAATTAGTACCTCCGTAATTTATTTGTACCGGTATACCAGGCCTTGGCAATTATTTTGCCTCTGGGGGCCAAATTTAGAAGAAAAAAAATGTGTCTGGGTGCCGGTATATCTGATTTTTAGGAACACTAATACCAAACCTCACAATAATGTCTGATTGAATGCTAAAAACATTATGACATACCACTTTAAAAAAACGGAATGGATTTTTATTTATTTTTTACTGAATGAGACACCCAGAATGTACATGAAAATAAAGAATGTGGGTTTTACAATATTAACTATTTACGATAAAACACTGAATATTGACAAAATACATAATATTGGTATTTTTCAGAAGCAGTATAGTACCGTTTTCAATTAATTAGTACCTCCGTAATTTATTTGTAGCGGTATACCAGGCCTGGGCAATTATTTTGACTGGGGGTGGGGGGCAACTTTAGAGAAAAAAATATGTCAGGGGGCCCATATATCTGATTTTTAGGAACACTAATACAAAACCTCACAATAATGTCTGATTGAATGCTAAAAATGTTATGGACAGACCGCCTTAAAAAAACGGAATGGAATTTTATTTTATTTTTACTGAATGAGACACCCAGAATGTACATGAAAATAAAGAATGTGGGTTTTACAATATTAATTATGAGCGATAAAACACTGAATATTGACAACATGAAAAATATAGGTATTTTTCAGGATCAGTATATTATCGTTTTCAATTATTCAGTACCGCAGTACTTTATTAAAGTTAAAGTTAAAGTCCCCCTGGGAGGTGAGGGGAGCAGTGGGCAGCAGCGGTGCGTACTGGTATACCAGGCCTGGGCAATTATTTTGCCTCGGGGGCCAAAATTAGACAAAAAAAATGTGTCTGGGGGCCGGTATATCTGATTTTTAAGAACACTAATACAAAACATCACAATAATGTCTGATTGAATGCTAAAAACATTATGACATACCGCTTTAAAAAACGGAATTAAATTTTACATTTTTTACTGAATGAGACACCCAGAATGTACATGAAAATAAAGAATGTGGGATTTACAATATTAACTATGAGCGATGAAACACTGAATATTGACAACATATGAACGTCCCACGCCCTCTTGATCGACATATTTTACAATCAAGCGAAACGTAACAAAAATGCAACAAACAGCGAAATATGAACGTGAAAAAACGAAAAAAAAAAAACCTACAGTCTGATCAGTCTGATATATCACTAAGCTTTAGAACTTTGTTGTAAAAATCTCCTTCCGCGTCTATCCCTGACACCCGCATTTCAGGCTAACTCTGTAAACACTCTGTGGAAACGCTCCCCACCCACACTGCTTGGTGCCTCGTCTGAGCTGCTGTGAATTAGATTACCATAGTAAGTAATTAGATTACCATAGTAACTAGTATATCATGCAAAAGCGCAGATTACAAACATTGAAATACTTTGTATAGTTCAAGACTATATATGTTATATACATAATATAATATATCTGTATATCAATTACTCTGTACACATATTATGTATATATTCGTATATATGTTAGATTTTTTTATAGCTATATTAGTCTATTTATACCTGCATTGTCCTTTCCATCATTGTAACTGAGCTACTGTGTTGAACAATTTCCCTTGTGGATCATTAAAGTTTGTCTAAGTCTAAGTCTAAGACTTACGGTCATTTAAAAACATCACTACACATCATTATGGCAGCTACATTTTCCATCTTAAAGATCTAAAAAAAATATTTGGGAATGTCCGACAGGCCAGATTGAAAAGTTAAACGGGCCGCGTGTGGCCCCCGGGCCTTAATTTTCCCAGGTCTGCTATAGAGCGCACTAAAACCATTACATTTTAAAAGAAAAAAACATGTTTCCATATACTATATATGCCACAGATAAATACGTTATTTTTACAGAAAGATTATGGAAATGTTTATTTACATACCTTAATTGTTTCAAAAACGGTGTCTACAACACGGCAGTAAAACGGACGATCAAACAAAACAGAAGTCATCGTCATGGACCCACAAGCTCCTGAAGCTAGCTCTCCAATCAGCTAAACAGACTCTTTAACTCTACGGCAACGTTTTGGTGAATTTACTGAGGAATTTGTGAAACTGAAACAATACAAAAAGAATGCCGTTGTAATTTAATTATATCAACACAGACATCCGTAAATGTGTTAGCATATTAGGTCATGCAAACGTTGCCAGCGTCATTACATTACGATAACACGCACACATATGCATGAAAACACTCCTACAGACATCACACATGGGACGGTTTCGTAAGTGTGAATTGTTTTAGTTATATTGTAAAACTTACGAACGTTGCTCGGCGTGATGAATGAAGAATACGTACGAGTAGAAACGCTATGGATGGCCAGAAGACTGAACAACACTCTATGGAAGGACACTGCAGCACCTGCAGTATGTGAACGTCTCCAAAAGATGGCGCCACAACACAAACAATAAAACCTATTCTCAATGTAGTTGCTGTTTTAAAGTGCTTTTATTATAGTTTAAAAATTTGCCAACTTAGCGGTTTATCATCCGTAATTTACAGAAATTGTATAACTACGCTGTCAAAATTATTTAATCAGATTAATTAATTGTACTTGGATTAAACATGACTAATCACAGGGGATTACTCGCTTGCATAACTTAAATTAATTTAAAAAAGACCCTAATATTCAGACACAAATGCCATTTTATTGTCCAAATGTCATTCAGGAAAAGGTTTTAAGATGTTTTACTTGAATGCACGTCATTTATTTACTAAAACATATTTGTTATGGTTAATCTAAAGTCCCATATGTGTGTATTTTGATTTTGAAGTGATATTTTCCAGAAAATCCATGAAACTAGCCCAGAACACACCCAGGCCACACTCCCTTATAAATACGCAAATTATATTGAAAATAGCCATGTGCTTGGGCTTGACACTGACCAATCACAAGTCAGTAGGAGGTGCTTCTTTTTTTCGTGTTCCCAGTCTTTGCCTTGTCTCCAAGAACTGAACACAGGCGGAAATAAAAACAAAAAAAGAAGATAGATGTGCGTGGGCAAAACTGACTCGGGGAAATGAGTGCTGCTCCCCGTTTGAAAAGATAAGATGGGACAAATAAAAAAATAAGCTTTGGGACGTGATGTCAACTCAGTGAGCAACCGCCGGCCTGTAAGCTTTCTTCCTTGGGAGAAAAGGCTAGTTAAATAGAGGAGTGTTGTTGCAGCTGGAACTACTCCATGCGTTAGAACACTCATTTTAACCTCTTAAGGCCCAAGCTGTTTGTTTACATGTTTTTTTTGGTATTTCTCTTTGCTATTTGGGCTTATTGGACCCTAATTAGAATAAAAACTAAGAATCATATTTTTCATATGATGTACTTAGTCCATAAGTACACAAACGTGTACTTCATGTTTAGTGACATGCTAATTCTTATTTATTTATTTATTTTTCCCAAATTCCATTGTATGTTATACTTTTCTGACACCACCAGATGGCAGTATAAGTGTCCACATAAGCGGCCATAAGACCCCAATTCAGTAGTGTACACAATTTTGGAAATAAGAGCTAAAAGGTGCTGTCCACGCATGTGGCCACTAAGGCATTTAGTGTCATGATCTGTGGCCCGGATCATGTTTTGTTATGTTCTGTTAGTTTTGGACTCCCTTAGTTCCTGTTTGTGCACCTCTGGGTTTCCATGAGGATTAATTGGGTTCACCTGCTTCTGGTTAGTGGTCGGCACGCTCAGCTGCTGTCAACCACTAATCAGAGAGCTTTTTATTCACCTTCCTCGCCACGCTGAGCTGGCTTCCTTCTGTCACGTGCGGGTCGCATCTTTATGCGGGGTCGTTCTCCCAGGAATGCAGACGGACAACTCCGGACGAAAACGTGAAGGTAGGAATATGATTTATTGTCATAAATCCTACACATTACAAAAAGACAGGAACCAAACAAAAGGAAAGCGTGCCGTTCGCACGAGAAGCCAAAGAACTAAAACTTAGCACAGGAATCTTTAGCCAGGAACAAGAAATCAACCTACGTGACTGTTGCATACAGCAAACAAGGAAGCCAGACTGAGGTGAATAAAAAGCTCTCTGATTAGTGGTTGACAGCAGCTGAGCGTGCCAACCACTAACCAGAGGCAAGTGAACCCAATTAATCCTCATGGAAACTAAAACAAACCCAGAGGTGCACAAACAGGAACTCAGGGAGTCCAAAACTAACAGAACATAACATGATCCGGGACACAGATCATGACATTTAGAGGATACTACAATTTATTTGCATCTTTTTTTCCCAGTATTGAGTAAAAAAAATATATTCAGTCAAAGGGGGTCCAGACTAAGGCCAAAGAAACACACCTCATAGCCGTAGCACGCATTAACAAGTTACATAGAATCAACAAAACTTGCAACAGAGGGAAGGGAGTGGGAGCTACGGAGGCCGGCTGCTGCTGTATAAACGCCAGTCATTAGATGTACGCTTCTAGGGACTACCATTTTTGCAGAACAGACTCTGAAATTAACAAAAGAAACAATAATGTAATACAAAATATTTCTGTCTGTAAATAAATAAATTAATTAGTAAACAAAACGCACCATTGTTTATGTTGTGTCAAAGGTCGCATGTCGAGTTACTGTAGTTACCAAACCGAGGCGTTGCAATAACAATAAAATACATTCATTTAAAAAAACGCCCATATTGATCGACCCACTGGGAAAATTTTCGTGTTGGGTTTAGTCAGCCTAATAAATGACAGGGATCATAACGTTGGGTTCGACCTGTGTCCAATATGTATCTGTCGGTAGGGTACCAGGTGAGCCGATCGCCTCGCGGGAAATGCTTTGTCATAAAGACAAATGTACCGAGTGGATACTCAGCATGATCCCGGGGTATTTGTCATCTGGTGTTCTCCTTCTAATGGTTCCACTGCTAAGGATCCAGGTCGGTGAAGGACAGAGCGTTCGCTTGCAAAAGTTAAAAGAGAACTCTTTAAAGGGCACAGTAAAAAGGCGAAATCCAATTGCAGAATTGAAAGGTCTATTTTTACTTATATCTTGCTCTGAGGACGGCCTTTATATTTGCTTGTAAGATATTTAATAATTTGGAACCCCGCTATGAACCCATATTCTCGCTTCGACCTTGGAAATGTGGATTTGCTGATGCAGGAAGACTGGACGGTTGGGATATTTACCGGCGTCTTGTGAAGATAACGCTTCAGAGGTCAGTCGAATGGACTATGATCTCACTGGCATGTGCGTTTTCTGTCTGAGTCGGGTGTTGACGCTGTATGGATAATCACTGTGTGGTCATCCTGTAGAGTGTTGCGTTCGCTTCAGACAGTTGTGGGCCATAATCAGAAATCATGATCATAATTAAAGTAATCTTTAATTTACTTTCCCTAAATATCTAAAAGTATTCACATTGTCTTCATGTCATATTATGCTTCTTCCAGTGCTGTTGTTTTTAGGTTAGAGTTTTTATCCAATCAGAATTCAGCAAAATTTGCCCGTGGCCTTCAGAATCAACAACACCCGGGACCGTTAGCGGATGAATTTGATATAGCTACTTATTTAACCCTTGTGTAATTTTCATAGTGTTGTTACTCAGCCAGCGTTTGTGGGTCTGATGGACTGGTTGCATTTTGTGGCTTTTAATGCCTCACAATCAAACATTTTTATGTTAAAATACTGAACAGATGTTTACCTTATCCCAATAAACATCGGTTCAGAATTTTTTTCTGCCAGTTTTTGCATCACACAGGGATTTTTCTTTTGTGTTTTTGCACCTGCGGTTCCCCCACAAGGTTGCAACATTGTTTGTCAACAATGTCTGCTCTCATTTTCTCGCACTTTTGACCCTCTGATGTTATGTGTACCTACACTCTGTCCTCCTCCTGTCTAGGCCTGCTGTGTGTGTGTGTGTGTGTGGGTGTGTGTGTGTGTGTGTGTGTGTGTGTGTGTGTGTGTGTGTGTGTGTGTGTGTGTGTGTGTGTGTGTGTGTGTGTGTGTGTGTGTGTGTGTGTGTGTGTGTGTGTGGGTGTGTGCGAGTGGTACACAGAACATCAATTTTCACACTTCTATTAGCCCCGGGTCCAGTGGACCCAGACATCTTATATGTAATAGATATATGTAGGGGGGTGTATGGTGTGTGGTCATTAAATATGTATTCTGATGTATGTTCTTCACAGAAAATGAGCCAAATTCAGTGAGTCTCAGTTTGAAAAATGTATTAATTATATCATTTTTCTTTTAATAAAAAATGAATACGGGTCCCACAGACCCCAACACCACAAAGAAGGAGAACAACATGTTGATTAGGTGACAGATATATATATATATATATATATATATATATATATATATATATATATATATATATATATATATATATATATATATATATATTTGCAAGGCCATTTTCAAGAAGGATATTTAAGGAGAAACTACATCTTGTGAGAGGATGTCGGCGATGAAATGAGGAAATGCCCACCATTTCCCCTCGAATCAACCGACTACGATCGGTACCACTGGCTTATACGGCGTCGAATGGGTTCTACAAATTGTGAGTTCAAATATTTTGATTTCTTTATTTTTTCATGTTTAATATTTTTTACAATTTTAATTTTGACAGTACCACATAACATATGTTTTAATTGCTGATGCAGGTTTATTGATTTTTAAATGTGCCAGAAAATAGCCCGTTTTCTTCACTGTTAATGTGGTTCAATGCACAGTAGTGCGTACATGTGTTTCTGTATGGTATTTCTCCAGCAATAGTCATGTGGGGACATCAATTATGATATTTTGGGAGGTAATTATTGAGGTCAGACAACACTGAAGGCCTGGGTGGGAATTGCACGGCCTGCCACTGGCTCCATAGTTTACTAACACTTTAAGTGATCAGCCACTTCATGAAGCACATTTGAGATTAACGAGATCCAATACAAGAGCAGCAGCGACACTTTCTGCCTTTACAAACGCCAATATGTAAAATGCTATTAATACAGATTGAGATATGCCTGTTTAATGATATTTGTAATATTATGTTTGTAGTGTACTCTAGTAGGAAGGGGCTACATATGGACCCATTTTTTTGCAATTTACCTGACACATGAAACATGACAAATTAGGGGCTGCACTATCCACTTCAGCTGCCGGTTGCTATGTCGAGTGACACTTTCCATCATTTTCAGTACACTGCATGACAAAATGTGTGAACAAAGATTTGTATGATAACCCTTCAACAAAGTAACGGTGACGCTAAATGTACAGGTTGTACTCAGCTGACGTCACGTCCGGCTCGTTAACTTTTGCCAGGCTGGAAGTGTGATGTCATAGCCTTCTGGGCGGCAGAAGAAAAATGCGTCAAGGACGTTTTAGAAGAAAAATGTGGTGTATTAGTGCCCAAGGCATGGGTAACTTGCACATCTGTGAAGGCACCATTAATGCTGAAAGGTACATACAGGTTCTGGAGCAACATATGTTGCCATCCAAGCAACGTTATCATGGACGCCCCTGCTTATTTCAGCCAGACAATGCCAAGCCACGTGTTACAACAGCGTGGCTTCATAGTAAAAGAGTGCGGGTACTAGACTGGCCTGCCTGTAGTCCAGACCTGTTTCCCAATGAAAATGTGTGATGCTATATGAAGCCTAAAATACCACAACAGAGACCCCGAACTGTTGAACAACTTAAGAATGTGAAATAATTCCATCTGAAAAGCTTCAAAAATTGGTCTCCTCAGTTCACAAACATTTACCGAGTGTTGTTAAAAGGAAAGGCCATGTAACACAGTGGTAAAAATGCCCCTGTGACAACTTTTTTGCAATGTTTTGCTGCCATTAAATAATAATTTAATGATTATTTACAAAAAAAAAATAAGTTTCTCAGTTCGAACATTAAATATCTTGTCTTTGCAGTCTATTCATTTGAATATAAGTTGAAAAGGATTTGCAAATCATCGTAATCTGTTTTTATTTACCATTTACACAACGTGCCAACTTCACTGGTTTTGGGTTTTGTGCTATTAACATTTGTTACTTCCCATTAAAGTATTATTTTGACCTCATTTGTATTTAGGGTTGTACGGTTTACCGGGATTAGTATAGCACAGCGATACTAATAAATCATATTCGGTACTATACCGCCTCAAAAAAGTACTGGACCCCCCCTGTCGTCGTCACGTCGTGTCATTGCTGGTTTACGAGCAGACGAGCATGTTCGGCAGCGCCCACACACAGAGTACTTACAAGCAGACACTGTGTGTAGACGGAAAAGGGAAAACGGACGCATTTTGGCTTAAAAACTAACGATAAAGGTGAAGTTATAACACTGAAACGCCCTCAGAAAGAGGTGCTTTAAGACATGCCAAGCTAGCTAGCTTCTAAATCACTAATAATTGCCTCCATGGCGACAAATAAAGTAAGTTTCTTACAATTATCATCCCTGCAGGACGAGGTAGAGCTAAACATGCTTCACTACACACCGTAGCTCATTGGCGCCAAAACGCCATTGGTGGATATACACCTAATAGTTACTGTAATGATACAAAGTACAGGATAGTAGTGGATACTACTATTATTACATGGATATTTTTTGGCATCACAACATCTTTAGTTTAAAAAAAAATTATATTATGTTTATAAACTCAGTAAATATGTCCCTGGACACATGTGGACTTTGAATATGACCAATGTTTGATTCTGTAACGACTTGGTATCGGATTAATACCCAAATGTGTGGTATCATCTAAAACTAATGTAAAGTATCAAAACAACAGAAAAATAAGTGATTATTACATTTTAACATAAATGTAGATAGAACATGTTAAAACGGAAAATACGTTATGTGGAGGGGGGCGTGGCCAGCGGGCCTGCAGCGAAGCGGGGTGTGCCAGGACCGGCTTCGAAATCAGCGACAGGTGCGTAGAAGGCTCACCTGGGCCTGGTTATCTAATCACCTGTCGCGCTGTTAAAAGGCAGCAGCCGGGAGGAGAGAGTTGTTGGAGCTGGAGTAAGAGCGAGAGCGAGACTGAGACGGACACAAAAGACAATTGCTGGAGAGCAAGACACAGACTTTATTGTAAAATAAAACTGTATTGTGAACCTGAACCGGGCTATCATGTCAGTGCTTGGTGGTACGAAGAACCCCCTGGAGGGCAACTTCCACAGCAGATATTAACAGTAAATGAACAAGTAGATTAACAATCCATTTTTACAGTTTGTCCCTAATAATGTTGACAAAATAATACAATGAAAAATGACACAATATGTTACTGCATACGTCAGCAGAATAATTAGGAGCCTTTGCTTGCTTACTTACTACTAAAAGACATGTTGTCTAGAATGTTCACTATTTTATTTAAAGACAAACTGTCACGGCCCGGGCACATGCCAATGCGCACGCCCACGGCCGCTCCTCTCTTGCACGCGTCATTTCACCGGCTGCAATCAATCTGAAATCAGCGCACCTGTCGGTGATGATTTTCCTGGTCTTCTTAAGCCTGCACAACCTGCCATCGCTCCCCGGAATATAATCTTCTGTTGGCGTACATACCCCCCGTCGTCTTGAAAGTGAGCTGTGCGTCTCACTTTTCCCTGGTTCTCCCTCTGGACTCTTCCCTGCCTCCCTCGCGCTTCCTGGTTCTCGACTCCTCGCTTGCCCCCGGACTACGACGACTCGTTCCTGCCTCTCGACCCCGCTTCCGCCCTGGACAACCCTGCCTGCCTTGCCCTTGTCGGACAGCACCGATCCTCTCAACACGCACCTCCAACATTTACGGTAAAACGCTGCAGTTAAATACTACACATAGTCTTACACCATACACCCTCTTGGATTTTATCACACTCCATTTCCTTAGTTATTATATTTAGTATTGTTTGATTAGTATATATATATATATATATATATATATATATATATATATATATATATATATATATATATATACACTACCGTTCAAAAGTTTGGGGTCACATTGAAATGTCCTTATTTTTGAAGGAAAAGCACTGTACTTTTCAATGAAGATAACTTTAAACTAGTCTTAACTTTAAAGAAATATACTCTATACATTGCTAATGTGGTAAATGACTATTCTAGCTGCAAATGTCTGGTTTTTGGTGCAATATCTACATAGGTGTATAGAGGCCCATTTCCAGCAACTATCACTCCAGTGTTCTAATGGTACAATGTGTTTGCTCATTGGCTCAGAAGGCTAATTGATGATTAGAAAACCCTTGTGCAATCATGTTCACACATCTGAAAACAGTTTAGCTCGTTACAGAAGCTACACAACTGACCTTCCTTTGAGCAGATTGAGTTTCTGGAGCATCACAATTGTGGGGTCAATCAAACGCTCAAAATGGCCAGAAAAAGAGAACTTTCATCTGAAACTCGACAGTCTATTCTTGTTCTTAGAAATGAAGGCTATTCAACAAAATGTTTTGGGTGATCCCAAACTTTTGAACGGTAGTGTATATATAATATATAAATCTCAGAGCTACATACAATCCCCTGGTGTCTGTTGCCGTCATCTCCCCATGTTAAACCATAACACAAACTTGCAATAAGAAACATATGTTTAATGTACCGTAATATTTTTTTTGTTTTAAATAAAGCCAATAATGCCATTTTTTGTGGTCCCTTTTATTTAGAAAAGTATCGAAAAGTATAGAAATACATTTTGTTACCGGTACCAAAACATTGGTATTGGGACACCACTAGTCCGAATACAACCTGTCGAACCCATCACTGATTTGATAAAAGGGTGTAGGTTAAAATACGTTTTCTTCCTCCCACTCCCTTTCAGGCAGAATTGGATTTGCATGTTTACATACTGCATATTTCTGTTTGCATATGTCGTCTACCTTGTACTCTTTTAGTGTCATTGCCTGAAATGTCACGCAAGATCCACCCATGGAATAGGGCCATACTGTATTTGTGCAAATATTAATGACACTCCAAGCATTATTGTACACTTCACTAAGCAAGCGGATCCCCTCGGGGGCCCTATTTTTTTCCACATAATTCCTGCCAGGATGCTACAGATCAAACCCCCAAAGATCCTCTTCAGCATTTAGGGATCAGTTCTCTTTGTCAAAGAACGAAGCCTATTAATTTTAATGACTGCAGAGGTCAAAGCTCATACTTCTGCATTTCGAGTTTTTACAGCAGCCACGATATTTAACCCGTCTTTACGCCGTACTGGCTGCACGCACACCGGCTCATCCATTTTAATTGTACTGTAGCTGATTTCCCACCTCGATGTGGTTTATTTGGTCAGCTGTTAACGTAGTAAACCCAGCGTGGGTGTTTGGGGATCAAGCGGCACATTTTATTTCTCATCAATATGCTTACCCCTTAAAGCGCACCGGGTTATACGCTGCATACTTTACACTAGGAGACTGTCATTATTAAAAATGCAAATTTCTTTTGTTTTTTCACTCGTGAAGCTATTTTCCTGTTTACATAACTGCAGCCAATAAGAGGAGAGATAATAAGTTTCATGCATTTGGATGTGAGCTCGCACAACGTTTTAGTTGCCTCTTAATGCTGGTATAGTAGGAAGGGGATTAATATGGCCCCATTTTGTCACGGTTTAACTGACACATAAACCGTGACAAATTTGGGGATTGCCCGGTCCACTTTAGTCACGAGATGGTAGTAGAGTGTTGAATAGCTTAAAAATGGTTTTGGGCCAATTCTAACTTTGAACACAGCGTCGGTTTCTATGTCGAGTGGCACTTTCCATCATTACCAGCAGACTGCATTGCACAATGATTAACCTCCCCCTTTCCTTGCCCTTTAAAGCGCACTGGGTTATACCCTGTGTACTTTACACTAGGAGATGGTCATTTTTAAAAATGTAAATGTTGCTCCAAGAGTTTTTTTCACCCATTTCCTGTTTACATAACTGCAGCCAATAAGAATCAGAATAGTTGTATTGCCATTGTTTGAGAACGGGTTCACAAACTAGGAATTTTTCTTGGTGCAGTCGTGCAACATAAAACACATATAACACATATTTGGTAATAAAAAGAGCTGTAACTGAGCTATCAGATAGACTTAGAAGGAATTCAAGGAATTCAAGGAATTCAATGAGCTACTGTTAGGAGTTATTGTTCATTTGCCTGATGGTCGAGGGGAAAAAACTGTTCAGGTGGCGGGAGGTGTGGGTCTGGATGGAGTCTTTTTGTCAAAAAAAAAGATATGCGGGTAAACGTCATATTTATACATGTTACAGGTTACCTAATGATGATTTCTATGTTTTCTGACTGATAAATATTGTTATAATGTTGGAATATCGTGTTAAATAATACCAAAGCTTAATATGGCCCCATTTGTCACGGTTTACCTGACACATGAAACGTGACAAATTAGGGGATCACACTATCCACTTTAGTCGAGAGATGGTAGTAGAGTGTTGAATATCATAAAATGTGTTTTGGGCCGATTCAAACTTTGAACACAGTGTCGGTTTCTAGGTTGAGTGGCGCTTTCCATAATTTCCAGCAGACTGCATTGCAAAATGAAGATCCACCCAGGAATGGGGCCTTATGAATCCCTTCCTTGCTGTATTTTTTTTTAACAGTGGGCCCCCTTTGAGGTCAGAGATTGACAGACGTGGATATGTGGTCTTTCTCCGGCATGCTGCCTGAAGCTTCCATGTCATTCCTTCTCGTTTCATGCTCCCCCGCCTGCTCTGATTTCTATAAAATAAATAATGTCGCCTGTATCTGTGCACAGCATTTTTTTTAACAGGGGTCAGTATGGATTTGGGTTAGCTGCTAAACTCCGACGGAAAATAAAATTACGGAAATGTTCATACTTAATAATACATTGCGAGAATCAGTTTGTATTGAGGATTGTGGTGATTCAAGAATAGATCCTGAATCGAATTGTCACCCCAGGAATGGAAATCAGATGGAATTTTTAGTTTCCCAAAGATTTATACTTTTACTAATTTTACATACAACTACATATTAAATATATCTCACTTCCTGTCCTTTTTTAGATGATGCTTCTTAGAGGCTTGTGTAGCCTTTATAAAGTAATACATATGTCAAATGTAAACACCCAAACTTTAATCCTATTACAAAACTCAAAACCAGTGAAGTTTCCAAAAACTATTTGAAATGTGGACTCGTCAGACCACGGAACATTTTTAAACTTTGCATCAGTCCATCTTAGATGAGCTCGGGCCCAGCGAAGCCGGCTGCGTTTCTGGGTGTTGTTGATAAATGGCTTTGGCTTTGCATAGTAGAGTTTTAACTTGCACTTACAGATGTAGCGACCAACTGTAGTTACTGACGGTGGTTTTCTGAAGTGTTCCTTAGCCCATGTGGTGATATCCTTTACACACTGATGTCGCTTTTTGATGCAGTACCGCCTGAGGGATCGAAGGCCATGCGCATCCAATGTTGGTTTTCAGCCTTGCCGCTTACGTGCGGTGATTTCTCCAGATTCTCTGAACCTTTTGTTGATATTACGGACCGAACCTTTTGTTGATATTACGGACCGCAGATGGTGAAATCCCTAAATTCCTTGCAATAGCTGGTTGAGAAATGTTGTTCGTGAACAAATTGGTCACGTTTGTTCACAAAGTGGTGACCCTCGCCCCGTCCTTGTTTGTGAATGACTGAGCGTTTCACGGAAGCTGCTTGTATACCCAATCATGGCACCCACCCGTTCCCAATTAGCCTGCTCACCTATGGGATGTTCCAAATAAGTGTTTGATGAGCATTCCTCAACTTTCTCAGTCTTTTTTGCCACTTGGTGCCAGCTTTTTTGAAACATGTTGCAGGCATCAATTTACAAATGAGCTAATATTTGCAAAAAATAGCAAGAGTTTTCCAGTTCAAACGTTAAATATATTGTCTTTGCAGTCTATTCAATTGACTATAGGTTGAAAATGATTTGCAAATCATTGTATTCTGTTTTTATTTACCATTTACACAGCGTGCCAACTTCCCTGGTGTGGGGTTTTGTACATCTCACTTCCTGTCCTTTTTTCCAGATGATGCTTCTTAGAGGCTTGCGTAGCCTTTATGAAGTAAATATGTCAAAGGTAGACACCCAGACTTTAATCCAATTACTAAAATTCACAACAATGCTTGTTTCAGAAAAAAAAACGTGCAAAAACGGGGGGATCCACAAACGCATCCTGGATTGGAAATGCTTCTAAAACGTCCTTGACTTCGTTCCAAAGCAAAGCATCAAACGGGCGGTGTGTCACGACACACATTCCCCCAGCAACGTGAAGATTCTTGCCTTTTATCTGCTAGATTGTGTCACTAAGGGCCTTGTTTTTTTTTTTCGCCCTTCTCCTCGATCCTCTTTTGTTTTATAACGTCAAGAGTCAAACTCATTTACATGAGCTTAAGGGCCGACCAGAGTTAAAACGGAGACATGCTGCCGCTACGAGGAAAAATAAAGACGCTGGAAGGGAAATAAGGCGACGGTAAAATGAAAGGGAGACAGCAGAGGTTGGGACTAAAAGAATATCAGAAGGTCTTGTCACTGCTAAACATTTTGTGAGGAGATCAATTGGAATAAGATGTGTGTCTTCATACGAAATGGCCAAAAACCAGGATGGTTCAATCACAAGATATTGAGTAATAGTCTGCTGCCAGGAGAAAAGATGGGCTTTAAAAAAAAAAAAAAGTTTTAATTAACAACACGTGGCGCTATAGGTTTACTTTAAATGAAGAACAGGCGAGCACAGCTCCCACGTGGAGCTCACTTAAGACCGATTGGGGCCTCAATTGTGCTGGCAGGAGAACTAAAGTTTGGAAACCAAAGTGCCGTAACGTCTCACTCATACTTGCCAACCTTAAGACCTCCGAATTTTGTAAATTGGAGGGGGGGGGGGGGGGGTTAAATGGGGAGGAGTATATTTATAGCTAGAATTCACTGAAATTCAAGTATTTATATATATATATATATATATATATATATATATATATATATATATATATATATATATATATATATATATATATATATATATATATATATATATATATATATATATATAAATATAATAAATACTTGACTTTCAGTGAATTATATATATATATATATATATATATATATATATATATATATATATATATATATATATATATATATATATATATATATATATATATATATATATATATTAGCGATGTGGGAAAAAATCGATTTGAATTTGAATCGCGATTCTCACATTGTGCGAATCAGAATCGATTCTCATTTTTAAAAAATCGATTTTCAATTTTAATTTTTTAAAACTTTTTTTATTTTATTTTTTATTTTTTTTATTAATCAACAGAGGTGTGGACTCGAGTCATGAATTTGATGACTTTAGACTCGACTTGACAAAATGTAAAGAGACTTGCAACTCGACTTAGACTTTAACATCAATGACTTGTGACTTCACTTGGACTTGAGGCTTTTGACTTGACATGACTTGCTACTTTCCCCAAAACCTAAACCTTAAAAAGTTATTTGGGAGCGCTTCGTATCTTTCATTTTATACGTCTGTGTCTATAAGCGTGTGTGCTGCGTGTCAGCGTGTGTGCTGTCAGTACAACAGCCAATCAAATTAAATCTACGTTGTTTTCATCCCACAGCTCTCATCCAATCCAATTGCAGGACAACCACCGAACATGAGTTGTCAAACAATGCGGCAGTGAGAAACAATTATGCCAAAGTTGGTTTCGTTCGGGTATAAAAACTACGACTTGGTCAACAAAAAA
Source organism: Entelurus aequoreus (assembly GCF_033978785.1). Taxonomy (NCBI): domain Eukaryota; kingdom Metazoa; phylum Chordata; class Actinopteri; order Syngnathiformes; family Syngnathidae; genus Entelurus; species Entelurus aequoreus. The sequence continues at coordinate 21,480,924 of NC_084734.1, forward strand.
CGAATTGCCGTATGCAAATCACGCAGTTCGAATATTACAGACGGAGACGCAACAACTTCCAACTTCATTCGACATTTGAAGTTGCACAAAGAAGGGTAAGTTTTGAATGTAAGATAACGTTTGTTGGCTAAGTAACATGACTTTTATTTGCTGTGTAGTTAAATCAGTGAGGCTGTAAACTCACTGCTAACGTTATAACCATAGACATCTTATAAGGGTACGCAGCATCGAGCGCTACTGCCTACTGGCGCAGACGAGACGCGGAGCCGCCATCTTGGAGTGGTGATCCGCTCCACTCAGTGCAATTCATTTGGCAGGAGCAATGAACTGTCAGCGCATTTAATTCATCTTACCTCACTGAATACCACTGATTTTCACGCGTTTTTTTTTGTCATACGTGTAGCTATGATAACGGACACATGTTTTGGCGTTTTTATTATTCATAGTTTGCTTAACAGTAATATAATATTCTTATACGCTATAAATGACCAGACGTCCAAGATCAAAACTGGGAATATAATCCCAGAGAAAGGGGAAAAAAACGGTCAGCTATTTTTAAATTGAAGAAACAATATGATTAGATTATATATACATGTGTATATCCTACATAAACAATATATGAATACATTAGATATCTATATATTTTAGGGACCTATAGACTGTAACTCTGTTGCTGCAGCAGCAGAGAGTTTATTCTGTCTTGACACTTTGTATTGATATTTTGTATTACATTCTTCCCTTAAATGATAATGTTTACAGTGATTGTTTTATATCTATTTTTTATGTATGTCGCTTTGGATAAAAGTGTCTGCCAAATACTTAAACATATATAAACACCTGAAAGTCTTTATATCAGCTAAAACCACCAATCTGTTTCACTGGATTCAGAATAAAACCAAATGCTGTCTTACCCAACAATGTTAGTATTTGAATATTGTTACTTGAAGACTTATTCCTGGTTACAATTATACTGTTAAGAAAGTATTCTCTTATATTTTGCCTAAAATGAGAATGCATCATAATCAGTGGTGGCTGGTGAATTTTGTTTTAGGTGGGGCTGAAAGTTTGTAAACCAAACCCCTGTAGGGGGGTCATCCTCCCCCAGAAGATTTATTTGTGATTCTCACATACAAATATTGAAGATCTTTGCTCCTTCTCAACTTTGTGGTAATGTTATTTTCATAAAATACAACCAATAGTATGTTAATGTTTGTTTTTGCAAATGTGTTTATTCTGTAAAGGAATGAGTTAAATGTTTAAAATTGTTTAAACTATTAAAATGACTGGTTAATAGTGCTATTATGAATTGCAATGTCAGCACTATTTTTTTTCCTGCAATTTCAAATGCACTTGTTTTAATAAATAAATACAGCGTTTTAAAAGCATACACAATCTGTGTAAAAATATTAGTCTGTGGTTAAAAGGACTTGAAAGGACTCAAAACTCAAAATGCAGGACTTGGGACTTGACTTGAGACTTTCTAGTCTTGACTTTGGACTTGACTCGGGACTTGCCTGTCTTGACTCGGGACTTGACTCGAGACTTGAGGGCAAAGACTTGAGACTTACTTGTGACTTGCAAAGCAATGACTTGGTCCCACCTCTGTTAATCAATCCAACAAAACAATACACAGCAATACCATAACAATGCAATCCAATTCCAAAACCAAACCCGACCCAGCAACACTCAGAACTGCAATAAACAGAACAATTGAAAGGAGACACAAACACGACACAGAACAAACCAAAAGTAGTGAAACAAAAATGAATATTATCAATAACAGTATCAATATTAGTTACAATTTCAACATCAGCGACTTATGTTCAACGTTTACAAAAAAGTACAATCGACAGCCAGGAATCCAAATAAATGTTTGTGTTTATAGTCGAGGTTACTGTGGTGTATTCCGTTATACAGCGCTCAATACCTGGGTAGAGCAGAATATACACTAGGTCAGGAAAAAACACAAAGGCTATTTCATCCCTACAAGCCTGGTTTACCTGCGAAACAGGCTTGTAGGGATGAAATAGCTTCTGTGTTTTTTCCTGACCTAACGTATATATATATATATATATATATATATATATATATATATATATATATATATATATATATATATATATATATATATATATATATGTATGTATGTATGTATATATATATATATATATATATATATATATATATATATATATATATATATATATATATATATATATATATATATATATATATATATATATATATATATATATACGTTAGGTCAGGAAATATATATATATATATACTGGTCAATATATATATATATATATATATATATATATATATATATATGTATATATATATATATATATATATATATATATATATATATATATATATATATATATATATATATATATATATATATATGTATATATATATATATATATATATATATATATATATATATATATATATATATATATATATATATATATATATATATATACACAAACAAGTGTATGATATACAAATAATCAAATGTCAATAAATATAAATATACTGTATCATATAGTGTATGATCTAACTTGTAGTAAACCTTAGTAAAGTTGTGTATAAACGAATACATAAAACACCATGCAATTTTCATTTCATTATTGTTTACATCAGCGACTTATGTTCAACGTTTACAAAAAAGTACAATCGACAGCCAGGAATCCAAATAAATGTGAGTGTATATAGTCGAGGTTACTGTGGTTTATCCCGTAATACAGCGCTCAATATCTGGGTAGAGCGGAATATACATTAGGTCAGGAAAAAACACAAAGGCTATTTCATTCCTACAAGCCTGGTTTCCTTGAGAAACAGGCTTGTAGGGATGAAATAGCTTCTGTGTTTTTGCCTGACCTAACGCGTGTGCTTATATACAAATGTATATATATATATATATATATATATATATATATATATATATATATATATATATATATATATATATATATATATATATATATATATATATATATATATATATATTTATATATATATATATATATATATATATATATATATATATATTTATATATATATATATATATATATATATATATATATATATATATATATATATATATATATATATATATATATATATATATACACACCAGTGTATGCTATACAAATAATCGAATGTCAATAAATAGAAATTGATTGTATCATATAGTGTATGACCTAACTCGTAGTAATTTAGTAAAGTTGTGTATAAACGAATACATAAAACGGCATGCAATTTTCATTCCATTCTTGTTTACATCAGTGACTTATGTTCAACGTTTACAAAAAAGTAAACAAATCGACAGCCAGGAATCCAAATAAAAATTCACGATACAGCACATAAACAACATTAACAGGTCTAGAACTGCTGAGTTTGGAGGGCAAACTATCAACTAATTTAGCACTCCGTTTAAACGAAGAAATGAACCTGGCTCAAGAAGTTGTGTAGCTTGCTACATTTTCCCCCGAACAGCCTGTAATTGTTTGTGTTTTCTTTGTTTGATTCGTTCCCTACTCAGCATTTTGAGAGCTGCCGGACCTAAATTCACCCAACACCTGACGTCCTTCCAGACCCTGATGCAACGAGTGTATCTCTCGTAAAAATTTCGGAACAACTCGGCTGTTCTCGTTGTCGGTTTATACCGACTAACATTAATTACGCCATGTCTTAATCAGTTGAACATGTAAGGAAAAAAAGTAATGTCGGGGGTGTTTTTATCAATTTACTCGACAAAACAATTACGTTACAATTGTCCATGAACAAGTTTAAAGTCAAGGGCGGTCACTGGTCAATTTTTTAGAGCGTTAGGGCAAGGGACAAGGGCGGTCACTGGTCAATTTTATAGGGTGTTAGGGCAAGGGACAAGGGCGGTCACTGGTCAATTTTTTAGGGCGTTACGGCAAGGGACAAGGGCGGTCACTGGTCAATTTTTTAGGGCGTTAGGGCAAGGGTCAAGGGCGATCACTGGTCAATTTTGTAGAGCGTTAGGACAAGGGACAAGGGCGGTCAATGGTAAATATTTTAAGGCGTTAGGGCAAGGGACAAGGGTAGTCGCTGGTCAATTTTTTAAGGCGTAGGGCAAGGGATAAGGGCGGTCGCTGGTCAATTTTTTAGGGCGTTAGGGCAAGGGACAAGGGCGGTGACTGGTCAACTTTTTAATGCGTTAGGGCAAGGGACAAGGGCTGTCGCTGGTCAATTTTTTAGGGCGTTACGGCAAGGGACAATCAATCAATCAATCAATGTTTATTTATAAAGTCCTAAATCACAAGTGTCTCAAAGGGCTGTACAAGCCACAACGACATCCTCGGTACAGAGCCCACATACGGGCAAGGAAAACTCACCCCAGTGGGACGTCAATGTGAATGACTATGAGAAACCTTGGAGAGGACCGCATATGTGGGTAACCCCCCCCTCTAGGGGAGACCGAAAGCAATGGATGTCGAGTGGGTCTGACATAATATTGTGAAAGTCCAACACATCAGCGAGAGTCCAGTCCATAGTGGGGCCAGCAGGAACCATCCCGAGTGGAGACGAGTCAGCAGCGTAGAGATGTCCCCATCTGATGGACAGGCTAGCGGTCCACCCCGGGTTTGGAGCAGAGTAGAAAAGAAAAGAAACGGCAGATCAACTGGTCTAAACAGGGAGTCTATTTAAAGGCTAGAGTATACAAATGAGTTTTAAGATGAGACTTAAATGCTTCTACTGAGGTAGCATCGCTAACTTTTACCGGGAGGACATTCCATAGTATTGGAGCCCGAATAGAAAACACTCTATAGCCCGCAGACTTTTTTTGGGCTCTGGGAATCACTAATAAGCCGGAGTTCTTTGAACGCAGATTTCTTGCCGGGACATATGGTACAATACAATCGGCAAGATAGGCAGGAGCTTGACGGTGTAGTATTTTATACGTAAGTAGTAAAACCTTAAAGTCGCATCTGAGGTGCACAGGAAGCCAGTGCAAGTGAGCCAGTATAGGCGTAATATGATCAAACTTTCTTGTTTTTGTCAAAAGTCTAGCAGCCGCATTTTGTTCCATCTGTAATCTTTTAATGCTAGACATAGGGAGGCCCGAAAATAAAACGTTACAGTAATCGAGACGAGATGTAACGAACGCATGGATAATGATCTCAGCATCGCTTGTGGACAAAATGGGACGAATTTTAGCGATATTACGGAGATGAAAGAAGGCCGTTTTAGTAACACTCTTAATGTGTGACTCAAACGAGAGAGTTGGGTCGAAGATAATACCCAGATTCTTTACAGAGTCACCTTGTTTAATTGTTTGGTTGTCAAATGTTAAGGTGGTATTTTTAAATAGATGTCGGTGTTGAGCAGGACCGATAATCAGCATTTCCGTTTTCTTAGCGTTAAAGTTGCAAAAAGTTAGCGGACATCCATTGTTTAATTTCATTAAGACACGCCTCCAGCTGACTACAATCCGGCGTGTTGGTCAGCTTTAGGGGCATGTAGAGTTGGGTGTCATCAGCATAACAGTGAAAGCTAACACTGTATTTGCGTATGATGTCACCTAGCGGCAGCATGTAAATACTAAAGAGTGCAGGGCCAAGAACCGAACCCTGGGGAACTCCGCACGTTACCTTAACATAGTCCGAGGTCACATTGTTATGGGAGACACACTGCATCCTGTCAGTAAGATAAGAGTTAAACCAAGACAAGGCTAAGTCTGTCATGCCAATACGCGTTTTGATACGCTCTAATAAAATATTATGATCAACAGTATCGAAAGCGGCGCTAAGATCAAGAAGCAGCAACATAGATGACGCATCAGAATCCATCGTTAGCAATAGATCATTAGTCATTTTTGCGAGGGCTGTCTCCGTAGAGTGATTTGCCCTGAAACCGGACTGAAAAGGTTCACAGAGATTGTTAGACGCTAAGTGTTCATTTAGCTGCTGTGCTACAATTTTTTCGAGGATTTTCGAGATAAATGGAAGGTGGGACACCGGCCGGTAGTTTACCAGGAGATCAGGATCGAGGTTAGGTCTTTTGAGTAGAGGATGAATAACCGCTTTTTTGAATGCTAGGGGAACAGTGCCAGAGGAAAGTGATAAGTTTATAATATTTAACACTGATGGACCTAGTAATACAAAAAGCTCCTTGATAAGTTTCCCAGGAATTGGGTCAAGTAAACATGTTGTTTGTTTTGTCCCATTTACACATTTTGACAATTCCTCCAATGTTATTTAATCAAAGAGAGAGAAACTATTTTGGAGGGCAGTGTCCGTCGTAGATACAGTCGTATTTGTGTTAATAGAACCCAGTTGTAGCTGAGATGCATTGTCTTTAATCTCTTTTCTAATGACTTCAATTTTCTTATTAAAGAAATTCATAAAGTCATCTGCCGAGTGGGTGGAGCTACTGGGAGGAGTCCCTTGTTGGGTTAGCGATGCTACTGTACTAAACAGAAATTTAGGATCATTTTTGTTGAGGTGGATGAGATTTGAGTAATATTTAGCTTTAGCTGAGGTAAGCATGCGTTTATAAGTTATTAAACTATCACACCATGCTTGATGGAAAACCTCAAGTTTAGTCGCACGCCATTTGCGTTCCAGCTTTCTACATGATAATTTCTGGGCTTTAGTTTCTTCTGTAAACCATGGGGTACGCCTTTTAGGGGCCCTTTTTAGCTTTAGCGGTGCTACAATATCAATGGTGTCGCGCAGGGGGTCATTAAAGTTGTTAGTGAGGTTATCAATAGAGCCCACATAATTTGGGAATGGTGCCATTACCGAAGGCAGTAGGTCAGTAAGAGTCGTCGTTGTGGCAGCATTAATGTTGCGGCTGCTATAGTAGTTATTATTATTATTATTATTAGTTTGTTGACAATGAGTCAGAACTTCAAATTTTATAAGGTAATGATCGGACATTACTTTAGTGAACGGGAGTATCGTAACTTTAGAGGTGGTGACACCCCTGACAAGCACTAGATCTATCGTATTACCGTTGCGATGCGTGGGTTCATTTATTATTTGTGTAAGACCACAGCTATCAATTATAGTCTGGAGCGCCACGTATGGAGGGTCCGATGGGGAATTCATATGGATATTAAAGTCCCCCATTATGATTATATTGTCGGCGTGCGTCACTAGATCGGCAACAAACTCTGAGAATTCACTGATGAAGTCCGAATAGGGCCCAGGGGGCGGTAGATAACAGCCAGGTGGAGAGGCAGCGGTGTGACAAACCTCAAAGTGAGCACCTCAAACGAGTTATATATATTATTTAGGTTAGGTGTAAGATTATAGTTTTCATTGTATATTAGTGCGACACCCCCTCCCCTTTTAAGAGGTCTGGCAACATGTGTATTGGTATAGCCAGGAGAAGATGCTTCATTTAGCGCAAACAAATCGTCTGGTTTGAGCCAGGTCTCGGCGAGACCAACGACGTCAAGTTTGTTGTCTCTAATGACTTCATTAACTAATAGCGTTTTGGAAGATAATGATCGTATGTTTAAAAAGCCCATATTATAGGTAGTGGGCTGTTTTGAGGATTGTTTGTTGAAATTATCCGAAGTAGCAATATTAATAATGTTGCGTTTATTATGCGTATTGCACTTTAAATAGTTTCGACCATATCTAGGAATTGATACGACGGGGATATTCAGATTGTTTGCTTGATGTTGCGAAAAACTGAACGCATCATAGTTAGCTACCTCGGTACAATGTATGTCTGGCTCTGACACGGTCACAAAAGAAAAAACATTATGTGAGTTGTGTTTTATTCTAAGAGAATTGCTATGTGTGCAGGGATTATCCAGCCTGACGCCGGCTAGTTCTAGTTTAAATGGCTTCTTACCCGGACACTCAACGTTTCTTTGGTTAGCGGTTGCTGGTCAATTTTTTAGGGCGTTAGGGCAAGGGACAAGGGCGGTCACTAATAATTTTTTTAGGGCATTAGGGCAAGGGACAAGGGCGGTCGCTGGTAAAAAAAATTTAGAGCGTTAGGACAAGGGACAAGGGCGGTCACTGGTCAATTTTTTAGGGCGTTATGGCAAGGGACAAGGGCGGTCACTGGTCAATTGTTTAGGGCATTAGGGTAAGGGTTAAGGGCGGTCACTGGTCAATTTTTTTAGGGCGTTAGGGCAAGGGACAAGGGCGGTCACTGGTCAATTTAATAGGAAGTTAGGGCAAGGGACAAGGGCGGTCGCTGGTAAATTTTTTAGAGCGTTAGGACAAGGGACAAGGGCGGTCACTGGTCAATTTTTTAGGGCGTTATGGCAAGGGACAAGGGCGGTCACTGGTCAATTTAATAGGGCGTTAGGGCAAGGGACAAGGGCGGTCGCTGGTCAATTTTTTAGGGCGTTACGGCAAGGGACAAGGGCGGTCGCTGGTCAATTTTTTAGGGCGTTAGGGCAAGGGACAATGGATGTCGCTGGTCAATTTTTTAGGGCGTTAGGGCAAGGGACAATAGATGTCGCTAGGTAAATTTTTAAGGGCGTTAGGGCAAGGGACAATGGATGTCGCTGGTCAATTTTTTAGGGCGTTAGGGCAATGGACAATGGATGTCGCTGGTCAATTTTTTAGGGCGTTAGGGCAAGGGACAAGGACGTTCGCTGGTCAATATTTTAGGGCGTTAGGGCAAGGAACAAGGGGGGTCGCTGGTCAATTTTTTAGGGCGTCAGGGCAAGCGACGAGGGCGGTCACGGTTGGCGTGGTTAAATTTGAACCCTGGATTGACTGAGGAAATAACATAACGAGGCATTGTACAGAATGTAACGCTCCCTAAATCCGTAAGAGAAGAACACGAAAATCCTGTGTCAGACTTTCATCCGTGCACAATATAAACAAGTAAATTATCAATAGTGCTTAAAGAGGCGTACAATGTGCAGAACAGAGAACATTGTGTTGCCGGGCTAATCCCTTCCAAGAATTACCCCGATGTTGCCTTGAGGGGGAATAGAGGCGGCGAGATCTCATTCCCCCGAGAGTGTCTCTATCGCTCGCCTCTGTGGGTACGTCGTCGCTATCGCGGCTCCTGATCAGCCCTGCTTAGTTACTGTATGTAGCGTTGTGTTCTTTGATATTCCAGCAAATCCATCAAGTGAAGCGATTGAGCCCCAGATTAGGGCGACTCGATGAACCGCTGGTGACGCGGCGCCGTTGTGCGTCACCCCGCAGAGTTTTCCCAGTGCACTTTCTGAGCCGCCGCGAGCGTGTGTGTGTGTGTGTGTGTGTTTGTTTGTTCGGCAAGGTGGCTGTCCTCATCTCTCACATGGGCAGCCTTGAATGTGACATGATAGCAAGATTATTGCCACCTTTTGCTACCCTTGGGGCTACTCCGATAGGTGGTTTTGCGTCTCACCCAAGGAAAAGGGGAAAAAAAAAAAAAACATGACCTAAGAGAGCTCGATTCCTTACCGGGCGGCTTCTCGTCAAGTAAGACCCAAAGTGTGACAGCAGAGAACAAGCGACTTGACTCCAAACTGGATGGAAGGCGTTTGTTGTCATAATTGAATTTGCAGCATCTTTTTCACCAAGTTGCGGCAAAAGTTGTAATGTCATATATATATATATATATATATATATATATATATATATATATATATATATATATATATATATATATATATATATATATATATATATACATATATATATATATATATATATATATATATATATATATATATATATATATATATATATATATATATATATATATATATATATATATATATATATATATAATTTTAATTTTTTATTTATTTTTATTTGTATTTATTTATTTTTTCCAGAGGGAACTCTCCTGAAGGAATCAATAACGTACTATCCATCTATCTATCTATCTATCTATCTATCTATCTATCTATCTATCTATCTTATCTATCTATCTATCTATCTATCTATCTATCTATCTATCTATCTATCTATCTATCTATCTATCTATCTATCTATCTATCTATCTATCTATCTATCTATCTATCTATCTATCTATCTATCTATCTATCTATCTATCTATCTATCTATCTTTAATAAGGGTTGAAGGGTTGTACAGTATACCGGTACTAGTATAGTATTGCATTACTATTGAATAGAAAACGGTACTATACCCTGTTTGAAAAGTACCGGATCCCCATTTTTTAAATGTTTCTTTAAACGGGCACAATGCTGGTTTTACGAGCAGGGGAGCATTTTCGGCAGCGCACAACCACCGAGTACTTACAAGCAGACACAGTGTGTACACAGAAAAGGGAGAACGGACGCATTTTGGCTTAAAAACTAACGATAAAGGTGAAGTTATAACACTGAAACGCCCTCAGGAAGGGGTGCTTTATGACATGGCTAGCTAGCTAGCAGCTAACATCCATCCGCAGTCGGCAGTGTTTTAGCTACTTCTAAATCACTAATCCTCGCCTCCATGGCGGCAAATAAAGTATGTTTCTTACAAGTACCATTATCACTGCAGGACGAGGAATAGCTAAACATGCTTCACTACACACTGTAGGAGGATACAATAGCTCACCGGCGTCACGGCTAATGACGGTGTTCCTGAATGTAAACAAACACCATGGGTGGCTCTACACCTGACTGTAATGATACCAAGTACAATAGTGTATCTGGTCGATAATACTATGATTACATCGATATTGTTTATTGTCACTATTTTTTCCCCTTTTTTTCAAATGCATATTATGTTTATAAACTGAGGAAATATGTCCCTGGACACACAAGGACTTTGAATATGACCAATGTATGATCTTGTAACTACTTGGTATCGGATCGATACCTAAATTTGTGGTATCAGTCAAAACTAATCAAACAACAGAAGAATAAGTGATTATTACATTTTAACAGAAGTGTATATAGAACATGTTAAAACGGAAAATAAGCAGATATTAACAGTAAATGAACAAGTAGATTAATAATAATTTTTTTCAGCTTGTCCTTTATAATTTTGACATAGTAATAGAATGATAAATGACACAATATGTAGGATTTAGTAGAGAACATCAACAATAAAGTTCGCAACTTTTGGTCGCTGATAAAAAAAAAAGCCTTGCCTGTACCGGAAGTAGCGTGACGTCGCAGGTTGAAGGGCTCCTCACATTTCCCCATTGTTTACACCAGCAGCGAGAGCGATTCGGACCGAGAAAGCGACGATTACCCCATTAATTTGAGCGAGGATGAAAGATTTGTGGATGAGGAATGTGAGAGTGAAGGACTAGAGTACAGTGCAGGACTTATCTTTTTTCGCTCTGACCGTAACTTAGGTAAAAGGGCTCATTGGATTCCACACTTTCTCCTTTTTCTATTGTGGATCACGAATTTGTATTTTAAACCACCTCGGATATTATATCCTCTTGAAAATGAGAGTCGAGAACGCGAAATGGACATTCACAGTGACTTTTATCTCCACGACAATACATCGGTGAAGCACTTTAGCTACGGAGCTAACGTGATAGCATTGTGCTTAAATGCAGATAGAAACAAAATAAATAAGCCCCTGACTGGAAGAATAGACAGAAGATCAACAATACTACTATCAGGAGACACCGAACCAAACACTGGACCTGTAACTACACGGTTAATGCTGTGCCGCCTGTCCAAGCCTAGCAATGCTGTTGCTAACGACGCCATTGAAGCTAACTTAGCTACAGGACCTCGTTAGAGCTATAATAAAAACATTAGCGCTCCACCTACGCCAGCCCTCATCTGCTCATCAACACCCGTGCTCACCTGCGTTCCAGCGATCGACAGCGCGACGAAGGACTTCACCCGATCATCGATGCGGTCGGCGGCTAGCGTCGGATAGCGCGTCTGCTATCCAACTCAAAGTCCTCCTGGTTGTGTTGCTGCAGCCAGCCGCTTATACACCGATCCCACCTACAGCTTTCTTCTTTGCAGTCTTCATTGTTCATTAAACAAATTGCAAAAGATTCACCAACACAGATGTCCAGAATACTGTGGAATTTTGCGATGAAAACAGACCTGTTTGTATTGGGATACAATGTGTCCGAATACTTCCGTTTCAACCATTGACGTCACGCGCAAACATCATCATACATGGACGTTCTCAACCGGAAGTTCCCCGGGAAATTTAAAATTGCACTTTATAAGTTAACCCGGCCGTATTGGCATGTGTTGCAATGTTAAGATTTCATCATTGATGTATAAACTATCAGACGTGGTCGGTAGTAGTGGGTTTGAGTAGGCCTTTAAATATGCCATAGATAATATTTTAACAGAAGTGTAGATATAAACATGTTACAACCGAAAGTATTTGGATATTACCAGTAAATTAGCAAGTAGTGCAGTTCCCCTTTAAGGTGTTGGCAGATGTTATTAGTATGTTTAACTTATGTTTAATTTGTGTTTCAACCTGAAAGGTGTTGCCAGCCAGGAAAGCACAAACAAGCATCAACTTGGACATCTGTTTTCACTTCATGAATTCATCAGGGCGAGAGTTCTGTCTTGAACCAATCAGGGGGAAAAGCTTTTTTTATTTTTTTTCAACCCCTCCCGCCCCCCTTTACTCGACTCCTTGAGTGCTGTCACTAGTTATTACAGCGCATGCTATTTAGCAAAAGTGCATTTGCAGTTTGAAGAGCATCCCCCAGATATTAGGAGCATCTAATTGCATTACCTTTAGGACTGATGGCGCCAGTTAAAAAGGCTGGCCCCGGTTCAGGCTGTGTTGAAAGCAAGTGCTCCTTCCCAGGTTGTACGTCATGGGTCCGACTGGAATCTTTTGTCGACTAAGTGATTTTCTGACAGCTTTAAACCTTCCACTCACCAGCCCAAATACCCTTATTCCCTAAGCAGTCGTACATCTCGCCATTAATCCACTTTCATCCATGTGAAACTCGCAACAATGACAGAATGATAATGGCTGCTAATGCTGCCAAATTTTGATTGCACAAGTCAGATTTCTTCTCATTACTTCTCAACTGAATTGATTTGTGGCTGCTTGTTTAGCTCGCGGTAATGTACGGTCGAAAAATGTCCCGGAGGTTGCAATCCGGACTCGGGAGCGGCCAGCTGCGAGGATTGCTGTGGTGTTTCTTCACTCATTGACACAAGCAGTCCTGCTTGTGCAAATCTGAACAGCCAATTGACATCAAGGAGTCTTCCAATAAGCACGCAATTTGAGTCTTGTGGTCTATTTTAGTAAAGTTGTTTTCAAAATGTAAACATGGTAGGTTGTAGGGCATTGGTTCTTAACCTGGGTTCGATCGAACCCTTGGGGTTCGGTGAGTCGGCCTCAGGGGTTCGGCAGAGCCTCCGCCGCGGAGGTTGACACACGCCCGACTCATCGTGTAAATAAAAACTTCTCCCTGTCGGCGTATTATGGATACCCCCAAACAATGTACCCTCTAATTTTCCATATGTGTGAGCAAACGCTAAAACTCCTTGAGCATTCAGTGGAGCACATGTGAGCGACGTCAGACCTGCAGCACACCTGTCCCAAACCTGACTAAATAACAAGTTCAGTGTTTTATTATTGTAATCAAATGACAGCAGTCATTTCCATGAGATTATGTTCTAATATAAGTGTTCTGGCCCACTTACAATGACTATAACATATTGTTTTTCATGAGCTGTGTACTAGTATTATATGTCTGGGTGGGGGTCCTGCTTTGGAAATAATGTGTACCCCTTTCAGATATCGCATTTAGTTCCCACTAAAACATTCACATGTTGCACAATGAGATGTAAACATGGGATCATGTGTACATTCCTGTAACTTTCTGTTTGTAAAATATACCTTTATCAGTATTTCTTTAATATAATAACATCATTTTATGATTACGGTTCGGGTTCGGTGAATGTGCATATGAAACTGGTGGGGTTTGGTACCTCCAAGAAGGTTAAGAACCAGTGCACTAGGAGCTAGCAGCTACAGAACATTGATTGTAAATAATGTAAATAATTCAATTTACAGTCGTGCTCATAAGTTTACATACCCTGGGAGAATTGATGATTTCTTGGCCATTCTTCAGAGAATATGAATGATAACACAAAAAACACTCTTCCACTCATGCTTAATGGCTGTGTGAAGCTATTTATTGGCAAACAACTGTGTTTACTCTTTTTAAATCAAAATGACAAAAGAAAGTACCCAAATGACCCTGATCAAAAGTTTACATACTCCAGTGACTTGGATCTGAAAACATGCACACAAGTTGACACAAACAGGTCTGAATGGCCAATCAAGGTTCCTATCCTCACCTGTGACATGTTTGTTTGTAATTAATGACATTTAAAAAATTTAAAAAGATTTTGTGATTGTAAAAAATATCGACATAGTAGTATCATACAGAGTAGTATCGACTAGATGTGTGCCTGTACACTGCAAAAAGTCAGTGTTCAAAAACAAGAAAAAAAAATACAAAAATGAGGGGTATTTTATTTGAACTAAGCAAAATTATCTGCCAATAGAACAAGAAAATTTGGCTTGTCAAGACTTTCCGAAACAAGTAAAATTAAATAAACTCAATGAACCCAAAAATACCTTAAAATAAGTATATTCTCACTAATAACAAGTGCACTTTTCTTGGTAGAAAAAAAAAAGAGACCTTTTTGCTCAATATGTTGAAAAATATTCTTAAATTAAGTAAATGCTATGCGCTCGGCATTACATTTCTTGAAACCAGCAAACTTATACTAAAAACTAATTTATTGTTCTTAATGGAAAGGAAACAAGGCAACCGCTTGTTACTCTCGGGGGTCTTGTCTAAAAAGGCATTTTTCCATCGATAACATGACATCATCGCTCCAAATGGGTGCTCTTTCAGTCAATTAGTGCGCAAATATACAGCCCGGCCCCGGGCCCAAAATGTTTTAATTTTAATTTTGAAGAATTCATCTGAATGTGCATGAACTATTTCTGTTCAAAATAGTTTGAAATGTCACATCTTAAATCAGAAATGTACTGTACTGTGCCAACTGTACTAGTATATGAGTATGTATTTTCTATTGTTTCATTGAAAATAAAACAGCAAAGTCCATTTGGCTGTCATCTGTTTTAATTATGAGACACAATTGTGTCAAAGTCATTAATTTTTTTTTCATGCTTGAAATAAGAAATTATTACTTTAAAAAAAAAAAAGTTTTATACTTGTGAGTGTTGATGGCACAGCTTTGCAACAGTTGCTATTCTAGTTTCAAGCATGTTGTACTCAATATAGGTCATAAAATCTCAGCAACAAGCTGTAATATCTTACTGGGATCATTTAGGAAGTAAATTAAAACAAGTAAAACACTAACATATAATCTGCTTAGTGAGAAGAATTATCTTATCAGACAGAAAATAAGCAAATATCCCCTTTATTTGAGATATTTAATCTTACTTAGATTTCAGTTTTTGCAGTGTACTTGATATCATTACAGTGGATGTTAGGTTCGGATCCACCCATGGCATTTGTTTACATGTTGATGCCGGTGAGCTATTGTATGCTCCTATGGTGTGCAGTGAAGCATGTTTAGCTATTCATCGTCCTGCAGAGATAATGATACTTGTAAGGGACGGCGTGGCGAAGCTGGTAGAGTGGCTGTGCCAGCAATCGGAGTGTTGCTGGTTACTGGGGTTCAATTCCCACCTTCTACCTTCCTAGTCACGTCCGTTGTGTCCTTGGGCAAGACACTTCACCCTTTGCCTCTGATGGCTGCTGGTTAGCGCCTTGCATGGCAGCTCCCGCCATCAGTGTGTGAATGTGTGTGTGAATGGGTAAATGTGGAAATACTGTCAAAGCGCTTTGAGTACCTTGAAGGTAGAAAAGCGCTATACAAGTATAACCCATTTATCATTATCATTTAAGAAACATACTTTGCCGCCATGGAGGAGATGATTAGTGATTTAGAAGTAGCTAAAACACTGTCGATTGCGGATGGATGTTAGCCGCTAGCTAGCTAGCCTTGTCTTAAAGCACCTCTTCCTGAGGGCGTTTCAGTGTTATAACTTCACCTTTATCGTTAGTTTTTAAGCCAAAATGCGTCTATTCTCCCTTTTCTGTCTACACACTGTCTGCTTGTAAGTACTCTGTGATTGTGCGCTGCCGAACATGCTCCTCTGCTTGTAAAACCAGCAATGTCACACGTCATGCCTGTAAAAAAAAATAAAAAATGGTGAACCAGTACTTTTCAAACAGAGTATAGTAAAGTTTTTGAATCATTAGTACCGTGATACTTTACTAGTACACTGCAAAAAGTCAGTGTTCAAAAACAAGAAAAAAATTAAATACAATTAGGGGTATTTTACTTGAACTAAGCAAAATTATCTGCCAATACAACGAGAACATTTGGCTTGTCAAGACTTTCCAAAACAAGTAAAATTAGCTAACCTCAATAAACCCAAAAATACCTTAAAATATGTATATTCTCACTAATAACAAGTGCCCTTTTCTTGATAGAAAAAACTAATATGAGACCTTTTTTTATCAATATGTTGAAAAAAATTCTTAAATTAACTTATCTTCACATAATGACATGCGCTCTGCATTACATTTCTTGCATTTTCCCGTCGATAACATGACATCATCGCGCCAAGTGCGTGCTCTTTCAGTCAATTAGTGCACAAGGTATATATATATATATATATATATATATATATATATATATATATATATATATATATATATATATATATATATATATATATATTATACAGTATTTACAGCCTGGTCCCCGACCAAATTTTTTTAAATTATAACTTTGAAGAATTTATCTGAATGTGCAAGAACTATTTCTGTTCAAAATTGTTTGAAATGTCACATGTTAAATGTTTAAATATTAACTGTCAGTTTACTGTACTGTGCCAACTGTACTATTACGCTGCAAAAACTGAAATCTAAGTAAGATTAAATATCTCAAATAAGGGTGATATTTGCTTATTTTCTGTCTGATAAGATAATTCTCCTCACTAAGCAGATTTTATGTTAGAGTGTTTTACTTGTTTTAAGGGTTTTGGTCCTAAATGATCTCAGTAAGATATTACAGCTTGTTGCTGAGATTTTATGACCTATGTTGAGTAAAACATGCTTGAAACTAGAATATCAACTGTTGCAAAGCTGTGTCATCAACACTCACAAGTATAAAACTACTTTTTTAAAGTAATAATTTATTATTTCAAGCATGAAAAAAAAAAATCATGACTTTGACACAATTGTGTCTCATAATTAAAACAGATGACAGCCAAATTGACTTTGCTGTTTTATTTTCATTGAAACAATAGAAAATACACACTCATATAGTAGTACAGTCCTTTCAGACACTTGTGATTTAGGGCTATATAAATAAACATTGATTAATTGATTGATTGATTGATACAGTTGGCACAGTACAGCAAATACTATTAATATTTCAACATTTAACATTTGTCATTTTTAACAATTTTGAACAGAAATATTTCATGCACATTCAGATACATTCTTCAAAATGACAATTAAAAACTGTATATATGCACACTAATTGACTGAAAGAGCACGCACTTGGCATGATGATGTCATGTTATCAATGGAAAAATGCATTTTTAGACCATATGATTTTCCTGAGCGGCTAGTAGACCTCGAGTGTAACAAGCTGTTGCCTTGTTGCCTTTCCATTAGGAACAATAAATTAGTTTTTAGTATAAGTTTGCTGGTTTCAAGAAATGTAATGCAGAGCGCATATCATTATGTCAAGATAATGGTACTAGCATTTACTTAATTTAAGAATATTTTTCAACATAATCAGCAAAAAGGTCTCTTTTTTTTCTACCAAGAAAAGTGCACTTGTTATTAAAGGCCTACTGAAACCCACTACTACCGACCACGCAGTCTGATAGTTTATATATCAATGATGAAATCTTAACATTGCAACACATGTCAATACGGCCGGGTTAGTTTACTAGAGTGCAATTTTAAATTTCCCGCAAAATATCTGCTGAAAACGTCTTGGTATGATGACGCCGCGGATGTGACGTCACGAGTTAGACAGGAGATTTTAGTCCAGCACCGCGGCCAGCTTAAAGTTGTCAGTTTTCATCACAAAATTCCACAGTATTCTGGACATCTGTGTTGGCGAATCTGTTGCAATTTGTTCATTGCATTATGGAGAAAGAAGCTGAGCAAGCAAAGAAGAATTTTGTCGGTGCGAAGCGGAGTATTTGCGAGGGAAGTCAGCAACACAACACAGCCGGTGTTTCATTGTTTACATTCCCGAAAGATGCAGTCAAGATCGAAGAACTCGGACAACAGAGACTCTTACCAGGAGGACTTTGACTTCGATACACAGACGCCTGTAGAGAACTGGGACAACACAGACTCTTACCAGGATTACTTTGATTTGGATACACAGACGCAGACGCGGTACCGTGAGTACGCAGCTGCGCTTCCAAACATTTGATCGCTTGCCCGTACGTGCGTGTCACGTACGTAACTTTGGGTAAATATATAAGCTTTATGAACCTTGGGTTAGGTGAACGGTCCTTCTGGCTGAGTGAGTGTGTGTGTTGTGCAGGTGTTTGAATTGTATTGGCGGGTTATATGGACGGGAGCTAGGAGCTAGGAGCTAGCATAACAAACACCTAGGTGTTTGTTATGCGGAATTAATTTGTGGCATATTAAATATAAGCCTGGTTGTGTTGTGGCTAATAGAGTATATATATGTCTTGTGTTTATTTACTGTTGTAGTCATTCCCAGCTGGTCCCACCCGCCTCTTACAGCATCTTCCCTATCTGAATCGCTTCCACTCCCCACTAGTCCTTCACTTGCACTTTCCTCATCCACAAATCTTTCATCCTCGCTCAAATGAATGGGGAAATCGTCACTTTCTCGGTCCGAATCGCTCTCACTTCTGGCCGCCATCACTGTAAACAATAGGGAACTTTGCGGAAATGTTCAACTGACTACGTCACGCTACTTCCGGTAGGGGCAAGGCTTTTTTTGTCAGATACCAAATGTTGCGATCTTTATCGTCGTTGTTCTCTACTAAATCCTTTCAGCAAAAATATGGCAATATCGTGAAATGATCAAGTATGACACATAGAATAGATCTGCTTTCCCCGTTTAAATAAAAAAAATTCATTTCTGTAGGCCTTTAATGAGAATATACTTATTTTAAGGTATTTTTGGGTTCATTGAAGTTAGCTAATTTTACTTGTTTTGGAAAGTCTTGACAAGCCAAATGTTTTTGTTCTATTGGCACATAATTTTGCTTAGTTCTTCTTCTTTTTGAACACTTTTTGCAGTGTATATGAGTACGTATGTACTATTATTTCATTGAAAATAAAACAGCAAAAGTCAATTTGGCTGTCATCTGTTTTAATTATGAGACACAATTGTGTCAAAGTCATGATTTTTGATTTCATGCTTGAAATAAGAAATTCTTAATTTGAAAAAGCAGTTTTATACTTGTGAGTGTTGATATTCTAGTTTCAAGCCTGTTTTACTCAATATAGCTCATCAAATCTCAGCAACAAGCTGTAATATCTTACTGAAATAATTTAGGACCAAAACACTTAAAACAAGTAAAACACTCTACCATAAAATCTGCTTAGTAAGAAGAATGATCTTATCAGACAGAAAATAAGCAAATATCACCCTTATTTGAGATATTCAATCTTACTTACATTTCAGTTTTTGCAGTATACCGTACAACCCTATACTAGATTCAGTACTGCTTTTTTGGTGTGTCAGCTCCCAAACACACACTGATCCGTACACCTTTTACAAGTATCTTTGACCAAATGGACACAAAAATGGTGCACTTTTTAGCAGGAATGATGCATCTCCCGGACAGCCCCCGTGATCGTTTTCCTCAAGCCCGGGGCTGAGTCTTGATGACTGGAGAAGACAATGAAAGGGGAAAAAAACTGTGAAGTGACCCTCGCAGGGTATTTTCTCTAGCACCCTCCGTTTTCCACTTTTGAGATTTAGTAGGGACTGGAGGGGCTTTTTTTTACCTCGCCGAGTCCAGTGGGACTCTCATCTTTGGAATGGCACGGCGGTTTTATTGAGGCGGGGAGTGGCAAGCGGCGGGAGACGAGGGCCCTCAGAGATGTTTTCCATAATAAACCGCGCCGAGGCTTAAGATCTCGCCGTTTATTTTCAGCGTCAAAACAGCATAATCATGACGACTGTGCGCCGTGTCTGCGTGGTGCATGATTTTACGCCTATTTGCAGCCCTCATTTCACTTTTACCCTCCTACACATTATCCTCCACCCCCTGATGCGCCTGCACTCTTCCCCTGCCCTCACTTAGTCCCAACCTCCATCTTCTCCCCTCCCCTGCATCACCTCCTTCACGGAGTAGAAAAAAGAAAAAAAAAATGTCTTCCGGCGTTTCTGCTCATATTAATACGTGAAAGGACTTTTAAGCTTAATAAATTGCTTTCATTCTTCCAATAAGGAGTGACGATAAAAATTAAAAAAAATACAACTTCCTCTCTTGTTGTGCGCCTTAGCCTGGTGGAGGATGTTGGCAAGGGGGGAGGGGAAGGGGGGGGGAAAAAAGCTGTGTTTGAAGTTCAGATTAATCTTCAGGGAGTCGCACCTATTGGGACTGTTAACCTTTAGCCGTTCAGCTATAAAGCGAGCCAGTTCCATTAAAATACATAATGCATGAGGCGGCGAGATTGCATGCCATTGATCAGCACTTGAATAAATTGAGTTGAAATCTTATTAACATAACCAGTTACACATAAAGTGAGATGAATCATATGTGGTGTAACACCTGCAGAAATTAGCCCACGCAGAAAACATCTAAGCCTGGGACACGTGCATTTTCTACATACTGGGATGTCCAGTTCTGGAAAAAAAGGTCTTCAAGTCCAGGTATGGAACATTTCAATTAGGGTTGCGCCTTTGGCCATAACTACAACTGCAATAATTAAAAGTAAACTATCTTGGAAACCCCCCCAGACACATTAAAATTAAAAATCTCCAAAAGCCTCTTAATTATAAACAAAGCAAAACCATACCCTATTTCAGACCAGGGTAAATTAAGGCCTGAGGGCTATCCTGGGTTTCAGGGACAGATGTGGAAGGAGATTTTTACAAGGAAATTCTAAAGCTTAGTGATATATCAACGATAACAGATTGTAGGTGTTGTTGTTTTTTTACCCTCAACGTTCATATTTTGCTGTTTATTGCATTTTTGTTGCGTTTCGCTTGATTGTAAAATATGTCGATGGAAAGGGGGTGTGACATTCACATGTTGTCAATATTCAGTGTTTTATCGTTCGTAGTTAATATTGTAAATCCCCCATTCTTTATTTTCATGTACATTCTAGGTTTCTCATTCAGTAAAACAATTTAAAATTCAGTTTTTAGCATTCAGATAGACATTATTGTGAGGTTTTGTATTAGTGTTCCTAAAAATTCAGAGACATTTTTTACTCTAAATTCCCCCCCCCTGGTCAAAATAATTGCCCAGACCTAATAAAGTATGGTTGCACAAAATAATTTAAAACGGTACTATACTGCTTCTGAAAAATACAAATATTATTTATGTTGTCAATATTTGGTGTTTTATCGTTCATAATTAATATTGTGAATGTCACATTCTTTATTTTCATGTACATTCTGGGTGTCTCATTCAGTAAAAAATAATGTAAACTTCCATTCCGTTTTTTAAGGCGGTTTGTCATAACGTTTTTAGCATTCAATCAGACATTTTTGTGAGGTTTTGTATTAATGTCCAGACACATTTTCTTCCTCTAAATTTGGCCCCCCGAGTCAAAATAATTGCCCAGGCCTGGTATACCGGTACTAATAAAGTACGACGGTACTAACAAATTGAAAACGGTACTATTCTGCTTCTGAAAAATACCAATATTATTTATGTTGTCAATATTCAGTGTTTTATCGTTCATAGTTAATATTGTAAATGTCACATTCTTTTACTTTCATGTACATTCTGGGTGTCTCATTCAGAGGTGTTGGATTAGTGTTCCTAAAAATCAGATATTTTGGCCCCCACACCCTTTTTTTTCTCAAAATTTGGCCCCCCGAGTCAAAATAATTGCCCGGGCCTGGTATACCGTTACTAATAAAGTACGGCAGCACTAAATAATTTAAAACAGTAATATACTGCTTCTGAAAAATACCAATATTATTTATGTTGTCATTATTCAGTGTTTTATCGTTCATAGTTAATATTGTAAATGCCACATTCTTTATTGTCATGTACATTCTGGGTGTCTCATTCTGTAAACAAAACCTACAATTCCATTCTGTTTTTTAAGGTGATTTGTCATCACGTTTTTAGCATTCAGATAGACATTATTGTGAGGTTTTGTATTAGTGTTCCTAAAAATCACATATACCGGCCCCCAGACACATTTTTTTCTCAAACTTTGACCCCTCGAGTCAAAATGATTGCCCAGGCCTGGTATACTGGTACTAATAAAGTACGGCAGCACTAAATAATTTAAAACGGTACTATACTGCTTCTAAAAAATACCAATATTATTCAAGTTGTCAATATTCAGTGTTTTATCGTTCATAGTTGATATTGTAAATCCCACATTCTTTATTTTCATGTACAGTATATTCTGGTAGTCTCATTCAGTTTTTTAAGGTGGTCTGTCATAACGTTTTTAGCATTCAATCAAACATTATTGTGAGGTTTTCTATTAGTGTTCCCAAAAATAAATATACCGGCCCCCAGACACATTTTTTTCTCTAAAGATGCCCCCCCCCAGTCAAAATAATTGCTCATACCTGGTATACCGGTACAAAGTACGGCGGCACTAAAACATTTAAAATGGTACTATACTGCTTCTGAAAATTACCAATATTATTTATGTTGTCAATATTCAGTGTTTTATCGTTCATAGTTAATATCGTAAATCCCACATTCTTTATTTTCATGTACATTGTGGGTGTCTCATTCAGTAAAAAAAAAGTAAATTCCATTCGTTTGTTTAAGGTGGTCTGTCCATAACATTTTTAGCATTCAATCAGACAGTATTGTGAGGTTTTGTATTAGTGTTCCTAAAAATCAGATATACCGGCCCCCAGACACATTTTTTTCTCTAAGTTTGGCCCCCCGGGTCAAAATAATTGCCCAGGCCTGGTATACCAGTACTAATAAAGTATGGCTCTACTAAATAATTGAAAACGGTACTATACTGCTTCTGAAAAATACCAATATTATTTATGTTGTACATAATCAGTGTTTTATCGTCCATAGTTAATATTATAAATCCCACATTCTTTATATGCATGTACATTCTGGGTTTGTCATTCAGTAAAACAATTTAAAATTGAATTCTGTTTTTTTTTTAAGGCGGTTTGTCATAATCATTTTAGCATTCAGATAGACATTATTGTGAGGTTTTGTATTAGTGTTCCTAAAAATCCAGACACATTTTTTTCTCTAAATTTGCCCCCCCCCTGGTCAAAATAATTGCCTATAGCACTAAGAATTTAAAACGGTGCTATACTGTTTCTGAAAAATACCAATATTATTTATGTTGTCAATATTCAGTGTTTTATCGTTCATAGTTAATATTTTAAATGCCACATTCTTTACTTTCATGTACATTATGGGTGTCTCATTCAGTAGAAAATAATGTAAAATTCCATTCTGTTTTTTAAGGCAGTCCGTCCATATCGTTTTTAGCAGTCAATCAGACATTATTGTGAGGTTTGTATTAGTGTTCCTAAAAACCAGACACATTTTTTTCTCTAAATTTGGCCCGAGTCAAAATAATTGCCCAGGCCTGCCTTAATGAAAATGCACTCCGTACTCTATACTGCACCTTGGTACTGCCATACCTTACGTATTGTGTTGAAGTATGGGGGAATACGCATTGCGGATCATTCACAACATGGTTGTTTTTTTAGAACATAGTGATAATCTGTTTATGCAATCAAAGTTGCTCAAATTTGATGATTTTGTTAAAGATAATACATCAAAAATCTTATATAAAGCATTTAACAAAGTATTGCTGCCTAACCTACAACGTTATTTTTATAACACAAGTGCAGGCTCTTAACTTGAGAGGTTTTGGATATTTCTCGTTGCCGAGAGCTCAAACCACTCGTAAAGGTTTTTGTGTGTCTGTGTGCGGAGTAAAACTATGGAACAATCTGGACTTACAACACAAGCAATGCCAAACTATTAATCGATTCAAACTGTTGTACAAACATTGAGTGGTTGAAATATAGAGATGGGGGTCTTTAATTTGACTTTCTGTTGTACTCTGTCTCATAGTGTCCTTACCATTATAGGTATATTGTCTATTACCATTGTTGGTATATCGTCTATTACCATTATTGCTATGTTGTCTATTACCATTGTTGGTATTTTGTCTATTACCATTATTGTTATGTTGTCTATTACCATTGTTGGTATTTTGTCTATTACCATTGTTGGCATATTGTCCATTACCATTGTTGGAATATTATCTATTACCATTATTGGTATGTTGTCAATTACCATTATTGCTATGTTGTCTATTACCATTGTTGGTATATTTTCTATTACCATTATTGGTATATTGTCTATTACCATTGTTGGTATATCGTCTATTACCATTATTGCTATGTTGTCTATTACCATTGTTGGTATTTGGTCTATTACCATTATTGTCATGTTGTCTATTACCATTGTTGGTATGTTGTCCATTACCATTATTGCTATGTTGTTTATTACTATTGTTGGTATGTTGTCCATTACCATTGTTGGTATATTGTCTATTACCATTGTTGGTATATTTTCTATTACCATTATTGTTATGTTTTACATTACCATTATTGCTATGTTGTCTATTACCATTGTTGGTATTTTGTCTTTTACCATTGTTGCTATGTTGTTTATTACCATTGTTGATATTCTGTCCCTTACCATAATTGGTATGTTGTCCATTACCATTGTTGGTATATTGTCTATTACCATCGTTGGTATTTTGTCCCTTACCATTATTGGTTTGTTGTCTATTACCATTGTTGGTATATTGTCTATTACCATTATTGGTATGTTGTCCATTACCATTATTGCTATGTTGTTTATTACCATTGTTGGTATTTTGTCCCTTACTATTGTTGGTATGTTGTCCATTACCATTGTTGGTTTATTGTCTATTACCATCGTTGGTATTTTGTCCCTTACCATTATTGGTATGTTGTCCATTATCATTGTTGGTATATTGGCCCCTACCATTATTGGTATGTTGTCCATTATCATTGTAGGTATATTGCATATTATCATTGTTGGAATTGTGTCCCTTACCATTGTTGGTATGTTGTCCATTACCATTATTGCTATGTTGTCTTTGACCATCATTGGTATTTTGTCCCTTACCATTATTGGTATGTTGTCCATTACCATTGTAGGTATATTGTCTACTATCATTGTTGGAATTGTGTCCCTTACCATTATTAGTATGTTGTCCATTACTATTATCGCATACGTCAGCAGACAAATTATGAGCTTTTGTTTGCTTACTTACTAATAAAAGACAATTTGTCTAGTATGTTCACTATTTCATTTAAGGACAAAATTGCAATAAGAAACACACGTTTAATGTACCCTAAGATTTGTTGTTAAAATAAATCCAATAATGCCATTTTTGTGGTCCCCTTTGTTTAGAAAAGTTTCAAAAAGTATCAAAATACATTTTAGCACCAGTACCAAAATATTGGTATCGGGACAACTTTAGTATGAACATTAGCAGGGCCAATACTAGCCCTACTAGGTATTGAGTCGATAACCACAATGGTAGTATTGCCCTAAACTAATGTAAAGTAGCCAAACAACAGAAGAATAAATTACGCCATGGATAACATTTTAACAGAATTGTAGATAGAAACATGTTAGTAACCGAATATTAACAGTAAATTAGTAAGTAGATTGATAATAGATTTGAGATAGTACTACAACCGGAAATGACGCAAGATTTCACCGCGTCAGCTGCAAAATCAGCAACCTTTGCAACCCATTTTGATATGCTTCTCCGGATAATAGGCCACAATGTACAGCATCATTATGACTCCATCCCAAATATGTTCTTTTGCCAAGCAGTTTTGTCATCATCTACGTGCAAGTTGACTATCGACATATTTGTTTACATTTAAGCTTGGACTTCCGGTTTGGCGCCACTCGCGAAGCTGCTCTGTATCATTGTAGCCGTATCACGTGGGAGGTGTCATGATGAAAATGTGTGACAATTCAGCTCCATCTCTGTCCACGTCGGATAAAATACTAAGCAGCTTGTCGCCCACAGTCCTTTCCTGTTTTGTCCATTCTGTTATTTTGCACTACAAACACATTATCGAGCACTTTGTTAATACATTGTTAATCATCCGAAACGTGCAATTAAATCAATTCGGGTTTCAGTCAAATAGTATTAGAAGTGTTTCACGCAAAGAATAAGGGAAACTGAATGATCTTATTTGTAGAAATGAAAACAATCGGTCGGCCGGCTCTATTTTTCAGAGAGTCGGTAACCATAGTGACGGCTTGCAGTCAACATGATGCTGGGATTGACGAGTTTGATGCACATAGAGAGTATAATAACAGTCATATCATTTGATTAGTCTTTGCTGTTATTGTATGATTTTATTGCTTTTTGTGATGTAAACAACCTACAGTAGGGAAGGGATCCACATGGCCTCACAAGAAAAGGGTGGAATAAACATCTCGCTATGCAGTCTTCACCTTCCTGAGGTGAAGACTGGAAGGTGAAGCAGTGTATGGTGCGGATGTTGTGGATCGGTGTAGGGAATACTTCGAAGACCTCCTCAATCCCACCAACACGTCTTCCTATGAGGAAGCAGTGCCTGGGGAATCTGTGGTCGGCTCTTCCATTTCTGGGGCTGAAGTTGCTGAGGTAGTTAAAAAGCTCCTCGGTGATCCGCCCGGAGTTCCTTAAGACTCTGGATGCGGTGGGGCTATCTTGGTTGACAAGACTCTGCAGCATCGCGTGGACGTCGGGGGCGGTACCTCTGGATTGGCAGACCGGGGTGGTGGTTCCTCTCTTTAAGAAGGGGAACCGGAAGGTGTGTTCCAACTATCGTGGGATCACACTCTTCAGCCTTCCCGGTAAGGTATATTCAGGTGTACTGGAGAGGAGGATAGTCGAACCTCTGATACAGGAGGAAAAGTGTGGTTTTCGTCCTGGTCGTGGAACTGTGGACCAGCTCTGTACTCTCGGCAGGGTCCTTGAGAGTGCATGGGAGTTTGCCCAACCAGTCTACATGTTCTTTGTGGACTTGGAGAAGGCATTCGACCGTGTCCCTCGGGAAGTCCTGTGGAGAGTGCTCAGAGAGTATGGGGTATCGGACTGTCTGATTGTGGCGGTCCGCTCCCTGTACGATCAGTGTCAGAGCTTGGTCCGCATTGCCGGCAGTAAGTCGGACACGTTTCCAGTGAGGGTTGGACTCCGCCAAGGCTGCCCTTTGTCAACGATTCTGTTCATAACTTTTATGGACATCATTTATAGGCGCTGTCAGGGCTTGAGGAGATCCGGTTTGGTGGCTACAGGATTAGGTCTCTGCTTTTTGCAGATGATATGGTCCTGATGGCTTCATCTGGCCAGGATCTTCAGCTCTCACTGGATCGGTTCGCAGCTGAGTGTGAAGCGACTGGGATGAGAATCATCTCCTCCAAGTCCGAGTCCATGGTTCTAGCCCGGAAAAGGGTGGAATGCCATCTACGGGTTGGGGAGGAGACTCTGTCCCCAGTGGAGGAGTTCAAGTACCTCGGAGTCTTGTTCACGAGTGAGGGAAGAGTGGATCGTGAGATCGACAGGCGGATCGGTGCGGCGTCTTCAGTAGAGCGGACGCTGTATCGATCCGTTGTGGTGAAGAAGGAGCTGAGCCGGAAGGCAAAACTCTCAATTTACCGGTCGATCTACGTTCCCATCCTCACCTATGGTCATGAGCTTTGGGTTATGACCGAAAGGACAAGATCACGGGTACAAGCGGCCGAAATGAGTTTCCTCCGCCGGGTGGCGGGGCTCTTCCTTAGAGATAGGGTGAGAAGCTCTGTCATCCGGGGGAAGCTCAAAGTAAAGCCGCTGCTCCTCCACATCGAGAGGAGCCAGATGAGGTGGTTCGGGCATCTGCTCAGGATGCCACCCAAACGCCTCCCTAGGGAGGTGTTTAGGACACGTCCAACCGGCAGGAGGCCACGGGGAAGACCCAGGACACGTTGGGAAGACTATGTCTCCCGGCTGGCCTGGGAACGCCTCGGGATCCCCCGGGAAGAGCTGGACGAAGTGGCTGGAGAGCGGAAAATCTGGGCTTCCCTGCTTAGGCTGCTGGCCCCACGACCCGACCTTGGATAAGCAGAAGAAGATGGATGGATGGCTATGCAGTCTGCTGAAAATAATGGAAAGCCCCACTCTACATAGCAACTGGCGCTGTGGTCAAAGTTGAAATTGCCACAAAACACTTTTTTAAAGATATTCAACACTTTATGTACCGGTACTAATAAAGCACAGCAGTACTAAATAATTGAAAACGGTACTATACTGCTTCTGAAAAATACCAATAATATTTATGTTGTCAATATTCAGTGTTTTATCGTGCATAGTTAATATCGTAAAACCCACATTCTTTATTTTTTATGTACATTCTGGGTGTCTCATTCAGTAAAAAAAAAAAAAGTAAAATTCCATTCCGTTTTTCAAAGCGGTCTGTCATAACGTTTTTAGCATTCAATCAGACATTAATGTGAGGTTTTGTATTGGTGTTCCTAAAAATCAGATATATCGGCCCCCAGACACATTTTTTTCTCTAAAGTATCCCCCCCCCAGTCAAAATAATTGCCCAGGCCTGGTATACCGGCACTAATAAAGTATGGCGGTATTAAAGAATTGAAAACGGTACTATACTGCTTCTGAAAAATACCAATATTATTCATGTTGTCAATATTCAGTGTTTTATCGTTCATAGTTAATATTTTAAAACCCACATTCTTTATTTTCATGTACATTCTCTGTGTCTCATTCAGTAAAAAAAAAAAAAAAAGTAAAATTCCATTCAGTTTTTTAAAGCTGTCTGTCATAACGTTTTTAGCATTCAGTCAGACATTAATGTGAGGTTTGGTATTGGTGTTTCTAAAAATCAGATATATCGGCCTCCAGACACATTTTTTTCTCTAAAGTTGCCCCCCCCCCCAGTCAAAAAAGTAAAATTCCATTCCGTTTTTTAAGGCGGTCTGTCATAACGTTTTTAGCATTCAATCAGACATTAATGTGAGGTTTTGTATTGGTGTTCCTAAAAATTGGCCCCCAAACACATTTTTTTCTCTAAAGTTGCCCCCCCCAGTCAAAATAATTGCCCAGGCCTGGTATACCGGCACTAATAAAGTATGGCGGTATTAAAGAATTGAAAACGGTACTATACTGCTTCTGAAAAATACCAATATTATTCATGTTGTCAATATTCAGTGTTTTATCGTTCATAGTTAATTTTGTAAAACCCACATTCTTTATTTTTTATGTACATTCTGGGTGTCTCATTCAGTAAAAAAAAAAAAGTAAAATTCCATTCCGTTTTTCAAAGCGGTCTGTCATAACGTTTTTAGCATTCAATCAGACATTAATGTGAGGTTTTGTATTGGTGTTCCTAAAAATCAGATATATCGGCCCCCAGACACATTTGTTTCTCTAAAGTATCCCCCCCCCAGTCAAAATAATTGCCCAGGCCTGGTATACCGGCACTAATAAAGTATGGCGGTATTAAAGAATTGAAAACGGTACTATACTGCTTCTGAAAAATACCAATATTATTCATGTTGTCAATATTCAGTGTTTTATCGTTCATAGTTAATATTTTAAAACCCACATTCTTTATTTTCATGTACATTCTCTGTGTCTCATTCAGTAAAAAAAAAAAAAGTAAAATTCCATTCAGTTTTTTAAAGCTGTCTGTCATAACGTTTTTAGCATTCAATCAGACATTAATGTGAGGTTTGGTATTGGTGTTTCTAAAAATCAGATATATCGGCCCCCAGACACATTTTTTTCTCTAAAGTTGCCCCCCCCCCCCAGTCAAAAAAGTAAAATTCCATTCTGTTTTTTAAGGCGGTCTGTCATAACGTTTTTAGCATTCAATCAGACATTAATTTGAGGTTTTGTATTGGTGTTCCTAAAAATCGGCCCCCAAACACATTTTTTTCTCTAAAGTTGCCCCCCCCCAGTCAAAATAATTGCCCAGGCCTGGTATACCGGCACTAATAAAGTATGGCGGTATTAAAGAATTGAAAACGGTACTATACCGCTTCTGAAAAATACCAATATTATTCATGTTGTCAATATTCAGTGTTTTATCGTTCATAGTTAATTTTGTAAAACCCACATTCTTTATGTTAATGTACATTCTGGGTGTCACATTCAGCAAAAAAAAAGGAAAATTCCATTCCGTTTTTAAAGGCGGTCTGTCATAACGTTTTTAGCATTCAATCAGACATTTGTATTAGTGTTCCTAAAAACAGATGTATCGGCCCCCAGACACATTTTTTTCTCTAAAGTTGGCCCCCCCCAGTCAAAATAATTAACAACAATATGATTTGTTTGTGTGACTGGACAGGACAGATTATATATTTATTTTTTCAATCGATTTTTGATTTTTTTTTAAGCGATTAAGAATCGTTACACATCAATTGGAAAATCTAAAAAAAAAATGTTGAACCAACCCCCCCCCCCCCCCCCCCCCTGGTATTTAGTGCCTGCACTGCTGTTTGTTATTCTGCCCCAACGCTCCCTCTCTTTGTTGCCGTTGTCATGGCGTCGTTCATCCTTTTACTCCCCCCCAGCGACACGCACGCACACGCACATCCCGACTCCTGCCGGCGTGGTCGTACACGTGCCCGCGTGTAACCGTGGTGACCGCCCCCCCCCGCCCCTCTTCACATGGAGCGTGTGCGTGTTCTGCCTTTTAAAGCAATTAAGCTTTGACCTGTCATTTTGACAGGCAGCCTCAATCCTCCAAGACCGCGTGTTGTCGGGATAACACGCCACATCGCCGCTTCACGAAAACGTCCCCCCACCCCTTCTTGTATCAGGAAGAATTAGGGCAATTAATTCAGGTGGGTACCCAGTACAACATATGCCTTTTTTTTTCTTCCAGATTAGCTGCATCTCCTTCTTTCGGCCCCATGCAGACTGGGAGATGACCCAAATTAAAAACACTTCCTCACCCCCTTAAGATCCAAGCCAGACCCTTGCCCCCACCCCCCAACAACACCGCAGACTAGCATCCAACAGCAGACACTCTTTAATCAAGTCGCCAGTGCGGCCTGCACGCATCACTTGCTGACTGCTCTGTTTCATCACACTGTATGGAGAGTTTTAATCTCAACTCCTGTGAGCTCCCATTCTGGAGATTTTAATTAATGCTTAACGGCACCCTCCTGCAGAAATAGCATAGGCGCCACATTTGGAATCGTTCAAAGTCAACATTTAGCGTATAAGTACGTGCGCCTCTCCTCCTTCAAGTTCTGCACATAAACCGCAGCAGAGTTCCACCCGACGAGGGGAAAAAAAAACAAAATAGCACCTTGAGTATTCCCTAAATGAGACGTGTAACAAGACTTTGGGTTCTGGCAGTAGTAGCACGACGGGTTCAGAGAGTGGAATATTTAAGATCAATATATCATTTATTTCACTAGGAGTCTATAATGGGCCCGCAATCGTACGCTCTATTACTGGACGCCAGGGTCCAGACTGCTGACCAATCCCGTCTAATGAAAACAAATGTGTCGGCAGCCAGGAGAAAAGAAGCACACTTTTTTTTCTGCATGCCGCACATTGCAGTGGGTTTTGGCGCCTTGGCCCTGGTTCCGTGCAACGATGTCGGGCTTAAGTGTGTCATTATGCGTGGGCCGCGAGTAAAGGGGCTAAAAAATGCCCTAATTGCAGGCAAAAGTCCAGAAAGTCAGTCATCTATTAGCTTAAATTTGGAGTTAAATTGCATTTTTATGGTGTTTATAATGTGCATTTTTTAGCTGCAAGGGGCAAGGGACTGTGTGATGTCTTGTTAGGAAATGTAAAAAAAAAAAAGAATAAAAATTGCTTCCTTTGCCACATTTTTTTTTTCTCAATTAAAATGTGTTTTATTTTTAGTATATTCTACAGTTTGTAAATGTAAAATTCCATTCCAGTTTTTTTAAGGCGGTCTGTCATAACTTTTTTTAGCTTTCAATCAGACATTACAGAACTTTCCTCCAGAAGGTCTTATCTTTGTCCATGTGGTGTCAGATGAAACAAAAATGGAGCTGTTAGGCCACAATACCCAGTAATATGTTCGGAGGAGAAAAGGTGAGGCCTTTAATCCCAGGAACACCATCCCTACAGTCAAGCATGGTGGTGGTAGTATTATGCTCTGGGCCTGTTTTGCTGCCAATGGAACTGGTGCTTTAAAGAGAGTAAATGGGGCAATGAAAAAGGAGGATTACCTCCAAATTCTTCAGGACAACCTAAAATCATCAGCCCGGAGGTTGGGTCTTGGGCGCAGTTGGGTGTTCCAACAGGACAATGACCCCAAACACACGTCAAAAGTGGTAAAGGAATGGCTAAATCAGGCTAGAACTAAGGTTTTAGAATGGCCTTCCCAAAGTCATGACTCAAACCTGTGGACAATGCTGAAGAAACAAGTCCATGTCAGAAAAAAACAACACATTTAGGTGAACTGCACCAATTTTGTCAAGAGGAGTGGTCAAAAATTCAAGCAGTAGCTTGTGGATGGCTACCAAAAGCGCCTTATTGCAGTAAAAACTTGCCAAGGGACAAGTAACCAAATATTAACATTGCTGCATGTATACTTTTGAGCCGTATATAAGTGTTATAATGAAGGCAACGCATGATGTAAGTGTCTATATTAGTTATATTAGCCTACTATCAAAATTATTTTAAAAGTATTATATAAGTGTTATAATGAATAATGAAGACAACAGATGATGTAAGTGTTTATATTAGTTATAATAAACTACTATCAAAATGATTTTAAAAGTCTTATATGACTGTTATAATGAAGGCAACACATGGTGTAAGTGTCTATATTAGCTATAATAGCCTACTATCAAAATGACTTTAAAAGTCTTATATAAGTGCTATAATGAAGGCAACACATGATGTAAGTGCCTATATTAGCTATAATACTCTACTATCAAAATTACTTTAAAAGTCTTACATATGTGTTATAATGAAGGCAACACATGATGTAAGTGTCTATATTAGCTATATTAGCCTACAATCAAAATGACTATGTGTCGCAGGCTGAAGCAAATCTTCGTTGACAGAAATGTTGAAATTTAATATTCATTCTACACATTTTAACAACATTAGAAACCATTAGTAAATCAGAGGATAATGATAATTCCTGGAAATTACTGGCGTTTAATGGCCAAAAGGTATAGATGTGTGTGTCCAAGTTAAAGGAAATTGCAGGCTGTCTTCTTTCAATAGATTTATTACAATCTTTGGCAAGCTAGGTAATATTTGCTGTGGTCTGGAACAACATGACACACAAACAACTATCTGAAATGCAGCCAATATTACATATAGATAATGTGTCATGAGACATGCAAAACTAAATTATATACAATTAAAGGTTATTAAATGAGCTCAAATATACCTACAAATGAGGCATAATGATGCAATATGTACATAGAGCTAGCCTAAATAGCATGTTAGCATAGATTAGCTTGCAGTCCTTCAGTGAACAAATATGCCTGATTAGCCCTCCCCACAAGTCAATAACATCAACAAAGTGCACCTTTTGTGCATTCACGCACAGCATACAACTTTTGGTGGACAAAATGAGACAAAGAAGGAATGGATGATTTTACATGTAAACAAACTGTTGCTTCACAGTCCACACTACGGTGAGTTCAAGAACCGCCGTAATTAGTAGGACAAAACAATGTTCACCAAATCCTTTCATCAGTGAAGCATACACACAAACATATTAAACAGTGGGCTTTCTAACAAGTGGGAAGGTTTGTGTCATGTTGGTCCTCAAACAAAAAACATACTAAAACAAAAAAAAAAAAAAGTTTTTCATTTTCAATCTTTTTTAAAAAATGCTCCAGGGAGCCACTAGGGCGGCACTAAAGAGCCGCCGGTATAAACTTACGAGCTCGAGTCTATTCCTCCATCTATTTGTGCTTTACAGGCTGGAAGTCGTATTGCTTCCTTTTTTTTAAAACATCAGAGCAGCAAAGGAGATCAGCACTATTATTTTCAAAGTGACATGGCTGATCTGACATCAGTTTTAGCGTCAGATCATTCTAAAAATGGAGAAAAAACAAAGACATATTAAGTGATCCCAGATCAGCGCACCTCCTCTGAGGGGAGTTTTGATGAGCAGCGCTCCAGATTAGATTAGAGGCCCCGCACAGATGATCGTAATCCATCATCTTGTAAACAGCGGAAATCTATGACAATGTAGTTGCTCTAACTCTGTCATAAGCCCTTAGCTTGCCCGTGTTGCCGTTACTACAAAGAGAATGAAGAAGTACAAATGTAAGCCTGTGTTTCATAAAACGTGGGGATTTGATTTGCGATCGAAAATAAGTTGAAAGAGATTTATTTATTTATATATTTTTTTTCCTGCTTTTGGTTTTTCAGGCTCACTTTTGAACTTTCCACTGCAGGCAAAACAGAAATGTGCTACACTTCCAGTTCATCATCCAAGCTTGGTGATAAAACGTGTAAAAATCTGGAATTTTTTTTTGTCAATATTGCTCCACTTTATTCCTGTTTGGAAAAGAGACGAAGTCTATGAACTTTTTTTTATTTTCCTCCTTTTTCCTATTTTTGGTTCCTCAGGGTCACTTTTGACCTTTCCACTGCAGGCAAAACAATCAACCAAGCTCGGTGATAAAACGTGCATAAATCTGGATATTTTTTTTGTCAATGTTGCGCCACTTTAATCCTGTTTGGAAAAGAGACGACGTCTTTGAACTTCTTTTTTATTTATTTTTTTCTCCTTTTTTCCTGCTTTTGGGTTCCCAGGCTAGACCTTTGCACTGCAGGCAAAACAGAAATGTGCAACATTTCCAGTTCATCAATCAAGTTCGGTCATAAAACACGTAGAAATCTGGATTTGTTTTTTTTTGTAAATGTTGCGCCTCTTTTTTTAAATGTATTCATTTATTTTTTTCCTATTTCCTGCTTTTGGTTTCTCAGGCACACCTTTGACCTTTCCACTGCAGGCAAAACAGAAATGTGCTACACTTCCAGTTCATCAACCAAGCTTGGTGATAAAACGTGTAAAAATCTGGATTTTCTTTTTTGTCAATGTTGCGCCACTTTATTCCTGTTTGGAAAAGAGACAAAGTCTTTGAACTTTTTTTTATTTCCTCCTTTTTCCTACTTTTGGTTCCTCAGGGTCACTTTTGACCTTTCCACTGCAGGCAAAACAATCAACCAAGCTCGGTGATAAAACGTGCATAAATCTGGATTTTTTTTTTGTCAATGCTGCACCACTTTAATCCTGTTTGGAAAAGACTTCTTTTTTATTTATTTTTTTCTCCTTTTTTCCTGCTTTTGGGTTCCCAGGCTCACCTTTGACCTTTGCACTGCAGGGAAAACAGAAATGTGCAACATTTCCAGTTCATCAATCAAGTTCGGTCATAAAACACGTAGAAATCTGGATTTCTTTTTTTTTTTGTAAATGTTGCGTTTTAAAAAAAAAATGTATTTATTATTTTTGTTCCTATTTCCTGCTTTTGGTTTCTCAGGCACACCTTTGACCTTTCCACTGCAGGCAAAACAGAAATGTGCAACACTTCCAGTTCATCAACCAAGCTCAGTGATAAAACGTGTTTAAATCGGAATTTTTTTTGTCAATTTTGTGCCACTTTATTCCAGTTTGGAAAATACTGTTTTAGTTTATTTTATTTTTTGCTCCTTTTTCCCTGCTTTTGGGTTCTCAGGCTCACCTTTGACATTTCCACTGCAGGTAAAACAATCAACCAAGCTCGGTGATAAAACGTGTATAAATCTGGATTTTTTTTTGTTAATGTTGCGCCACTTTATTCCTGGAAAAGAGACAAAGTCTTTGAACTTATTTGTATTTTTCTCCTATTTCCTGCTTTTGGTTTCTCAGGCTCACCTTTAACCTTTCCACTGCAGGCAAAACAGAAATGTGCAACACTTGCAGTTCATCAACCAAGCTCGGTAATAAAACGTGCAAAAATCTGGATTTTTTTTTGTCTGGGTTGCGCCACTTAATTGCTGGAAAAGAGACAAAGTTTTGAACGTCTTTTTTTTTTTTTTTCTCCTTTTTCCTACTTTTGGTTTCTCAGGCTCACCTTTGACCTTTCCACTGCAGGCAAAACAGAAATGCGCAACACTTCCAGTTCATCAACCAAGCTCGGTGATAAAACGTGTATAAATCTGGATTTTTTTTAAGTAATGTTACGCCACTTTATTCCTGTTTGGAAAAGAGACGAAGTCTTTGAACTTCTTTTTTTTTTTTTTGTTCTCCTTTTACCTGCTTTTAGTTCCTCAGGGTCACTTTTGACCTTTCCACTGCAGGCGAAACAATCAACCAAGCTCGGTGATAATACGTGCATAAATCTGGATTTTTTTTTTGTCAATGTTGCGCCACTTTATTCCTGTTTGGAAAAGAGATGACGTCTTTGAACTTCTTTTTTATTTATTTTGTTTCTCCTTTTTTCCTGCTTTTGGGTTCTCAGGCACACCTTTGACCTTTCCACTGCAGGCAAAACAGAAATGTGCAACACTTCCAGTTCATCAACCAAGCCCGGTGATAAAACGTGTATAAATCTGGATTTTTTTTTTTGTCAACATTGCGCATCTTTATTCCTGTTTGGAAAAGAAACGACGTCTTTGAACTTATTTTTTATTTTTTATTTTTCTTCTCCCTGTCCTTGGTGCAAAGTCTTCTCGCTGGGCACCAGGGAACGAGCTGATCCGGCTAAGAAACACAAATTGTTTGTTTTTGTGGCGCGTGTCATGTTTCTGTCAGGTGTGGCAGCTCATCAAACTGATATAATGAGGCCACGTTCCATGTTTAGTCGCAAAACTTTTTATATATTTATTTGACAATGCATTTTTTTTGTTGTTGTTGACTTTGTTTGTGTGATCCAATTACAGTCCCTTAGTGGTGTTTACATTTAGACCCGGGGTCCTTATTTTTCCTGAATTAACGAAAGTAACTCAAAATAATCAAGTAGGCTGAAACTATATATTAAGCCAAGCTAATTATAATTAAGCAAATTAAAGTAATTGAAACTAAAATCTCATTTTAAAAAGAATGTGGGTTAGGGAGCGTTTGCTGCTTAAGTTTTTTAAATGGCAATGTTTTATTATTCCTAATACCAATCCCATACTCATTTAGGGTAAACAGGCTTGATCAATTAGGATCCAATAACCATGCGCTAAATAGCAATTGTAAACTATACACACTATAGAATTGATAAAAAGTACAAAAGTAGGTGAAAGGATGCTTGGATTAAATAAATTACACTACACCCCCTATCAAAAATACTAAATTGTTTGTTCCACCTGGACAGTGGCAAACCTAATTTCGAATACTCCACTCAAAATATACAGTCGTGGTCAAAAGTTTACATGCACTCGTAAAGAACATAATGTCATGGCTGTCTTGACTTTCCAATAATTTCTACAACTCTTATTTTTTTGTGTTAGAGTGATTGGTCACAAAAAAACATTCTTGAAGTTTGGTTCTTTTATGAATGTATTATGGGTCTACTGAAAATGTGAGCAAATCTGCTGATTCAAAAATATACATACAGCAATGTTAATATTTGGTTACATGTCCCTTGGCAAGTTTCACTGCAATAAGGCGCTTTTGGTAGCCATCCACAAGCTTCTGGTTAGATTTTTGACCACTCCTCTTGACAAAATTGGTGCAGTTCAGCTATATGTGTTGGTTTTCTGACATGGACTTGTTTCTTCAGCATTGTCCACATGTTTAAGTCAGGACTTTGGGAAGGCCATTCTAAAACCTTAATTCTAGCCTGGTTTAGCTATTCATTTACCTTTTTTGACGTGTGTTTGGGGTCATTGTCCAGTTGGAACACCCAACTGCGCCCAAAACCCAACCTCCGGGCTGATGATTTTAAGTTGTCCTGAAGAAATTGGAGGTAATCCCACTTTTTCTTAGTCCCATTCAAAGCACCAATCCCATTGGCAGCAAAACAGGCCCAGAGCATAATACTACCACCACCATGCTTGACGGTGGGCATGGTGTTCCTGGGATTAAAGGCCTCACCTTTTCTCCTCCAAACATATAGCTGGGTATTGTGGCCAAACAGCTCAATTTTTGTTTCATCTGACCACAAAATACCTCCAGAAGGTCTTCTCTTTGATCTTCTGATCACACACACACACACACACACACACACACACACACACACACACACACACACACACACACACACACACACACACACACACACACACACACACACACACACACACACACACACACACACACACACACACACACACACAGCACTATTGACGATTCCGAAACAAAACATTGAGGAAAAAACGCCATTTTTAAAGAGCCCACACTGGAGAATAACTTACATAACGCCATCTAAAAATTAGTATGAAACATGATCAAATATATGTGAAAGTATAATATAAAGAAAACATTAACAAAAACAGATTTGAGATAATATAACAATAGTGGTAATAATAGCAATAAATAAAATAGAGAATAACACAATAAAATACACTCTGAAGTAAAGGAAAACTTGACATTTTTATACTGACATGTTGTTTAAATTCATATTCCTGACACTTTATGTTGAATTTGTTGGCAGTTTTTTGCAAAAAAAAACAAAACAAAAAAAACCCTTTTTTTTTTTCTTTCAAGAAAACCTAATTGTTTACAGGGAATTATCTAGATATCTTTTAGATACGTTACTCCTTTCTTTAAACAGTCAAAAACCTCCTTCCCGTTTTTACATCTGTTTTAAAAAGCCGGTTTATTTTTTTTAATGCATGTAAACATACCAAGTGTGACTGATACTAGGGCCCTTTAGGTACACTGTGTATATGGTGCATGCATAACAGGCAACTACATCAACAATATAATGTGCCTGAGTAGCTGAACAGGACAAAAATCAAATAAATAAACAGGCTCTTTTCTTCCGAAATGTGTAACTGTGACAAAATGAATGTCCACTGCAGAGGACGCTGGGTCTGAGGAGGGTGAATGACACCATTTTTGTGTTTAGGCTTTCTTGACATTTACTTTTAAATCAAGACTTTGTTCTCAGAAGATTACACTTTTTTAATACCTGAAAATAATAACTTTTTGATCATAATACCATGACTTTATTCCCCCCCCCCCCCTTAATATTACAGCTTTTTTTTCTATTAACTTTCTTTTTTTAAATCTTTTTAGTGAGGCCGTTATATTCATTTTTGCTAGTGGGCATCAACACAAACAACGCTGTAACTCCATAAAAATAAACCACTTTTGATGCGCCGCACTCTGATGTAGTTTTGTGTGGGAAAATGCCACTATTTGGCATACCTTTTTCAAAACTACCATTCAAGTCTACATGATATCAACCTACACTAATACTTTTTGTATTCTTGACTTCAATTTATTACTATTACTTTTTTACTGTGTTGTCTTACTTTTTTCAACACACCCCTCCTTGATTAAGGCCAATCCCTAATCCCTCTTAAGACAATAATAACAATAATATAATCATTATTCCCCATGGAACCTTTTTTTATTTATTTTTTAGCCCTGCTGAAGTTCTGCGCGTAAAAAAAGAGCCACGGGGAGTTATTTAAAGACACAGCAATTAAACTAAGACATGCTGGCCAATTCTTTCCACCGTGCTAATCCTTTCTGATACGGACGGCGCCCTATTATACAGTTTCCTATTCTTCGGTATCTGTTGTGTATCACTTTTCGCTAAGAGCATTTTTTCAGAGGATAATTTTGTATAGAGGAAACATTTTAACCAGCACAATATGGAGTTACAAGTGAAGCATGACTCAGGAATAAAGTGCAGCTCATTTGTAAGAGAATGCTTTTATTTTGTTGAATTAAAATACAGTCGTTTTCGGATTTTGCGGGCTTTTTCTGTGATTGTGGCAACCAGAAATGTCTAAATTTGCAACAGCTTTTTTTAGAAAGTTGCAGCAAAAGTTGTAATGTTTAAAGCTAATTATTATTGTTTAATAACATTGAATCAACAAGCTGTAAATCAAGCAAGAATGGGAAATAATTCCACCTGAAAATCTTCACAAATTGCTTTCCTCAGTTCCCAAACGTTTACAGAGCGTTGTTAAAAGGAAAGGCCATGTAACACAGTTGCAACAATGCCCCTGTGCCAACTTTTTTGCAATGTGTTGCTGCCATTAAATTCTAAGTTAATGATTATTTGCAAAAAAAAAAAAGAAGTTTCTTAGTATCGACGTTTTACTCGTTTTATACCACACAGACTTAAAAGTAGACACCAGATGGCAGTAATAGTACAAACTCAGAGTACGTTGTAAAATTACTGCACTGCTTTAATTATAATATTAGTAATAATTAATAAATACAGAAAGAAACACTACCATTTTCCGCTGTCTGTTCTGTCGTCCACCAGTAGCGGGCATTCTCTGTGTATGTTTTACGCTTATCCATCCTAAACTTTATTTTTTTAATCATCCCCTCGCTACTAAAATACAAGTTGTCTACTATGTTCACTATTTTATTTAAGGACAACATTTTTCTTTGATTGTAATAAGAAACATATTTTTCATTTATCATGAGAATTTCAGTTGGAATACAGCCAATAATGACATTTTGTTTGTGGTCCCGTTTATTGAAAAGTGTCAAAATAAGTGTTGGTACCGGTACATGTACGGAAATATTGGTATCCGGACAACTCTAGAAGATTGTCATGACTGGGTCTATGGCGTGGTTTGTTCTCCCAGAAGGCAACGGAAAATTGGCGCGTGCAAGACGTGAATTTAAATACATGTTTAATTTTAACAATAAAAACAAGGAATAAACAAAAAGCGCTCACAGCGGAGGTAAAAACTTGACTATGGAAACAAAAGGCGCGCACAAAGGCGGAAATACAAAACTTGCACAAAGGCAGAAACTATGAACAATAAAACAAAAACACTAACTGTGGCATAAATGAACAAAACTTACTTGGCAAAGAACTGTGACATGACATGAAGTGGAGGGATGAAAAAGTGCAAGGTCGCCAGGACGAACAACAGAAAAACAATGGACTTAAATAACACAGACATGATTAACAACAGGTGCGTGACTCAAAACGTGAAACAGGTGTGTGACATGACAGGTGAAAACTCATGGGTGACCATGGAAACCAAACAAAACAAGGAAGTGAAACCAGGAACCAAAAAAAAAGAGTCCAAAAACCAAGCAAAACAAAAACATGATTAACACAGACATGACAGAAGATATTCATACATAACTGACGGATAATACATTTACATACCATTATGAAGTATTGCGGAAAGAGATTATTCTAGATTGTACCTAATGCCATGACTGTTTTTTTTAAATTATTGACTAGTTTATTGATTATGGGACAAGCAGTAGAAAATGGATTGATGGTACTTTTTCGTCACTTATTGTTTGTCTTTGATACAATAATGTGTATATTTTAGGCCATTGGTTATTTGTTTCATTTTTGCAAATATATATATATATATATATATATATATATATATATATATATATATATATATATATATATATATATATATATATATATATATATATATATATATATATATATACTATATTTTATATTGCTCTTTTTATCTTTGGTATGAACATTTGTATGTAAACTCAACATTATTGTTTTTTTTTTTTAGGTTTGTTGTTGCTATTTTTGTATTAACAATTGTATTATTTGATCATGTTGTACTGCATTGTAATCTTTTGTTTTGTGATTGTGTGATGTTTTTTTGCCTGTACCCCAGGAATAATAGTCTCCACTGTGGTGTAGACTAATGGGGATCCTTACTAAACTAAACTAAACTAAATTATGTATGCGCTAAAATTAACTAACTCAATAAAGACGTTTCTTCTCTAAACTGACAATACAATTCAGAGTGAAAATGAAAATTCAGTATCACCACTTCAGTCATAATTTTTGCGCTTAAGAAACTTCTCTATCACTTTAGCTCCAGACTTATTATCTTAGTTTGAAATTGTCATTACTGCCACAAGTGGTGGAAAAGTATATTACAACTGAGTCTGGAAGACAGCAGGGACATTTTTTCTTTTGCCGGCCCTCCAGGGGGCGCTCGCGACCCAACAATGGGCCCCATGGTTAAGAAACACTGGTCTAAGGTACAACAATTATAAGCATTAATATATTCTTAAAAGTTTCTGTTCCTGCTTCGCATACACAAGAAAGATTTGAATTATAGAGTTCACAAATTTGATTGACAAAAGTAATGCCGATTGGCCAAAGTGTGTGGGGAAGTTGCACATGGTTCATTGGGATCGGTTGAATTTGCGTAAACTGGCGCCATCGCAACATCCCAAAATCCTGGAGGGGTTGATATTACAAAACCCAAAAGCAGTGAAGTTGGCACGTTGTGTGAGTCGTAAATAAAAACAGAATACAATGATTTGCAAATCCTTTTCAACCTATAGGATGGACAAGCGTAAAACATACACAGAGAATGTCCGCTACTGGTGGACGACTGAACAGACAACGGAAATTGGTGGTGTTTATTTCTGTATTTATTAATTATTACTAATATTATCATTAAAGAAGTGCAGTAATTTTACAACATGCTCTGAGTTTGCACTGTTACTGCCATCTGGTGTCTACTTTTAAGTCCGTGTGGTATAAAACGAGTTAAGTATTTGCTTTCTAACACTTCAATAGACTGCAAAGACAAGATATTTAATGTTGGAACTGAGAAACATATTTTTTTTTTTGCAAATAATCATTTGTTCACAAAGTGGTGACCCTCGC
This sequence comes from Entelurus aequoreus, assembly GCF_033978785.1. Lineage (NCBI taxonomy): Eukaryota > Metazoa > Chordata > Actinopteri > Syngnathiformes > Syngnathidae > Entelurus > Entelurus aequoreus. The sequence continues at coordinate 21,523,840 of NC_084734.1, forward strand.
CCCATCTTTGTGAATGAATGAGCATTTCATGGAAGCTGCTTTTATACCCAATCATGGCACCCACCTGTTCCCAATGAGCCTGTTCACCTGTGGGATGTTCCAAATAAGTGTTTGATGAGCATCCCTCAACTTTCTCTGTCTTTTTTTACACTTGTGCCAGCTTTTTTCAAACATGTTGCAGGCAAAAAATTACGCATGAGCTAATATTTGCAAAAACTAACAAGGTTTACCAGTTTGAACGTTAAATATCTTGTCTTTGCAGTCCATTCAATTGAATACACGTTGAAAAGGATTTTCAAAATCATTGTATTCTGTTTTTATTTATGATTTACACAACGTGCCAACTTCACTAGTTTTGGTGTTTCGTACAACACAATTAATGCCCAATGATCCACTCGAATGCACAACGAGTTTCGCTGTCAGCACGAACGCTCGTTATGCAAACGAAACTGTCAGTTAAAGACTTTTTGCGAGTGACTTCATCTTAAAATGTCGCTTGCATTGCCTTTTTTTTTTCCTCTCCTGCTCTTTGTTGTTGTCTCGTTACCAAAGAAAGGCAGTCTGTCCTCAGAGTTTCTCCCAGCGTGAGGCTGGTTCAAAGACTCCCCGCTCGGGGGCGATCCTCTCACCCGCCTCCGTCTCGTTTAAGAGCGCCCAAGTACGGTTCTTAAACACACGGCGCTGAAAGATGGATGGCTTTTTTGGCCAAGGAGGCTTCCTTTCTTCTCATCGCTTTCCCTTCCCTCACCTTGGACTCTGACTCCCTTTCTTACCCCCCGCTCTCATTACCCGGCCATCTCCGGTAGACTTCAACGGACGTGGATACGACTCGTCTCTCTCTCCGTCCGCCCACACAATTGATCTTTTGCTCCTTCGTTCTCCGTCAGTTACCTTTCCAACGCCTCCCTCGCCCAATCATTTACCATTTTCCAACCCCGGCCGTTTCAGCCGTCCTCACCTGCCTATCTTATGCTGCAACTCAATTCGAACACCCCCCAAGCGTACGTGATTGATGCAGAGCTCGGGGCCTTGCTGAAGGCTCCGGCACCAGCACCCATACTTGCCAACCCTCCCGATTTTCCCGGGAGACTCCCGAATTTCAATGCCCCTCCCGAAAATCTCCCGGGGCAACCATTCTCCTGAATTTCTCCCGATTTCCACCCGGACAACAAAATTATAATAACAATAATATATTTTATTTGTAAAAAGCACTTTACATTGAGTGAACAACCTCAAAGTGCGACAGTGTATTAAACAAAATAAAAATAAAAAGATAATAAAAAATAAATACAAATAAAAACTAGAACAGCCAAATAGCTAAAACTAGTATGCATATATTTAAAAAAAAAGGCTTTTTTAAAAAGAAGGATTTTTAAGCCTTTTTTAAAAGCATTCACAGTCTGTGGTGCCCTCAGGTGGTCAGGGAGAGCGTTCCACAGACTGGGAGCGGCGGAGCAGAAAGCCCGGTTTCCCATTGTTCGTAGCGGAGGTGTCGGGTGGAGGATTTGGGGGTGAGTAGTTCTTTGAGGTAGAGGGGGGCATTTCCATGGAGGCACTGGTGGGTTAGTAGGGAGACTTTGAATTTAATCCTGAGTGGAACAGGAAGCCAGTGAAGGGATTTGAGAGTTGGTCTGATATGGTCATATTTCAGCACTCTCATTTTGGGGGCGTGCCTTAAAGACACTGTCTTTAGCGTCCTCTACAACCTGTCGTCGCGTTCGCTTTTCCTCCATTCAAACAGCGTGCCGACCCAGTCGCATAATATATGCGGTTTTTACACACACATGAGTTGACTGCAAGGCATAGTTGATCAACAGGCAAAGAGGTCACACTGAGGGTAGCCGTATAAACAACCTTAACACTGTTACAAATATGCGCCACACTGTGAACCCACACTAAACGAGAATGACAAACACACTTCGGGAGAACATCCGGACCCCGAATTCGGAGGTCTCAAGGTTGGCAAGTATGCCGGGACCTCGCACTTAACCCGCAGGGGATGGCTTCACTCCGGACGAAGTGGGGACCGGGCTACGGACGGGTGCTCGTTATGGCTCTGCGGGCACTCTCCTGCGGGGCATCATTGCGGAGCTCATTATGCACAAAGTCGGAGGCATGTAAGAGATGGGAGGGCCGACCAAATTAGCCATAATCAGACGCACCTGTAGACAGCCGCCTCCCTCCTCAGTGCCTTGTGCAAAGCGCGCTTCTCCTCGCCGTATAATTATTGCAATTGCCTCACTTGACTTTCATTCCGATGCATGGAGTTGCACAGCTTGCCTCCTAATGAGAAACCCAAAGCTGTGATCCGGGGGTATTGTTTATTTATTTAATTATTATCCTCGGCACAGCACGTATAATGTCAATTATTTAGATCCGCGCGCGTTAGCGAGGGGGGCCCGGGCGTTGCCAGGCGGCTCTCTCCAGCCTCCGACCGAGCTTATCGACATTCAGCCTTCGTCGCTCTCCTCATCGCGGCCCGGCGCAGAGTTAATTAGGTCTGAGTTTGACGTGTACGCTCAACTAAAGTGCTGCAATATGAGGCGTCACGCGCGCGTTGATAAAGACGGGGTTGTTCAGACACGGCGTTTGGAAACTTTCTGCGCACCGCCTAAACGAGTGCGGCGTCTCGCGTTAGAACATGACTCGCATTTCAACAACCCCCCTTTTTTTTTATACATAAAAGTATCTTCTGAAGGAAGCAACAATACAGTACTTTAGAGTAGTCAGTGTACAGCTTGTATTGAAGTATAGATTTAGATTGTCTAAGTACCTTGCAACTAGAGATGGGCATATTTCATATACTTATACTTAGTTTAGTCGTTATTTGAAGGGACAATTATGACAATAAAATCATACTATAGCATGTAATCAAATTAAGAAAAGTCATGGATACATACTTAATATACAATACAACACACCTCATTTACATCATCACACAAAGTAAATACATGCTTTTGTTCACATCTGTCATCATTTGTAAAGACATCATGATTTTAACAGACACACCTCACAATTTACAACAAAAATGCTCTCATGGATAAATATAATACACATTAAAGGCCTACTGAAAACCACTACTACCGACCACGCAGTCTGATAGTTTATATATATCAATGATGAAATCTTAACATTGCAACACATGCCAATACGGCCGGGTTAGATTACTAAAGTGCAATTTTAAATTTTGCGCGAAATATCCTGCTGAAAACGTCTCGGTATGATGACGCCTGCGCGTGACGTCACGGATTGTAGAGGACATTTTGGGACAGCATTGTGGCCAGCTATTAAGTCGTCTGTTTTCATCGCAAAATTCCACAGTATTCTGGACATCTGTGTTGGTGAATCTTTTGCAATTTGTTCAATGAACAATGGAGACAGCAAAGAAGAAAGCTGTAGGTGGGAAGCTGTGTATTTCGGCCGGCTGCAGCAACACAAACACAGCCGATGTTTCATTGTTTACATTCCCGAAAGATGACAGTCAAGCTTTACCATTGGCCTGTGGAGAACTGGGACAACAGAGACTCTTACCAGGAGGACTTTGAGTTGGATACGCAGACGCGGTACCGTGAGTACGCAGCTGCGGCTTCCAAACATTTGATCGCTTGCCCGTACGTGCGTGCCGCTATGTGCATGTCACGTACGTAAATTTGGGGACTTTGGGGAAATACATGTGCTGTATGAACTTTGGGGAGGTGAACGGTACTTTGGGCTATGGGATTGAGTGTGTTGTGCAGGTGTTTGATTTGTATTGGCGGGTTATATGGACGGGAGGGGGGAGGTGTTTGTTATGCGGGATTAATTTGTGGGATATTAAATATAAGCCTGGTTGTGATGTGGCTAATATGTCTTGTGTTTATTTACTGTTTTAGTCATTCCCAGCTGAATATCAGGTCCCACCCGCCTCTCACAGCATATTCCCTATCTGAATCGCTTCCACTGCCCTCTAGTCCTTCACTCTCACTTTCCTCATCCACAAATCTTTCATCCTCGCTCAAATTAATAAATTAATTTCTCGGTCCGAATCGCTCTCGCTGCTGGTGGCCATGATTGTAAACAATGTGCAGATGTGAGGCGCTCCACAACCGGTGACGTCACGCGCATATCGTCTGCTACTTCCGGTACAGGCAAGGCTTTTTTATCAGCGACCAAAAGTTGCGAACTTTATCGTCGATGTTCTCTACTAAATCCTTTCAGCAAAAATATGGCAATATCGCGAAATGATGAAGTATGACACATAGAATGGACCTGCTATCCCCGTTTAAATAAGAAAATCGCATTTCAGTAGGCCTTTAAGTTGATGTGTCAAACATAGTGCCCACCTTAGTGACCGTGTGAGCAGCTTTGATTGCTCCAAAGCCACTTTTTTAACTTCAATTGTGAATGAAAAGTAATCTGTACGACTTTTCAAGTTTGTTGTGAGGTCGTTCCATTCCTTTATCGCTTTATATGAAAAGGCTGATTGTGCAAAATATGTTTTACATCTGGGTACGCTACACTGCCCCCTGGTGGAGGCTCGTGTGTTTCTAGTTGTCACAGTAGATGTAATCTGGACAAAGTGCTTAAGTGGCGCTGGTGCAGTGTTATTTAGGATTCGATGGGCCATTCGAATTGATGCTAATCTTTGAATGTTAGCTAAATTTAACAATCTATATTTTTGGAGAACTAAACAGTGATGGTGGTGTTTTCCGACCCATCAGGAGCAAAGGGATTTTTAATCACTGGTAATTTGAAATTGTTACTAATATTGATACTGTTGTTAATAATATTAATTTTTGTTTCACTACTTTTAGATTGTTCCGTGTCATGTTTGTGTTTCCTCAATTGCTCTCAATTGCTCTGTTCATTGCTATTCTGAATGTTGCAGGGTCTGATTTGTTTTTGGAATTTGATTGCATTGTTATGGTATTGCTGTGTATTGTTTTGTTGGATTGATTAATAAATTCATTATAAAAAAATATAAAAAATAAAAATAAATAAATAAATTAATAAAATAAAATAAATACATAAATAAAATAAAAGGAGTAAAGGTGTAGTGTCTTGTTCAAGGACACAACGGACAGAAGGTGGGGATCGAACCAGGAACCCTCAGGTTGCTGGCACGGCCACTCTCCCAACCAGTCCATTTCATATTCTCACAGGAATCAATACCCAGTGGTACCAAGGTTGTGTGTTAATAATTGTTTGTTTCATTTTTAAAAAGAGCTAATTATGATAACCTTGTTTTTTTACATTTCTGAGTGAAGTGAATTATATTTATATAGCGCTTTTTCTCTCGTGACTCGAAGAGCTTTACGTAGTGAAACCCGTTATCTAAGCTACATTTAAACGAGTGTGGATAAAGTGTCTTGGCCAAGGACACGACGGCTTAGACAAGGATGGCGGACGCGGGGGATCGAACCTGGAACGATCAAGTTGCTGGCACCAATTGAGCCACGCCACATCATATCACAGGCGTTGCATACAGTTGCAATTCCACAGCAGTAGGGTGTGGCAGGGGTCCCCAAACTATGGCTCACAAGGCAGTCTATAGTTTGGACTGTTGGACGTCACAATTTTAATTAGTGATCAGGCCAGCGGGATGCCTACAGCTTCATTTTAAATTGCGGCATATTTGCCGGCATCTTGTGGAAAATGAGAGCAAATCAGGTCAATGATCATGAATTTTGCTATGAAGTCCCTACAGCACAGCATTTACTTGTATGACCCAATCCAATCAACCTTTAACCACTCATGGCGGAAGCTGCAACCAACCCAGAGTGTCAACACGCATAGTCACACAAAACACAATCTGCTCACTGAACTTTGTGAATATTATTAAAAATGTCCACGCGCAACACATAAGTCAAATCCACTACAATGCATTATGGGAAAAAAATGCAAAACACCCTCCCCACACTTAACCATGTTTGGCGCCTTTTAGCTGGTTGATGTGTCAAACCGCTAAAATGATCATAAAAAACTTTAAGGAGGTCCTCGCGGAAGTCAACAAGGTAGCGGGCGAACTTCCACATATTCTTAATATTTAATTATATTAATCATTAATTATAAATTAATTACACTAATATAATTTGGACATATATATAAATACATATATACATGTATATGTAAACTGCACATATACACATACATACATACATATATATATATATATATATATATATATATATATATATATATATATATATATATATATATATATATATATATATATATATATATATATATATATATATATAATAAACCCCAAAACCAGTGAAGTAAAAACAGAATACAATGATTTGCAAATCCTTTTCAACCTATATTCAATTAAATAGACTGCAAAAACAAGATATTTAACGTTGGAACTGGAAAACGTTGGTATTTTTAGCGAATATTAGCTCATTTGGAATTTGATGCCTGTAATGTGTTTAAAAAAAGCTGGCAAAAAAAACACTGAGAAAGTTGATGAATGCTCATCAAACACTTATTTGGAACATCCTACAGGTGAGCAGGCTAATTGGGAACAGGTGGGTGCCATGATTGGGTATAAAAAGCAGCTTCCATGAAATGCTCAGTCATTCACAAACAAGGATGGGGCGAGGGTCACCACTTGGTGAACAAATGCCTGAGCAAATTGTCCAACAGTTTAAGAACAACATTTCTCAACGAGCTATTGCAAGGAATTTTTTTGTAATACAGTGTGTAAAGGATATCACCATATGGGCTCAGGAACACTTCGGAAAACCACTGTCAGTAACTACAGTATCGCTACATCTGTAAGTGCAAGTTAAAACTCTACTATGCAAATTGAAAGCCATTTCTCAACAACACCCAGAAACGCTGCCGGCTTCGCTGGGCCCGAGCTCATCTATGATGGACTGATGCAAAGTGGAAAAGTGTTCTGTGGTGTGACGAGTCCACATTTCAAATTGCTTTTGGAAACTGTGGACTGGAGAACCATCCAGTTTGTTATAGGCACAAAGTTGATAAGCCAGCATCTGTGATGGTATGGGGGTGTATTAGTGCCCAAGGAATGGGTAACTTACACATCTGTGAAGGCACCATTAATGCTGAAAGGTACATACAGGTTTTGGAGCAACATATGCTGCCATCCAAGCAACATTATCATGGACGCCCCTGCTTATTTCAGCAAGTCAATGCCAAGCCATGTGTTACAACAGTGTGTTTTCATAGTAAAAGAGTGCGGGTACTAGACTGGCCTGCCTGTAATCCAGATCTGTCTCCCATTGAAAATGTGCTGAATGTGATTTTGAGCGTCTTCTATCCGGCACACTTGCTTTGTTGGCATTGAAAAATTGCAGCATTTGAGGCAGTTTTGGCTAACTCAGCTCTGAGTGCTGCTTGAGTAAACGTTTCCTCGCCAAGTGCGTGAGCTTGTTGTTCAGTTTGAAAGTGGACGTGACGCCACTGACAACGTTATCGAACTGTGGCACCGTTAGATTTTACGTGAATCAACGGAATCGGGTCAGTGTGTACACAAGTACCGAGTTCGGTACCCATTCGTGCAACGCAAAGAATAGCCAGATAATTGGGTCTTGCCTACAATATGTGTTTTTATTGTGAAGCAAAGCGTGATCACTTTATTCCAATGTGATAAGGAGCCCAAACAAGTCTAAGTCTAAAAAAAAAAAATAAAATAAAAAAAAAAAGGTTGTCTGAGTCTAAACACACCTCCAAGATAACAAGTGTCTCGTCGAGGATGCTGCAGGTGAACTTGATGGATGGAGTGGCCAAGTACGTCTCCTCCAGACCTGTGGTAGACCCTCGCTAAGAAGCATGTAAATGAGCTCCAACTCGGAGTCTCACTTTCTCAGCCCGAAAAGTTTTCTTCCCGGTGTCGCCGTGATGTACAGTAAAGATTCATGAAAGTCAATCCCCATGGGATGCGACTGAACCTTCTTTTGTAAGTTTTCCTCCCTTCTTGGACGTCTTAGCACCCGCTGGGAGACGTTCAAGACACCTAACTGTCAAGCTTTTATCTGTGAAAGCGCCTTAAAAAAAAAAAGAGCTCATCTAAAACCTGCACCCTTGCACCTTAGTTTTGGGTGAGCGACAGTGCTTTGTTTTTTTTTGTTTTTTGGTCAATTGGATTATATAATAGGAGATTATATACAAATGTAGGCCTGATTTTGGAAAGGTTTGCGTGTACTAAAACATATGCAAACTTGACACGCCAAGGTGATCCATTTAGCTCCGGGATTGTAGCTCTTAAATGAGCAAAATAGAGAGTGCAATCGATTTAGCCTTCATGAATATGCAGAATGTACATACCCCGTTTCCATATGAGTTGGGAAATTGTTTTAGATGTAAATATAAACGGAATACAATGATTTGCAAATCCTTTTCAACCCATATTCAATTGAATACACTACAAAGACAAGATATTTGATGTTCAAACTCATAAACTTTTTTTTTTTTTTTGCAAATAATAATTAACTTGGAATTTCATGGCTGCAACATGTGCCAAAGTAGTTGGAAAAGGGCATGTTCACCACTGTGTTACATGGCCTTTCCTTTTAAAGGCCTACTGAAAGCCACTACTACCGACCACGCAGTCTGATAGTTTATATATCAATGATGAAATCTTAACATTGCAACACATGCCAATACGGCCGGGTTAACTTATAAAGTGACATTTTAAAAGTCCCGGGAAATATCCGGCTGAAACATCGCGGTATGATGACGTATGCGCGTGACGAAGTCCGAGTAACGGAAGTTATGGTACCCCGTAGAATCCTATACAAAAAGCTCTGATTTCATTTCATAATTCCACAGTATTCTGGACATCTTTTGCAATTTTTTTAAAGAACAATGAAGGCTGCAAAGAAGACAGTTGTAGGTGGGATCAGTGTATTAGCAGCGGACTACAGCAACACAACCAGGAGGACTTTGTTGGAGCGCTAGCCGCGCTAGCCGCGCTAGCCGCGCTAGCCGCCGACTTCACCTTGACTTCCTACGTCTCCGGGCCGCCAAACGCATCGGGTGAAGTCCTTCGTCCTTCTGCCGATCGCTGGAACGCAGGTGAGCACGGGTGTTGATGAGCAAATGAGGGCTGGCTGGCGTAGGTGGAGAGCTAATGTTTTTAGCATAGCTCTGTGCAGTCGGGTTGCTAAGTTAGCTTCAATGGCGTCGTTAGCACAGCATTGTTAACCTTCGCCAGCCTGGAAAGCATTAACCGTGTATTTACATGTCCACGGTTTAATAGTATTGTTGATTTTATATCTATACTTCCAGTCAGGGGTTTATTTCTTTTGTTTCTGTATGCAGTTAAAGCATGATGCTATCACGTTAGCTCGTAGCTAAAGCATTTCGCCGATGTATTGTCGTGGAGATAAAAGGCACTGAATGTCCATTTCGCGTTCTCGACTCTCATTTTCAAGAGGATATAGTATCCGAGGTGGTTTAAAATACAAATCTGTGATCTACAATAGAAAAAGGAGAGTGTGGAATCCAATGAGCCAGCTTGTACCTAAGTTACGGTCAGAGCGAAAAAAGATACGTCCATCGCTGCCTCTCAAGTCATTCACTGTAACGTTCCTCATCTACGAATCTTTCATCCTCGCTCAAATTAATGGGGTAATCATCACTTTCTCGGTCCGAATCTCTCTCGCTCCATTGTAAACAATGGGGAATTGTGAGGAATACTAGCTCCTGTGACGTCACGCTACTTCCGGTACAGGCAAGGCTTTTTTTTTATCAGCGAGCAAAAGTTGCGAACTTTATCGTCGATTTTCTCTACTAAATCCTTTCAGCAAAAATATGGCAACATCGCGAAATGATCAAGTATGACACATAGAATGGATCTGCTATTCCCGTTTAAATAAAAAAAAATAATTTCAGTAGGCCTTTAACAACACTCAGTAAACGTTTGGGAACTGAGGAGACACATTTTTGAAGTTTCTCATGTGGAATTATTTCCCATTCTTGCTTGATGTACAGCTTAAGTTGTTCAACAGTCCGGGGGTCTCCATTGTGGTATTTTAGGCTTCATAATGTGCCACACATTTTCAATGGGAGACAGGTCTGGACTACAGGCAGGCCAGTCTAGTACCTGCACTCTTTTACTATGAAGCCACGTTGATGTAACACGTGGCTTGGCATTGTCTTGCTGAAATAAGCAGGGGCGTCCATGGTAACGTTGCTTGGATGGCAACATATGTTGCTCCAAAACCTGTATGTACCTTTCAGCATTAATGGCGCCTTCACAGATGTGTAAGTTACCCATGTCTTGGGCACTATTACACCCCCATACCATCACCGATGCTGGCTTTTCAACTTTACGCATCAATCCGGATGTTTTTTTTCCTCTTTGGTCCGGAGGACACGACGTCCACAGTTTCCAAAAACAATTTGACATGTGGACTCGTCAGACCATAGAACACGTTTCCACTTTGTATCAGTCCATCTTAGATGAGCTGAGGCCCGGCAAAGCCGACAGTGTTTCTGGGTGTTGTTGATAAACAGTTTTCGCCTTGCTTAGGAGAGTTTTAACTTGCACTTACAGATGTAGCGACCAACTGTAGTTACTGACAGTGGGTTTCTGAAGTGTTCCTGAGCCCATGTGGTGATATCCTTTACACACTGATGTCGCTGCTTGATGCAGTACAGCCTGAGGGATCGAAGGTCACGGGCTTAGCTGCTGACGTGCAGTGATTTCTCCAGATTTTCTGAACCCTTTGATGATATTACGAACCATATATGGTGAAATCCCTAAATTCCTTGCAATAGCTGGTTGAGAAATGTTTTTCTTAAACTGTTCAACAATTTGCTCACGCATTTGTTGACAAAGTGGTGACCCTCGCCCCATCCTTGTTTGTGAATGACTGAGCATTTCATGGAATCTACTTTTATACCCAATCATGGCACCCACCTGTTCCCAATTTGCCTGTTCACCTGTGGGATGTTCCAAATAAGGGTTTGATGAGCATTCCTCAACTTTATCAGAATTTATTGCCCCCGTTCCCAACGTATTTGTCACGTGTTGCTGGCATCAAATTCTAAAGTTAATGATTATTTGCAAAAAAAAAAAAAAATGTTTATCAGTTTGAACATCAGATATGTTGTCTTTGTAGCATATTCAACTGAATATGGGTTGAAAATGATTTTCCAAATCATTGTATTCCGTTTATATTTACATCTAACACAATTTCCCAACTCATATTGAAATATGAGTTGCACAATAAAGGTGCAAATATTATTATTCATAATAAGCAGCGTGATTTGTCAATGCTGAAACTGTTCCGCGGGCTCTATTTTGCGTCCTCATTTAGCGCGTTTGAAAGTTACGAGCAAACTGAGAGTTAAGTGCAAAGAGCTTTGAAAAAGGATCTGGATCGCGTTGCAGGGTCAATATGTCAACGTACTTTGGCTGTTAAAAATAGAAAATATTTTTTATTAAGTTTTAAAGTACGTTTTATAATGGTATGACTGCTGGTAAATTTAAGGGGCTAAAATCAAATGATGCGTTTTGGTGTCTGTAGACGTTTGTTTTTTTTAATGGTGTTAGTTTCTTCATAAAGGAAATATCGTATCATAATATATACTAAACAAAAGATGTAGAATAATTGTGAACAATATTTGAGAGGAACAGGTATTTTGTGTATATAGTAAAATATATTTGAGTTTAATTTATGAAAAATGGGAGCAAAAACGAAATTGTTGTGTTTATATTTTTGTTCAGTGTTTCTCCTATATGAAAAACCATCTTGCAATATGCATGCTCAAGGGTTTGGATCACTCCAAGCACATGAATGAGCTGCAGTGTTGGGACGGTCCACCGCTTCCCTGCCGAATGTGCCGTCACAGCGTGCTTAAAATAGTTGTTGTCGTCTGGATTGTGATTATATATTACAGAAAATGTGTGTTCAGCATTGCACACAGGTTGGGGAGCATGATAACACAACTATGGAGGGAAATGAGTGTTTCCATGGGCACAAAAAGTCAGTCGTACTACTATTTTTATTATAACATTTATGACGTCATGTTTTATAACTGATATATTTGAATGACAGAAAACAATAGGTCAAGGGATATTTATTTATATGGCACGTTTCTAAAATATACTACTGCCCCAAAGTGTTGTACGGATTAAAACAAAAAGGAAACATATAAAAAAAATAATAATAATAATCAAAATCACAATAAGCACAAAACATTCTATATACTGTATATACATATAAAACACAGTTAAAATGCATAAAAACTGTGCAAAAAGACAACAAAACAACAAGATTAAAGATATCAAAATTATAATAAAAAACACAATAAATTCAAAACATTATATTTGTAAAACACAGTTAAAATACATAAGAATTGTGCAAAACAACAGGGAAACAACCAGATTAAAAATTGTGCAAAACAACAGGGAAACAACCAGATTAAAAATATTAATATTATAACAAAAAATCACAATAAATGTAAAACATTCTATATGTAAAACACAGTTAAAATGCATAAAAAGTGTACAGAAAAAACAACAAAATGAAACATATCAAATTTATGATAAAAAATCACAATGAATTCAAAACATTCTATATGTAAAACACAGTTGAAATGCATAAAAAATTTGCAAAAAAAACTAAAGATTAAAACTATTAAAATTATAATAAAAAAATCACAATAAATTAAAAACATTCTATATGTAAAACACAGTTAAATTGCATAATAATTGTGCCAAAATCAACAAAACAACAAAATTAAAAATATTAAATTTATAATAAAAAATCACAATCAATCCTAAACATTCTATATGTAAAACACATTTGAAATGCATAAGAAGTGTGCAAAAAAACAACAAAAGTTAAACGATAGAAAATACATTTTTTTTATAAAAAAAACAAATTCAAAACATTCTATATGTAAAACACAGTTAAAATGCATTAAAAAAATGCAAAAAAACAACAAAACTACAAGATTAAAAATATTAAAATTGTAATTTAAAAAATAACAATACATTCTAAACATTTTATATGTTAAACAAGGTTGAAATGCATAAGAATTGTGCAAAAAACAACAAAACAAGAAAAGGCATACGATTGAAAATATTTAAAAAAAAACCCACAATAAATTCAAAACATTCTTTATGTCAAACACAGTTCAACATTGATAAAAAGAGAACGATTAAAATGTCCATACGGATGTCCAGCTAAGCTTGTGTTAAACGCCAGCACAAATAAGTGAGTTTTTAAAGAAGTTTTAAAAGTATCGAGAGATGTAAATATTCCAACTTTCCAAAATCCCAAGGGCCTCCCGTTGCTTGTGGCCCCTGTACAAAACCCCCACTGAACTCTCCACTTCCACAAATGTCCACTGCAGAAGTGTTTCTTCATAATCACAAAAAAATAAACCTAGATTTCAATTGACAGCGTCCATCAAACATGAGCATAATGACGGTTAAATATTGAATTGCTTCCCAATTATGTGCGTGTTCCTAATGAAGTGTCCCGATGGTTTATAGCGGCGATAAGGTCGGTGTTTTATGTGTCCATTGGCACATAGTAAAGCCAGCAGACAGCATGACAAAGAACAGCCCACAGCCTGTATTGACCCTTGTGGTTCTGATCCCATCATGTGTTTCGCTGTGTTGGCTCTGATAAAGCCTTCCCGCTCCTTTGTTCCCGGCTATAAAGCCTTGCCCAAAGATGCTGCAAATGCTCGGTGAGACTCAAATATCTCACCGATTCGAAGGTCGCAGCCTCTGCCTCTGCCAAGGAGAGCACTATTAGTTGTTTACAAAGCCTACTGATGGGTCTCAGCGTGCGTTTAGGCAAAACTGGTGTGTTGATAGGTTTGCTCATGGCCTCGGAGTCGTGCAGAGATTGACGGGGCGGACTTTAGAGCCGGTGGTTTTCTGTTTAACACAAGTTATTGATCATGTCATGGAGGAATAAATTACCGCAGCAATTCATTTTCTTACAAGCCTAGGGCCATTTGGATATGTCATACACTGTGAGTAAATGGAGTGTACGTGTCCAAAAAGCCTGTTTGTCGTGGATTGAGTTGTAGGAGAACAAACTGCACACATTGCTGTAGTGTTAAAAAAATGTAATTGATGCTCTTTTTTTTTTTTTTTTGCTAGAATACAATTTCACTTTTATTTATTTTTTATGTATGCATTTTGACAATACAACATAATAATATTACTGTACAGTATGCTACATTACATAACAACATACACATATACAAAATGAAAGCGTTGATGATTGCATTGTGTAAGAAATTAGACAATAAATAAACATATTTTAAGTAAACAACGATCCATTTTATACTGCTTGTCCCTCTCAAGTTGCGTATATACATATATACACACATGCATATATATATATATATATATATATATATATATATATATATATATATATATATATATATATATATATATATATATATATATATATATATATATATATATATATATATGTGTGTGTGTGTGTGTATGCATGTATATAAACTTGTCCCTCTCAAGTCGCATATGTACAGCGGCGTGGCGAAGTTGGTAGAGTGGCAGTGCCAGCAATCGGATGGTTGCTGGTTACTGGGGTTCAATCCCCACCTTCTACCATCCTAGTCATGTCCGTTGTGTCCTTGGGCAAGACACTTCACCCTTGCTCCTGATGGCTGCTGGTTAGCGCCTTGCATGGCAGCTCCCGCCATCAGTGTGTGAATGTGTGTGTGAATGGGTGAATGTGGAAATACTGTCAAAGCGCTTTGAGTACCTTGAAGGTAGAAAAGCGCTATACAAGTATAACCCATGTATCATTTATTTATATATATATATATATATATATATATATATATATATATATATATATATATATATATATATATATATATATAATGTGTGTGTGCGTGTGTGTGTGTATATATGTATATATGCGACTTGAGAGGGACAAGCGGTAGAAATGGATGGACGAATAGTTGTTTACTCAAAATATGTTTATTTATTGTCTCATTTTTTATGCAATACGCTTTCATTTTTGTATTTGTTTGTTGTTATGTAATATAGCACACCGTACAGTATTATAACTTTGTATTGTCTAAATGCATACATAAAAAAAATATTTAAAATCATATTTTACCAATGTCTGCAGTTAATAAATGATATATATATATATACAGTATATATATATATATATATATATATATATATATATATATATATATATATATATATATATATATATATATATATATATATATATATATATATATATATATAATCTTTTTTTTCTTCTTTCTAAATATACAAACACCAAATATATCCAAACAAATCAACTAGAAATAAGGCATTGAGATGCCACACTTCTTTTCTGTACAGTACATCAGTACAGCAGATACGGGCATCTGAAACAACAATATTATTTGCCTGCGTGGCTGGACAGAACAGGACAGATTTTAACAGTACACAACATGAATGAATAAATCATTTGTTGTTGTTGTTTTTGTTTATGTTTACAAACTCAGAGAATAATTCCCTGGGCACAGAAAGACTTTGAAGGCAAAAATTATTTGAATGAGTAATAGGTAGTCCTTTTTAACGTTTGTTTAATTATTGTGAACTATTGATTTTGTTTTGATCAAACACATGTTCTTCATTCATTCATTTCCCTTTAATAAAGCAGATTAAAAAAAAAAACATTGAGATTAGAATCTCTTTTGCAAGAAAAACAGGAGCAGTCAGGACTAGAGTTAAAACTATAAATTACTTAAAACATAAACAGAAAAACATGCAATAAGTAAAAAAAAAAATTAAAGCAGTACAGTGCCCAATAGAACTAGTTCGTTGATCGTTTAATACGGACTGAAATTCCCCCAAAGTGATCAGTTCAGGTAGCCTCAGATCCTTTTGTAATTCTTTCCATGACCATGGAGCAGCAAATCTGAAGGCTTTTTTTTTTTTTACGTTGACTTGTGTTGGCTCTAGGAACCAACATGCCAAGAATGTCTGTAGCAGCTGGAGTCTCGACCCATAACAGAACATAAATAGGTAGAAACCAGCCCAAGAAGTGATTTATTTATACAAAAAAACATTTATGGAGAAAATCTGCAGACAGGCAGTAGGTTAAAAAATAAAATAACAATAAAAATAAATAAATAAATAAATAAATTTAAAAAAAAATAAATAAATGAATAAAATAAAAAAATAAAATAAAAAAAATTAAAAAAATTAAAAAAATAAAATATATATATATATATATAAATTAAACCAGTACAGTGCCCAATATAACTAGTTTCTTGATCCTTTAAAATGGACTGAAAACCCCCCAAAGTGATCAGTTCAGGTAGCCTCAGATCCTTTTGTAAATATTTCCATGACCATGAAACAGCAAATCTGAAGATTTTTTATTTTTTTTCCCCCAAGACTGGAGAAAATCTGCAGACAGGCAATAGGTAAAAAATAAATAAAATAAATAAATTAGCACATTCGCCCAATAGAACTAGTTTCTTGATCGTTTAATATGGACTGAAATTCTCCCAAAGGGATCAGTTCAGGTAGCCTCAGATCCTTTTGTAAATATTTCCATGACCTTGAAACAGCAAATCTGAAGAATTTGTATTTTTTTCCCCCCAAGACTTGTGTTGGCTCTAGGAACCAACATGCCAAGACCCCAAACTGTAGCGACTGCAGTCTGTACACATAAAAGAACATACATAGGTAGAAACCAACCGACCCAGGTTGTAGGGTTTTCTCCTTGTGTGTTGAAGTCCAAGTAAATATTTATCTTACCTGCAAGCTGCCTGAGGTCCTCCACATCCTTCGGAATCGCAAAACAATTCACAACATGCGAGCATACGGCAGGAAAAGAGCATTGAGAAACATGACAGAACACGAAACTAAGGAGAATAATACTAAACACAGAAAATAACAATATGTATGTAATAAAAAAGAATAAAGGTGTTACATACGACAAGGGGAAGGAGACAGCACGACAACAGGAGGTCTAGCTCAACGGGTTTTATTTGAGCTTGATGATTACGTAGGGTGTGTATGCTACTATGTGTGTGTATGCAGGGCTATGTGTGGCTATGGGGGGTCAGGGGAAGAGAGTGGAGAACTGGAGACAGGCTTAATCTGGGATACATGGACCACCGGATGTCGCTTCACAGAGGGGGGAAGAGACAGTCTAACAGATGCTGGATTGATGATGGCCTCCACCGTATACGGTCCAACAAAACGGGGTGCCAGTTTACGGGATGGTCCTGTAGGTGGAGGTCCTTGGCCCGTAACAGGACTTGTTGTCCAGGAGTGTAGGATGGAGCCGGAATGCGCCGCCGGTTGGCACTACGGCACATTCTCTCGGAGGCCCTCAACAGGGCAGCACGGGCGGTCTTCCAAATCTGACGGCATCTCATGATGTGCCTGCGAGAAGAAGGGACGGCCGCTTCGGCCTCCTGTTGGGGAAACATCGGGGGTTGATAACCGAGGGAGCACTCGAATGGTGACAAACCGGTGGCCGAGCTCTTCATAGAATTGTAGGCAAACTCGACCCAGGGTAAGAACTTGCTCCAAGAGGCAGGTAGGCGGGCGGCCACACAGCGTAGCATGTTCTCCACACATTGGTTTGTCCTCTACGCTTGCCCGTTACTCTGTGGGTGGTATCCTGATTTAAGACTGACCGTAGCCCCAATCCCCTTACAAAATGCCTGCCACACCCGGGAAGTGAACTGGGGGCCACGGTCAGACACAATGTCCATGGGTATGCCATGCTGCTTGACCACATGAGTGGTAAGGAGGTTGGCCGTCTCGGAAGAAGAAGGAAGTTTAGGCAGAGGAACAAAGTGCGCGGCTTTGGAGAAGCGATCAACGATGGTAAGAATGGTGGTGTTACCTCGGGATGGGGGAATCCAGTGATGAAATTCAGCGCGATGTGTGACCAGGGACGACCGGGGACAGGAAGGTGGCACAGTAGGCCCGCCGGCGGTCTGTGGGAAGACTTGTTGCGAGAACAGGTACTGCATGCTGCGATAAACTCACGGGTATCCATAGCCATTGATGGCCACCAGAACCGCCGGCAGATGGAGAGTGTGCGCTGGAATCCCGGATGGCAGGAGACGATGCTGGAATGCCCCCAGTCCAGAACTCTGGGACGTAGCTCTCGGGGAACAAAGAGCTTGTTGGGGGGTCCGCCCCCAGGTCCGGGATTGGAGCGCAGGGCAGCCTGGACCTGGTTCTCCACTTCCCAGGTGACCATGCCGATAATACGGGCCGGAGGAAGGATAGGTTCTTCTGAGACGGTGCAAGCGGGCTCCTCCGAGAATTGCCGGGGCAGGGCATCAGCCTTAGTATTGCGGGAGCCCGGCCTGAACGAGAGGACATAGTCAAACCGGCAAAAGAATTGGGACCAGCGGGCCCGCCGGTCATTCAGCCTTCTAGCGGACCGGACATGCAGGAGGTTGCAGTGATCCGTGAGGACCTGAAATCGGTGTTTTTCCCCTTCAAGCCAGTGTCTCCACTCCGTTAAAGCATCGTGGACTGCCAGCAGCTCCCTGTTACCGGCATCATAGTTACGTTCTGCGGGCGAAAGGCGTCTGGAAAAATAAGCACATGGATGGATACTGTTGTCCAACTTGGAGCGCTGAGACAACACCGCCCCAATCCCGGAATCGGAGGCGTCCACCCCCACAATAAACGGACAGTCTGGGTCAGGGTGAACAAGGATGGGGGCGGAGACAAAACTCCTCTTGAGGCTCCAAAAGGCCATCCCAGCCTGTCGGGTCCACTGAAAGGGAATGTTGGTAGACGTGAGAGCATGGAGTGGTGCAGCCAACTTACTGAAGTCCTTAATGAATCGTCGGTAAAATCCAGCGAATCCCAGGAAGCGCCTCAGCTCCGTCCGAGTAGAAGGCTGGGGCCACTCCACCACTGCCTTCACCTTCTTGGGGTCAGCCTTGATGTGACCTCTTTCAATGATAAAGCCTAGAAAGTCAACAGATGTTGCGTGAAAGTCACATTTCTCGACTTTCACGAAAAGGCGGTTCTCCAGGAGTCGCTGAAGAACGAGGCGGACGTGTCGGTGATGCTCCTGTAGATCTTTAGAAAAAATTAGAATGTCATCTAAGTAAACGACAACAAACCGATCGATCATGTCTCTTAGAACGTCGTTCACAAGGGCTTGGAAGACGGCAGGTGCGTTGATGAGTCCGAACGGCCTGACTCGGTACTCAAAGTGGCCTAAATGCGTATTGAATGCCGTTTTCCACTCATCACCCTCCTTGATGCGCACCAGGTGGTAGGCATTACGTAAATCCAACTTTGTGAAAATGGTTGCAGGGGCAAGGGGCTCAAAAGAGGAGCTCAGGAGGGGTAGTGGGTACTTGTCTTAGCGGTAATGCAATTGAGTTGTCGGTAGTCAATACAGGGTCTTAAAGAACCATCCTTCTTGTTAACAAAAAAAAACCCCGCTGCCACCGGAGACTTGGATGGGGTGATAATCCCGGAGGCGAGAGACTCTGAGATGTAGTCCCTCATGGCTTGCTTTTCAGGGAGAGACAGATTATACAGGCGGCTGGATGGGAGGACCGCGTTGGGGATCAGGTTGATCGCACAGTCGTAGGGTCTGTGGGGCAGGAGAGAAAGAGCTTGTTCCTTGCTAAAGACAGCTGACAGGTCATGGTAAGCCAAAGGAACATGGGAGAGATCGGAAGGTGGTGAAGTGGGCTTGGGTTTGCAAGGGGGAGATGCTGCCGACCTGAGGCAGTGCGCGTAACAGGGGGTGCTCCATGCCAGTATCTTGCCAGATGACCAGGATATGTGGGGGTCATGTTGACAAAGCCAGGAGCGGCCGAGGACAAGGGGGGCTACTGGGGAATCCAGTACCCAGAGGCTGATGGTCTCAGTATGGTTGCCCGAGAGGGTCAACGACAGCGATATAGTGCGGTGTTTGATGGGGCCCAAAGGGTGTCCGTCCAAGGCTTGAGCAGAGATGAAGGTATCGAGAGGAACAATGGGGATCCCGACTTGTCTGGCATAATCCAGGTCGATTAAACTCTCGTCGGCCCCGGAGTCCAAATAGGCCCCAACTGATAATGTCCTTGAGTTCCAGGCCAAGGTTGCGGGAAAATGTAGGCCAGGATCCATTATTTTTCTTTCTAAGGTGGGTACGGCGGTATGGCTCACCAGGATCCCCCTTGGTTGGAGAGCCAGATCCTTCGGTCGTGAAGGACAGTGGCGGATAATGTGGTCCGCTAGGCCGCAGTAGAGGCAGAGGCGTTGCCGGAATCTTCTCTCCCGTTCCTCGATTGACAATCAAGACCTGCCTATCTGCATCGGCTCCGTAATGGTAGTAGGAGACATAATCGGGGGAATGTCTGTCCTGCGGGGCATCGGTCGGCAGGTCGGGGTAGGGGTGTCGATGTGAAGCTGGCGGAGGTAAGATCTCTCTCTGCGGCACGTTCTAGAAGTCTCTGGTCGAATAGCAGGGCCACTTCGATGAGCTCACGGCAGGAGGAAGGTCGGTCCCGCAGTATGCCATCCTTTATGGTCTCGCTAAGGCCTCTCCTGTAAGCGCTCTGTAGTGCTTTGTCTCCCCATTCGCTGTCACCTGCCAGAGTGCGGAACTCCAGCGTGTAAGCGGCCACGGAGCGGGAGCCCTGCCGGATGCCGTGCAGCCTAGCGGCAGCGTCCCCCGCATCGGCTGGGTGGTCGAAGACTGCTAGGAACTCAGTTCGAAAGGCAACGTAATCGGAGCTCAGTCCCAAAGTCTTATTAATAGCTGCCGTGGCCCACTTCAATGCTGGACCCGAAAGCAACGAAAACATGAATGCTATCTTAGCACCATCGGTAGCATAACAAGACTGTTGGTGTTGAAAAATGAACTCACACTGCACCTGGAAGCCTCTGCAAAGTTCAAAATCCCCCTCGAAAGATTTAGGGCTGGCAATCTTGGGTTCCCGAGGTTGAGGCTGTTCTCCTGTGGAGGGTGTTGCTGGGGTGCCCAGGTCAGGCGTGGGGGGTGTCACCTGGCTTGGACTGAGGGTGTTCAATCTAGCCAGCAGACTAGAGAAGGCGACGTCCAGATGGTCCTCCAATCTGGAGAAACGGTCTTGGTGTTGCTGGAGTACTGTCAGCATGGCAGACATCTCAGGTGTCAAGGGGGCTCGGGACAGAGGGTTGGCCTGAGGTCTCCGCGTGCCGTCTGGTTCCATCATGGCCGGAACGTACTGTTACATACGACAAAGGGAAGGAGACGGCACGACAACAGGAGGTCTAGCTCAACGGGTTTTATTTGAGCTTGATGATTACGTAGGGTGTGTATGCTACTATGTGTGTGTATGCAGGGCTATGTGTGGAAGTTAACCAAATATAAGTTACCAGCGGTTGTTGTAAGTGCGTGTTGGTTGTGGCAGCAAACAAGTCCAGAATGGGCGAAGCAAAAGAGGTTTGTGACCCAAGCGAGGGGTCGAAGGTCGAGGAAGGCAGTCAGAGTCCAGGGGGAAGATCGGCAGGTGAGGCGCACAGCTCACTGCGGAGACACGGAGGTACTGTGGGAACAGGAGATGACAAGGACAAATAAGGACTAGGCACGAGGGAGACAAAGTGAGCAAAAGAGAGCGACACAGGTGAGGAGCCAGAGACGTGAAGCTTACTGAATCAGAGCTACGTTCCGGCGTGGAGTAGTCAGCGGAGTGAGCCTTTATGCTGCTGCCTCTCGTCAAGACCAGGTGTGTTGATTGAGGATTGCCTCCAGCTGTGGAGGCGTGTGGGGGCGTGTCCTGCGGTGCTTGCAGCAGAGCCTCTAAGTGCTGCTGCTGAGGAGGGAGAAGCAGACTGGGCGTGCGCCGTAACAAAAGGACTAGTTTAGATATTGTGTTGATATTGTTCTACCACTCACCATTAATATATACATTTTTACAGTTAATACATGTATTGGTATCGTATAGGGTTGTCCTGATACCAAAATGTATTTTGATACTTTTCTAGGGGACTGCAAAATAATGGCATTATTGGCTTTATTTTAACAAAAAATCTTACGGTACATTAAACATATGTTTCTTATTGCAACTTTGTCCTTAAATAAAATAGTGAACATACTAGACAACTTGTCTTTTAGTTGTAAGTAAACAAACAAAAGCTCCTAATTAGTCTGCTGACGTATGCAGTAACATATTGTGTCATTTATCATTCTATTATTTTGTAAAAAAGTATGAGGGACAAGCTGTAAAAATGTATTATTAATTTACTTGTTCGTTTACTGTTAATATCTGCTTATTTTTTGTTTCAACATGTTCTATCTACACTTCTATTAAAATTTATTAATCACTTATGCTTCTGTTGTTTGGATACTTTACATTAGTTTTGGATGATACCGCAAATTTAGGTGTCGATCCGATACCAAGTAGTTACAGGGTCACACATTGGTCATATTCAAAGTCCTAGTGTGTCCAGGGACGTATTTGCTGAGTTTATAAACATAATATAAATTAAAAAAAATATATATATATTTTGTGATGATAAGAAATATCGATGTAATCAAAGTAATATCGACTAGATACACTATTGTACTTGGTATCATTACAGTGAATGTCAGGTGTAGATCCACCCATGGCATTTGTTTACATTTAGTAATGCTAGCTTTTGTTGGCGGTGAGCTATTGTATTCTCCTACAGTGTGTGGTGAATCATGTTTAGCTATTTCTCGTCCTGCAGTGATGATGAGACTTGTAAGAAACGTATTTTTTTTGTCGCCATGGAGGCGAGGATTAGTGATTTAGAAGTAGCTAAATACACTGCCGACTGCACGTTAGCTGTTAGCTAGCTAGCCATGTCTTAAAGCACCTCTTTTAAAGCCAAAATACGTCCGTTCTCCCTTTTCTGTCCACACACTGTGTCTACTTGTAAGTACTCTGTGATTGTGCGCTGCCGAACATGCTCCTCTGCTCGTAAAACCAGCAATGTCACGACGTGACGACGACACCCCATTATGCCAGTTCAAAAAAAAGAAGGGTTAACCGGTGCTTTTTAACCCTTGTGTGGTGTTCGGGTCTGTGGGACCCGTTTTAATTTTTTATTAAAAGAAAAATGATACATCTAATACATTTTTCAAACTGAGACTCACTGACTTTGGCTCATTTTCTGTGAAGAACATATATCAGAATACATATTTAATGACCACACACCATACACCCCCCCTACACATTTCTATTACATATAAAATGTCCGGGTCCACTGGACCCGGGGCTAATAGAAGTGTGGAAAATGATGTTCTGTGTACCACACACACACGCACAGCAGGCCTAGACAGGAGGAGGACAGAGTGTAGGTACACAGAACATCAAAATGTGCGAGAAAATGAGAGCAGACAGTGTTGACAAACAATGTTGCAACCTTGTGTGGGAACCGCAGTTGCAGAAACACAAAAGAAGAATCCCTGTGGGATGCAGAAACTGGCAGAGAAATCTTCCGTGCAACGTTCACATAGTTGTTATTTAGAAAAAAAAAAAAAAACTGAACAGATGTTTATTGGGATAAGGTAATTAAAAGCATTAAAAGCCACAAAATTCAACGGGTCCATCAGACCCACAAACGCTGGCTGAGTAACAACAATATGAACATTACACAAGGGTTAAACAGAGTATCGTACCGTTTTTGATTCATTGGTACCGCAATACTATACTACTACCGGTATACCGTACAACCCTAGTATCGTCCGATCTCACTCTCGGATGATCAGCATTGGCAGCATCTCTATGATAATATGTTCATTTCTGCGTGTGAAAGAAAAAGATCAAGTCATTTTCCTTGTGTCCGGCGTCCTGTTCATTGCCCTCTGTGTTTTACATCGGGGCTCTGCAATTAAAAAAAACAAAAAACTCCACCGGGGGTTTGACACAGCCAGTGAGATTATTTCTGCTTGCATAGCGTCTCTCTCTCTCAGGAAAATATTTGACTTGCTAAACCCCCAATCTGCCTACATGTCTACCTCATGTCGTGGCTGCAGAAATCCCCCCGACTGGGGGGCTTTGGTTCGAAGCCTCCCGCCCTGCTCTTGGTGCGAAAACACACAACTGGCACAGGCAGGCAGAATCATGGGCGGGGGCTGCAGGGAGCGCAGCTGGTTTGATTGGGCTCGGGGCTTTAATTGCCTGTGTCTGCCATCAGCGCTCGAGGAGCACTCGCACATGTTAACCGGGGACCGTACAAGGGGAAACTGATTGGACCGTTCCATATTGATTCCCAATCAAACCCTAAATCACCGTCGGGCAGATAAAAGCCCGTTGTCGCTGAGTGAAATGGGTATTGCTGTTATAAAAAAGGCCGAAGTTCGTCATTCAACAAGCCGCTCAGGGTTTCAATCAACCGGGGTCTATTTCCAATCTCCATTTTCACCTACTTAGGAATGAATGTGGAATTGCTTAATCCATGTGTAGTTGAAAAAGGTGCATACCAAAACAAAAACCAAACAATAAGGTCCGGAAGGTTGATTTGGAACTCTGCAAGAGAGTAGACGTCTCATCAAAATGGAACAGCCTCTCTGTAATTTGTCAAACACAAGACAATTAGCATACATTTACCAATGTCTCTCCCAACCCTTCGAATGTGGCCGCCACGCGACAGGAAGTGGAGACGATCCGCCCGCGTACAACACGGCGTAATTTGATTCGTTTGTATTTATCAAAACTAACGCCCCCACCCCGCTGTGGGAAACGAGGCGATGACGAGACGCGTCTAATGTCGTTTTGGAATACGCTCGCTGCTCGACTCATCCAGCCAGAAGCCACGACGGCGGTAATAAATTGGTTGCTAATAAGCCGAACAGCAAAGTGGCATCCGAGCATTGGAGTGGCGGCATTAATAGTTGTTTAAAAGACTAGTAATGGAGTGGAGTGTTGTCTCGCCTCCTGCTCTTGAGACGAACGTCTGCGGGAAGGAAATATTGGCTGCGTTGAATTGTAAAGTGGATCAAGAATTGATTGATTGATTGAAACTTTTATTAGTAGCTTGCACAGTACAGTACATATTCCGTACAATTGACCACTAAATGGTAACACCCGAAAAAGTTTTTCAACTTGTTTAAGTCGGGGTCCACGTAAAACAATTCATGGTACAAATATATACTATCAGCATAATACAGTGAGTTATATATGAGTTAAGACAGGGGTGGACAATTAATTTTTATCGGGGGCCGCATGAGCAACCCGAGCACTGCTGGAGGGCCACATCGACAATATTTCAATTAAATTTTGCTTAATATTATTTTTTGAAAAATACAGTGAGATAAATAATAATAATAATAATAATAATAATACTTTAATTTAACCTAACTTAACTTCATACCAAAAGCACTGCTTTGGAAATCATTTGTACCCCTTTCAGAGATCACATTTAGTTCCCCTTAAACATCCTCATGTTGCACAATGAAATGTAAGCATAGGATGAATTGTGCATTCCTGTAACTTTCTCTAGTAACAGCATTCCATGATTAATATAAATAAATTAACATTAATAATAAATTACATTAAAATAAGCACACGTATGACTGAGGGAGTCATAGTGTAACTTTGTGTGGCGTTTGAGTTGTCCGACTTTTTGTGTGGCCATAAACGCACCAGTGGTTTAGTGCGTGTTGGTGACAGATGACAAGTTGGTTTTGGCCTGGTTTGCACGGCAGAAAATGAGTAGTTTTTCGAGATAGGAGTGTTTTACTCATGTTTTTGGTGTGGTTATGGCCGAATATAAACAGTTTTGCTCAATAAAGTGATCAATATAATTCCTGGCCTCGAAGCATCTCGATAGAGGTTACAATAATTGAACGGTGTTCAAGTGAACGGTGTTGACGAACACCGTTAGGGCCGCTTGTTGTCACTGTCACTCAAAGTATCATTGCAAAATTACACAGAATAAATGTGTTTATTTTGTTTGGAATTCAGATGGGATTTGATTTGGTGCGCGGCATATATTTGCTGTGCGCAGAGGACGCTTGAGCAGTGCGCAATTGCGCAGGCGCGCACCTTAGAGGGAACGTTGCTCGGCAGTCCATGTCTTGTTGAAAACATGGCATTCGTCATCAACTTTTCTCTTTTTAGCGTCTCGGGTGTAAACCGTGCATCACTTGTCGCTGTGCACCTTCACTCACAGGTTACACACGGACATACGCCCATAAATAACACTTTTCAAAATAAAAGCAGCACAGTTAGATGTTTTTTCAACTTTATTTTGTAATTTGTGATTGCAGCTGTTCACATTCACTCACAATCACACACGCGCATACAAATAACTCTTTTCAAAACAAAAGCAGCACCGTTGTATATCACACTCGACATAGATACTTTTTTAAATGTATTTTGTAATTTATAATTGGCCTCACGCGGGCCGGACAGGGACGCACAAAGGGCCGGATGTGGCCCGCGGGCCGCAGAATGCCCAGGTCTGAGGTTAAGACCTTTGTTAGATCGGGATCTGGGTTTAACGTGGTTAGTGGAGCTCCCTCTGGTGTTATGGTTATGGCGGTCATTTACGTTATGGAAGTAGTTTGACATGTACTTCAGTATCAGGGAGGTGTAGCAGATTTTATAGACTAGGCTCAGTGCAAGTTGTTTTACTGTGCCCTCCACCCTGAGTCAGTCCACTTTGGAGAAGTAGGTAGGAGTGAGGTGTGATCTGGGGTGGCGGTCTAAAACTAACCTGACTAGCTTGTTCTGGGATGTTTGGAGTCTAGATTTGAGGGTTTTGGAGGTGCTAGGGTACCAGGAAGTGCAAGCGTATTCGAAAAAGGGTTGAATGAGAGTTCCCGCTAGAATCTTCATGGTGCTTTTGTTGACCAGAGAGGAGAAAGAGCAAGTAGGTCAACTTGAAGTCAAATGTAAACGTTAATGATGATATAGTGCCGATGAAAGGATGACAAAATGATTGTTCGGGGTAAACTCACAGTACGGGTACATTTGATATGGTAAATTGTTGGGGTTATCGGTTAAATGTACAGTGGAACGTCAATTTACGAACCCTGGTTGGTTCTTGAACATGGTTTGTAAACCGAAAAGTTTGTAAAGTGAAGCAGAGTTTCCCATGAGGATCAATGTAAACACACAACATTCCCTATTTTAGTAAAAAGAACTGAACACTTTGAAGACAGTACGATATATATCCCTGCTCTTCGGGGGATTTTTAGCTGTAGAAGTCCCCTGAAGAGCAGGGAAACCTTGTAGGGATGAAATAGCCTCTGTGTTTTTTCCTGACCTAACGAATATTCAAATCTACCCCGGTAATGAGCACTTTCTAAAGAATAAACCACAGTAACCTCAGCTATATATATATATATATATATATATATATATATATATATATATATATATATATATATATATATATATATGACTACAGCTAAAAATCCCCCGAAGAGCAGGGAAACCTACGAAACAGGCTTGTAGGGATGAAATAGCCTCCGTGTTTTTTCCTGAACTAACGAATATATGTATATAAATATGCATACATATATTTATGCATTTATAAATATACATACATTATATATATATATATATATATATATATATATATATATATATATATATATATATATATATATATATATATATATATATATATATATATATATATATATACATAATGTATGTATATATATATATATATATATATATATATATATATATATATATATAATGTGTGTTTATTTATATATGTGTGTATATGCAGAAATATATGTATTCATATATATATATATATATATATATATATGAATACATATATATATATATATATATATATATATATATATATATATATATATATATATATATACATATATATATATATATATATATGAATACATATATTTCTGCATATACACACATATATAAATAAACACACATTATATATATATATATATATATATATATATATATATATATATATATATATATATATATATATATATATATATATATATATATATATATATATATATATATATATATATATATATATATATATATATATATATGAATACATATATTTCTGCATATACACACATATATAAATAAACACACATTATATATATATATGTATATATATATATATATATATATATATATATATATATATATATATATATATATATATATATATATATATATATATATATATATATATATATTAAGATTAAAGATTAAAGTACCAATGATTGTCACACACACACTAGATGTGGTGAAATTTGTCCTCTGCATTTGTCCCATCCCCTTGGGGAGCAGTGGGCAGCAGCGGCGCCGCGCCCGGGAATCATTTTGGTGATTTAACCCCCAACTCCAACCCTTTGTTGCTGAGTGCCAAGCAGGGAGGTTATGGGTCCCATTTTTATAGTCTTTGGTATATATATATACATATATATATATATATATATATATATATATATATATATATATATATATATATATATATATATATATATATATACTGTATATATATATATATATATATATGTTTGTATAAAGAGGAGGCAATGGCTCAACAATCTATATCTATATACATAATAATCCATTGACAAGTTGACTTCAGGCCTAATGGGATTAAAACATGTAAAATATGATCCGCCTTGAAAATGGAGTATTTTATTTTGAAAATAAACCTGATGGTTTTTTTGTGCGTGTTTGTGCATGACTAATTGTCCAACACAGGCAGATTTTAGCTAAACTAAACAGGCGCAGGGGTGTAGTACGACACCGTCATGTCGGTGCCATTCCACAGGCGGAGGAAATGGACACGTTCACTTGAATAAAAACGGAACGAATTTCGCATCCAGGGGGTATTTAGGGACAGAGGGAATAACTCGCAAAACCGTTTTCCAGGTTCATTGCAAAGGTCTTTGATGGGGTATTGAGGTCTGGGCTTTTAAGTTCTTCCACAGTCAGTGTAGAAAGGGCCTTCCCTAAACTGTTCACACAATACTGGTAGTCAAAACGTCAATAAGATCGAACCCTGATTGATTGTTCAACATGCATATTTTGCCACCAGCGGCTTTTCTTGGTGTTGTTGGTAAAGAGTTTTAACTTGCACTTACAGATGTACAAACTGTAGTTCCTGACAGTGGTTTTCTGAAGTGTTCCTGAGCCCATGTGGTGATATCCTTTACACACTGATGTTGCTTTTTGATGCAGTACCGCCTAGGTCACGGGAATTCAATGTTACTTGCAGTGATTTCTCCAGATTCAGCTGTTGTAACTCTTGGCTTGGCATTGTCTTGCTCAAATAAGCAGGGGCGTCCATGATAACATTGCTTGAATGGCAACATATTTTGCTCCAAAACCTTTTTGTACCTTTCAGCATTAATAGTGCCTGCACAGATGTGTAAGTTACCCATGCCTTGGGCACTAATACACCCCAATACCATCACAGATGCTGGCTTTTGAACTTTGTGCCTATAACAATCTGGATGGTTCTTTTTCTCTTTGGTCCAGTGGACACGTCTACAGTTTCCAAAAACAATTATAAATGTGGACTCGTCAGACCAATAAACACTTTTACACTTTGCATCAGTTCATCTTAGATGAGCTATGGCCCAGCGACGCCGGAGGCATTTCTGGGTGTTGTTGATAAATGGCTTTGGCTTTGCATAGTAGAGTTCTAACTTGCACTAACAGATGTAGCGACCAACTGTAGTTACTGACAGTGGTTTTCTGAAGTGTTCCTGAGCCCATGTGGTGATATCCTTTACACACTGATGTCGCTTTTTGATGCAGTACCGCCCGAAGGATCCAAGGTCACGGGCATTCAATGTTACATGCAGTGATTTCTCCAGATACTCTGAATCTTTTGATGATGTTACGGACCGTAGATGGTGAAATCCCTAAATTCCTTGCAATAGCTCGTTGAGAAATGTTGTTCTTATACTGATGGACAAGTTTCTCACTTATTTGTTTACAAATTGGTGACCCTCGCCCCATCCTTGTTTGTGAACGACTGAGCATTTACATGGAAGCTGCTTCTATACCTAATTATGGCACCCACCTGTTCCCAATGAGCTTGTTCTCCAAGTGCGATGTTCCAAATAAGTGTTTGATGCGCATTCCTCAACTTTCTCAGTCTTCTTTGCCATTTTTGCCAGCTTTTTTGAAACACGTTCCATGCATCAAATTCCAGATGAGCTAATATTTGCCAAAAAATAACAAAGTTTTCCAGTTTGATCGTTAAATATCTTGTCTTTGCAGTCTATTCAATTGAATGTAGGTTGAAAAGGATTTGCAAATCATTGTATTCTGTTTTTATTTACCATTTTTACAACGTGCCAACTTCACTGGTTTAGGGGTTTTGTACATAAATGCATATGAAAGTTATGTGTGGGTTTTTTATCCCCCCAGGGAGTATCATTACCCTCTTGACCGGGCTATATAAGAGACTTGAAATTCCCTGCACATAAGGCATGCAAATGCACGAGTTCAAAACAAATGTCCCGAAAGAGCAGATGCGTGTCCAATGGTAAGCGTCTGCCTTGCCAGTTGTCGCCTGCCATGTGGGCGTTCGTCGCCGGCGTAAGCGCCTGCCGGTTGTCCCAGGGTGCCTGGTGTGACACTTGGCCCACTCCCTCGCCGCCGCTGCCTGGATCAGAGAGGCCCACTGCTATCATCCAGGCACTGGCAGCAGCGAGGCGAGGCTTAGAGCGACAAATTGGTCCGAGGGAGTGAGCGGCGAACGCGGGCCAAGAAACACACTTTGAAGAGAGAAATGCATTCCGGCTTGTGACAAGGACGCCACATTATATGGTCAAGTGTACGAGTCCCGTCCCCGCCGCCCGGATTGATCCGCGTCCCGACGACACTTTAAACCAGGCGAGGCTCGGTCATCAAGACAAAGTATTAATCTTGGAAAGTCACCCGGAAAATATGAATGGATTAGAGAGATTTTCAGCTTTTGGCTTCGATTTGCAGAAAAACACACTCTCCGCTCCAAACAATGTTGTTGTTTTTATTTGCACACTGAACATGTAGGGAAAAAATGCACACTGTGTCATTCTTATTTAGCACAAGGTCATTCTGCAGTTGGGGGCAATTAAAGAAAAAAAGCAAAAGCTTGTGCTTTTCCCCCGTCCGATTACACGACGCTTCAATCTTAAAGATGAATTATTTACTCACGTTCCCTTAATTCATGCATTTAGAAAACCGATGACGTCCACATCATTTTACCTCAGCATAAAACTTGCATGGAAATAGATGTTTATATATATATAT
The DNA here is from genome assembly GCF_033978785.1 of Entelurus aequoreus. Taxonomy (NCBI): domain Eukaryota; kingdom Metazoa; phylum Chordata; class Actinopteri; order Syngnathiformes; family Syngnathidae; genus Entelurus; species Entelurus aequoreus. The sequence goes on from NC_084734.1 coordinate 21,555,013, forward strand.
ATATATATATATATATATATATATATATATATATATATATATATATATATATATATATATATATATATATATATATATATATATATATATATATATATATATGTAGTGCATGTTTGGGGTCATGTGTAAAAAAACAAAAAATATGCATGTGGAGGTTTCTCCCTTCCGGGTTCTTCGGACCACCAATCACTGACATGACAGTTCCTTTCAGGGTTTAGAACACTGTTTTAATTTGCAATATTTCAGTCTCTCCGGTGCTTTTCAGCAATTGTCTTTGTCTGGCTGTCTCTGTCTCTCGCTCTCGCTCCAACTCCACCACCTCTCTCCTCCCCGGCTGCTGCCTTTTAACAGAGCGACAGGTGATTAGATTAGACAAGCAGGCCCAGATGGGCCATCTACGCACCTGTCGCTGATCTCGAAGCCGGTCCTGGCACACCCCGCTTCGCTGCGGGTCCGCAGGCCACGCCCCCCTCCACAATGCATAATAATCGATATATATATATATATATATATATATATATATATATATATATATATATATATATATATATATATATATGTATATATATGTATGTATGTATGTATGTATGTATGTATGTATGTATGTATGTATGTATGTATGTATGTATATATATATATATATATATATATATATGTATGTATGTATGTATGTATGTATGTATGTATGTATGTATATATGTATATATATATGTATATATGTATATATATATATATATATATATATATATATATATATATATATATATATATATATATATATATATATATGTATGTATGTATGTATGTATGTATGTATGTATGTATGTATATATATATATATATATATATATATATATATATATATATATATATATATATATATATATATATATATATATATATATATATATATATATATATATATATATATATATATGTATATATATATATATGTATGTATACGAGTGTGTGTAAATACATTATATGGCAAAAAGTATTTGGCCCCCCACCAGAATCAGGTGTCCTAATCATTTGGCCCGGCCACAGGTGTATAAAATCAAGCACTTAGTCACGGAGAGTGTTTCTACAAACATTTGTGAAAGAATGGGCCGCTCTCAGGAGCTCAGTGATTTCCAGCGTGGAACTGTAACAGGATGCCAGCTGTGCAACAAATCCAGTCGTGAAATTTCCTCACTCCTAAATATTCCAAAGTCAACTGTCGGTTTTATTATAAGGAAATGGAAGAGTTTGGGAACAACAGCAACTCAGCCGCAAAGTAAACTGACAGAGAGGGGTCAGCGGATGCTGAAGCGCATAGTGCAAAGAGGTCGCCGACTTTCTGCACAGTCAGTTGCGACAGAGCTCCAAACTTCATGTGACCTTCCAATTAGCCCGCGTGCAGTGCGCAGAGAACTTTGTGGAATGGCTTTCCATGGCCGTGCAGCTGCATCTAAGCCATACATCACCAAGTCCAATGCAAAGCGTGGGATGCATTGGTGTAAAGCACGTCACCACTGGACTCTAGAGCAGTGGAGATGCCTTCTCTGGAGTGATGAATCATGCTTTTCCATCTGGCAATCTGATGGACGAGTCTGGGTTTGGAGGTTGCCATGAGAACGGTACATTTTGGACTGCATTGTGCCGAGTGTGAAATTTGGTGCAGTAGGAATTATGGTGTGGGGTTGTTTTTCAAGAGTTGGGCTTTGCCCTTTAGTTCCAGTGAAAGGAACTTTGAATACCAAAATATTTTGGACAATTCCATGCTCCCAACCTTGTGGGAACAGTTTGTAGCGGGCCCCTTCCTCTTCCAACATGACTGTGCACCAGTGCACAAAGTAAGGTCCGTAAAGACATGCATGACAGAGTCTGGTGTGGATGAACTTGACTGGCCTGCACAGAGTCCTGACCTGAACCCGATAGAACACCTTTTGGGATGAAATAGAACGGAGACTGAGAACCAGGCCTTCTCGACTAAAATCAGTGTGTGACCTCACCAATGCGCTTTTGGAAGAATGGTGGAAAAGTCCTATAAACACACTCCGCAACCTTGTGGACAGCCTTCCCAGAAGAGTTGAAACTGTAATAGCTGCAAAAGGTGGACCGACATCATATTGAACCCTATGGGTTAACAGCTCTGATAAATGTCTATATTAAGAAAATGGTAAAATTCTACCCAAACATTTGCTAAAGTCAAAGACCAATAAGGCCAAAAGAGAAGTATCTAACACTTTGCTTTTGTAAAGTCAATCTGTAGAGCAGATATATATAATCTACATCAACAAAATGATTGGTTAGACAGGACAGATAAAAAAAACGACAACAAAAAATGTACTTTATTTTTTTATATTCTTAAAAATCGTTACAAATAAGAATCATGATTCATTTGAAAATAGATTTTTTCTGACACCCCTAATAATCGCCATAACCATTCAACATAAACAGGGTCACAGTGACCTATTTGAAAATAAAACAAAACAACATAATTGAACCCTTTCTGAAGGAAATAGCATGCTGCTCAGTTTGCTGGTGTGCAAACATGTCCTGTGTCTTTGAAAAACAAACTCCCCATGAAGCAGCTGCTTTATAAAAACAATATTAAGCTTCCTTGACATATTTTAGATTATCATGAAAGCCACAGGGTATGGCACCCGGTTCTTGGTAATCCACCGCAATATTGCGCTTGTCAAAACAATCCATGCAAGCAAGCAGACTCTTTCCGGAATTACAGTGAAAAGAAAGAAGAAGAAAAAAAATAAAAAGAGTACAAATCTAATCACGCAGACTGGTGATCCTCCGGTTGTGAGGTGTTGGAGAGTAATTAAAGATGAGTCATTTTGAAGTGATATTCAGATTTGATGTCATAGCTGCTTCGTTACTATAATATTCTTGATCTTTTTTCTGGACTTTTTTAAATTATTAATACTTTTTTAAAGCTGGACCCAAAAGTGTTGTGATAGAAAATAAAAACAATACAAAGTAACTTACTTAATTAGTTATGTGATGGAGCTCTTAACTTAAAAGATTTGTATCTCAAATCATCGTCTTCCATTAAAATTAGTTCAAATATTTGTAACTGTTTAAAATTAAAATTGCACCATTTCAACATGTAACATGCCTTTTAACTTAGATCACAAATAGTGTGAGTTATGATACTATTATTAACAATAATTAATAGTTTTCCATGATCGTAATTATTGTGTTTGTTGTTGTTTTAATCACTATTATTTACATACTTCTATATAATTAATTAATTTATCAATTTGTTTTTGATATTATTATTATTATTTAATAATGCTAATAATTATTGGCAAAATATATATGTATGTAAATGTGTTTGTATATATGTGTAAATATATGTATGTGTATGTGTGTATACATGTATAAATATATATATATATATATATATATATATATATATATATACTGTATATATATACATATATGTATGTATGTATGTTTATATATATACACTGTATATATATA
>NC_084734.1:21561214-21583714 GCF_033978785.1 Entelurus aequoreus
TACCAAATATGTGTTATATGTGTTTTATGTCGCACGTTTGCACCAAAAAAATTCCTAGTTTGTGAACCCGTTCTCAAACAATGGCAATAAAACTATTCTGATCTTGATTCTGATTCTGATTCTGAGTGCTGATAGTACTGTATATATATATACATATATGTAGTATGTAGGTAGGTTTTATATATATATATATATATATATATATATAATATATATATATATATATATATATATATATATATATATGGTATACTGTATAATATATATATATATATATATATATATATATATATATATATATATATATATCTATATATACTACATACTATACTATATATATATATATATATATATACTGTATACTATATACATATATGTATGTAAGGTATGTTTATATATATATAATGTATATATATACATATATAGTATGTATGTATGATAGTATGTATAGTATGTATGTATGTATGTTATATATATATATATATATATATATATATATATATATATATATATATTTATATATATATATATATATATATATATATATATATATATATATATATATATGTCTTAATTAGATTATCCAAAAAATAGTGCTCGATACCGTGGTAGAGCGTAATATGTATGTGTGGGAAAAAATCACAAGACTATTTCATCTCTACAGGCCTGTTTCATGAGGGATTTCCTCAATCCTGAGGATTGAGGAAATCCCTCATGAACAGGCCTGTAGAGATGAAATAGTCTTGTGATTTTTTCCCACACATACATATATATATATATATATATATATTTATATATTTATAAAAATCCAGGGTGTACGCCGCCTTCCGCCCGAATGCACCTGAGATAGGCTCCAGCACCCCCCGCGACTTTGAAAGAGACAAGCGGTAGAAAATGGATGGATGGATATGTGTATATATATATATATATATATATATATATATATATATATATATATATATATATATATATATATATATATATATATATATATATTGTTTTCTGATTTTTTTTTAAATCTTTGGTATTGTAAAGATAGGATTGGGCTAGAGTTTGGGTGGCTAAATTGTTTTTATTTGATTAAATTATGTGTAATTTTTGCAAAGATAATACATAGGAAAACTATTAATATGTTATAAAAACAACAATACAATAGAATGTACTACTAACAACAACAGTGGTTTATGAAAAATTGTGATGTTAATGTACAGAAATTATTTAGGAGAGTGGACTTTTAAAGCATCTGCTTACAGCTACTTTGCTGTCAAACACACCATCAACAGCGTCTTCATGTTTTAAATGTCAGCTATTTAGATATTATAGTAACATCCTTGGCTGGCGTGGACTCAATCTGCTTTGGTAAGTGCAGACTAGCATTTCTTGGCCAAGTTGGTCCTGTTTTTGATTATTTATTTTTTTAATATTAAATCAATATCATCCACTTCACCGTTTCCCTCCCTGCTTGGCACTCAGCATCAAGGGTTGGAGTTGGGGGTTAAATCACCAAAATGATTCCCGGGCGCGGCGCCGCTGCTGCCCACTGCTCCCCAAGGGGATGGGTCAAATGCAGAGGACAAATTTCACCACATCTAGTGTGTGTGTGACAATCATTGGTACTTTAATCTTAATCTTTAATCTTCTCAGCACTGACCTTCACGCTCCCTCTCTTCCTTCCCATGGTTGAAAAACTAAGTAATGTACAAACCCCAAAACCAGTGAAGTTGGCACGTTGTGTAAATCGTAAATAAAAACAAAATACAATGATTTGCAAATCATTTTCAACTATATTCAATTGAATAGACTGCAAAGACAAGATACTTAATGTTTGAACTGGTAAACGTTGTTATTTTTTTCAAATACCAGCTCATTTGGAATTTGATGCCTGCAACATGTTCAAAAAGCTTGCATAATTGGTGAAAAAGACTGAGAAAGTTGAGGAATGCTCATCAAACACTTATTTGGAACATCCCACAGGTGATCAGGCTAATTGGGAACAGGTGGGTGCCATGATTGGGTATAAAAGCAGCTTCCATGAAATGCTCAGTCATTCACAAACAAGGATGGGGCGAGGGTCACCACTTTGTCAACAAATGCGTGAGCAAATTGTCGAACAGTTTAAGAACAACATTTGCCAACCAGCTATTGCAAGGAATTTAGGGATTTCACCATCTACGGTCCGTAATATCATCAAAAGTTCAGAGAATCTGGAGAAATCACTGCACGTAAGCGATGATATGACGAACCTTCGATCCCTCAGGCGGTTTTGCATCAAAAAGCGACATCAGTGTGTAAAGGATATCACCACATGGGCTCAGGAACACTTCAGAAAACCGCTGTCAGTAACTACAGTTGGTCGCTACATCTGTAGGTGCAAGTTAAAACTCTACTATGCAAAGCCAAAGCCATTTATCAACAACACCCAGAAATGCCACAGGCTTCGCTGGGCCCAAGCTAATCTAAGATGGACTGATGCAAAGTGGAAACGTGTTCTGTGGCTTGACGAGTCCACATTTCAAATTGTTTTGGAAACTGTGGACGTTGTGTCCTTCGGACCGAAGAGGAAAAGAACCATCCAGATTGTTCTACGCGCAAAGTTTAAAAGCCAGCATCTGTGATGGTATGGGGGTGTATTAGTGCCCAAGGCATGGGTAACTTACACATCTGTGAAGGCACCGTTAATGCTGAAAGGTACATACAGGTTTTGGAGCAACATATCTTTCCTTTCAAGCAACGTTATCATGGCCGCCCCTGCTTATTTCAGCATGACAATGCCTTGCCATGTGTTACAACAGCGTGGCTTCGTAGTAAAACAGTGTGGGTACTAGACTGGCCTGCCTGTAGTCCAGACCTGTCTCCCATTGAAAATGTGTGGTGCATTATGAAGCCTAAAATACCACAACGGAGACCCCCGGACTGTTGAACAACTTAAGCTGTACATCAAGCAAGAATGGGAAAGAATTCCATCTGAAAAGCCTCAAAAATTGGTCTCCTCAGTTCCCAAACGTTTACTAAGTGTTGTTAAAAGGAAAGGCCATGTAACACAGTGGTAAAAATGCTCCTGTGCCAACTTTTTTGCAATGTTTTGCTGCCATTAAATTCTCAGTTAATGATTATGTGCATGACAAAATTAAGTTGAAATGTATTGTCTTTGCAGTCTATTCACATGAATGTAGGTTGACAATGATTTTTGTTTGTTTTACGATTTACACAACCTGCCAACTTCACTGGTTTTGGGTTTTGTAATAACTCAAATGTTTGCTTGTACCTTCAAGCATAATAACTGGTCGAGAGGCAGCTCTTATCTCAAAAACACTCTTAAGTCGAGGAACTAATGACGTCCACTTTTTATGAATGCATTATCTGTCATGATCTGTGGTCTGGATTATGTTTTTGTTATTTTTTGTTGGTTTTGGACTCTTTTAGTTCCTGTTTGCGCTCCCCTGTTTGTTTAGTTACCATGGCGACTTATTAGTTTCACCTGCCTCATGTATTCAAGAGACTATTATTTAAGCCTGTCTTTGCCAGTTAGTCGTCCTGGCTTCCTTGCTCGTTTCATGCCACAGTTTCGTGCTTGTTTCATGCTTAAAACATGCTGCTCATTCCATGTCCGATTCCAAGTTTTTTGCTAGTTATTTGTTTCATGCCACAGTAAGTTTTGTTTGTTCTCTGTCCATAGTTCAGGCTAAGTGTTAGCGTATGTTTCCTGCGTTAAGTTTTATGTTCCTTAGCCACTCGTGCAATCTGCACACTTTCCTTTTGTTTTAGTTCCTGTCTTTTGTCCTGTGTCGAATTAATTCATTAATAAATATGTCCCTACCTTCACGCCTTGTCCGGAATAGTCCGTTTGCTTCCCGGGAGAACAGACCTCGCAGTAAGCTGTGATCCCCCCCGTTATGACATTATCATCTTTAGAAGAGCTATGTAAAGGCCTACTGAAACCCACTACTACCGACCACGCAGTCTGATAGTTTATATATCAATGATGAAATCTTAACATTGCAACACATGCCAATACGGCCGGGTTAACTTATAAAGTGCAATTTTAAATTTCCCGCGAAACTTCCGGTTGAAAACGTCTATGTATGATGACGTATGCGCGTGACGTCAATCGTTGAAACGGAAGTATTCGGACCCCATTGAATCCAATACAAAAAGCTCTGTTTTCATCTCAAAATTCCAAAGTATTCTGGACATCTATGTTGGTGAATCTTTTGCAATTTGTTTAATGAACAATGAAGACGGCAAAGAAGAAAGTTGTAGGAGGGATCGGTGTATTAGCGGCTGGCTGTAGCAACACAAGCAGGAGGACTTTGACTTGGATAGCAGACGCGCTATCCAACGCTAGCCGCCGACCGCACGGATGATCGGGTGAAGTCCTTCGTCGCTCCGTCGATCGCTGGAACGCCGGTGAGCACGGGTGTTGATGAGCAGATGAGGGCTGGCTGGCGTAGGTGGATAGCTAATGTTTTTAGCATAGCTCTGTGAGGTCCGGTTGCTAAGTTACCTTCAGTGGCGTCGTTAGCAACAGCATTGTTAAGCTTCGCCAGGCTGGAAAGCATTAACCGTGTATTTACAGGTCCATGGTTTAATAGTATTGTTGATTTTCTGTCTATCCTTCCAGTCAGGGGCTTATTTCTTTTGTTTCTATATGCAGTTAAGCCCGATACTATCATGTTAGCTCGGTAGCTAAAGTGTTTCGCCGATGTATTGTCGTGGAAATAAAAGTCACTGTGAATGTCCATTTCGCGTTCTCGACTCTCATTTTCAAGAGAATATAGTATCCGAGGTGGTTTAAAATACAAATCCGTGATCCACAATAGAAAAAGGAGAGAGTGTGGAATCCAATGAGCCAGCTTGTACCTATGTTACGGTCAGAGCGAAAAAAGATGCGTCCTGCACTGCACTCTCGTCCTTCACTCTCACGTTCCTCATCCACGAATCTTTCATCCTGGCTCAAATTAATGGGCTTTCTCGGTCCGAATCGCTGCTGGTGTAAACAATGCGGAAATGTGAGGAGCCTTTCAACCTGTGACGTCACGCTACTTCCGGTACAGGCAAGGCTTTTTTTATCAGCGACCAAAAGTTGCGAACTTTATCGTCGAAGTTCTCTACTAAATCCTTTTAGCAAAAATATGGCTCTATCGCGAAATGATCAAGTATGACACATAGAATGGATCTGCTATCCCCATTTAAATAAAAAAAAATCATTTCATTAGGCCTTTAATAATGATGCGGTCACGTTATAATGAAACAAGTTGGTTTGCAGCTCAACGGCCTCATCGGTTGTAATTGCATTGTTTTTCCAGAGGACGGTTGGCACATCGGTCAAAGGGAAGGTCCCTGGTGGGTCCAGAATTCCCCTTTCATGTAAATTAGACCCTCTTCCCCTGCCAAAACAATCACCACGCTTGCACCGGTGCGTCACAAAGTCCAAGAACACGCCGCATCATGAGCGCACTCCGCAAAGACGCCGCCGCCTCCCTCCGCAAACTCCACATCCACACCAGCTGGTATCGCCAGATTCGGTTTGAAGTGGCGGAGCGGTCTACTTTTGTTGTCAAATTGCTTTGCAAATGAGACCCTCCCTGGCACGGTTTCAAAGAGCCCGTGCTATATGCGCGGCTTCCCCCCCCCAGGCACTGGTTTTTTTGTGAACCTCCGCCGTGGCGTATGCATATGCACGCCACCGCTCTCAGCTCGCATGGAAGACAAGATAAACATGCCAGGCGGGGAGGAAGATGGAAGGCAGTCTGCTTACGTCTTGTCAGGCTGTCTCTGTGCTTTGCCTGTGTTCTTTAGCTTGACTGACACGGGCTATCCAATAACATGGCAGGTAGACAGTATGAAAGCCTCGTAGTTTTTTGTTTTTTTTCCCCATTAAAAGGATATTCAATCATCTTTGATGGGCTTTTTTTTTTTTGCCGGCCTGTAAGCAGGCATTAGAAGGATCCAAGGTTCCGGTGCCATTCATACTGAAAATTCTGGTTGTTGCTTGAAGCCACATCAAAATAATTGTTCTGATACGTCTCATTTTGGTCCTGGCAATGACATTAATAGGAGCCGATGGTACGGTGAGGATAAAGAGCAGGGGAGATACGGTTTAAATGGGCGCCGCAGATCCCCTGGCTCACAATTATAGGATTCCTGTCCCGGGCATCGTGGGAAAAAAGGCGATACAAGTGTTGCGCCTATTGCATGTCCCTTTGATTGCGTGTCCAAGGCAAGTCACTAAACAATAATGCCGGGGGATTAAAACACTGCAAAATAGCCCCCGGGCTTCAGAATTTGCTAATGAACAACAGCGGGGGGTCCAATGAAGGTTGGGCAATAGACAGAATCGGTAGTCATCTTTTTTTTTTTTCCAAAGGCAAATATTCTAATAGCACCTTGGCTGACATCACCCCGAGTGGCTTTTCCCAGCATAACAGTCCAAAACGGGGGGTCAGCAAACCGCGGCGCCCTGGTGGCTCCATGGAGCTTTTAAAAAAATGTATGGAAATGCAAATAAAAATGGGGTGAAAAATATGTTTTCTGTTGTTATATGATTTCCGTAGGAGGACAACTACGACACAAACATAATTGTTAGAAAGCCCACGTTTAATAGGTTTGTGTTTATGCTTCACTGATGAGAGTATTTGGCGAGCGCCATTTTATCCTACTAATTTCTGTGGCCCTTGAACACACCGTCGCGTGGACTGTGACTCGACACTTTGTTTACATGTACGACTTTCTCCGACGCTGCCACGGCAAGACGTGTTTCATGCCACTCTTCTTTGTCTCATTTTTGTCCACCAAACATTTTATGCTGTGCGTGAATGCACAAAGGCGAGCTCTGTTGATGTTATTGACTTGTTGGAGGGCTAATCAGGCAGATTTGGTCAGTGCATGACTGCAAGCTGATCGATGCTAACATGCTATTTAGGCCAGCTGTATGTACATATTGCATCATTATGCCTCGTTTGTAGGTATATTTGAGCTCATTTAAATTCCTTTACTTATGTCCAGAAGTTAGCTCATCTTCTGAGTAGCCTCTGATTTGGTTTCTAATATTGTAAAAATGTGTAGAATAAATATTGAATTTCAACATTTCTATCAGCCTGCGACACATAGTCATTTTGATAGTAGGCTATTATAGCTAATATAGACACTTACATCATGTGTTGCCTTCATTGTAAGACGGCTTTTAATTTTTTGCGGCTCCAGACAGATTAGTTTTTTGTATTTTTGGTCCAATACGGCTCTTTCAACATTTTGGGTTGCCGACCCTTTTGTCTAAAAAGTACCGTAACTGTAAACAAAAATGGTTGCCCCTCTACTCTACATGCCAGCCACGTCTGTGGATTTACAGTACTGTACCTCTTATAAGCATTGTGTGTCTGTGACGGTGCGCACAAAGACAGTGTCAGTGTCGTGGCTTGGAGAAGATAACGTTTTAAATGTGGCGTTCACCACAACACCAGACCCAAGCACGCCCACAAAGAGAGACTCGAAGGTCATGTGACCAGTGGATCTATTCATGGAGTTGCTAAATATTAAGTTTAATTTGAGATGCAATGGATATATATATACATATATTGGATCATGTTTAGCATTAAATATTGTCTATTATTATCTAGATATGTACGTAAAGTTTGTTTTTTCACCATTTTTCCCTGTCAGTGGTATGCCAGAGGGAGGGGCTCTGACTATTTACCCTCGTGTGGTGTTCGGTATTTATTAAAAGAAAAATGATACAATTAATTCATTTTTCAAACTGAGACTCACTGACTTTGGTTCATTTTCTGTGAAGAACATATATCAAAATACATATTTAATGACCACACAACATACACACCCCTACACATTTCTATTACCTATAAGATGTCCGGGTCCACTGGACCCGGGGCTAATAGAAGTGTGGAAATTGATGTTCTGTGTGCCACACACACACACTCACACACACACACACAGCAAGCCTAGACAGGAGGAGGACAGAGTGTAGGTACACAGAACATCAGAGGGTCAAATGTGCGAGAAAATGAGAGCAGACAGTGTTGACAAACAATGTTGCAACCTTGTGTGGGAACCGCAGGTGCAGAAACGCAAAAGAAGAATCCCTGTGGGATGCAGAAACTGGCGGAGAAATTTTCTGTGCAACGTTCATATTGTTGTTACTCAGCCAGCGTTTGTGGGTCTGATGGACCCGTTGCATTTTGTGGCTTTTAATGCCGCACAATCAAACACTTTTATGTTAAAATACTGAACAGATGTTTATTGGGATAAGGTAAACATCTCTTCAGAATTGTAACATAAAAGTGTTTGATTGTGAGGCATCAAAAGCCACAAAATGCAACGGGTCCATCAGACCCACAAACGCTGGCTGAGTAACAACAATATGAACATTACACAAGGGTTAAGGGAGACTGTTCATTCAGTCGGGGTGGGAGTAGGTAAGCAGGTTGGTTGTGGAGATTTGGAGAACAGTACAAACATCCTCGCTCATACATGCGGACTGGACACTGGCCGAGAGTTGGTGGGCGACGGAGGGTGGTGTCGGCTCTCTTGCTCCTCTCTCTGGCCATGATCCCCCCACCCCAACAGATGATGGCGTGCACCACCGCAGAGGCCACCACAGTGTATATGTTTTTGGGATTTTTGGTTGTTGTTTTACTTTTGTGGCTGTGTGTAGAAGTGGCTGGTTGCATCAGCTCTGCTCTTTTAATGTATTTAATGTCCTTTGATGTTTCCCTCTTACACACATGTTTATGTGTGCTATGGCTATGCGTTTTTTTCCCCCCTTGGCCTCAGTCTGGACCCCCTCTCCAGGGGCCCAGGCTTAGACAGAATTTTTTTTTTTCTCACCCCCTCTTACCAGCATTTACCTGTTTCTCACCTTTTTTGTAAGGGGCACCAGAAGTTGGCAGACCCGTCAGCGATTCTGTTCTGTCTCCCTGTAATGTTTGTCTGCTCCTGAATGGGATTGTGCCGAAAATCTTTTAATTTCCCCTCGGGGATTCCATACATCCATCCAATTTCTACCGCTTGTCCCGTTCGGGGTCACGGGGGGCGCTGGAGCCTATCTCAGCTGCGTTCGGGCGGTAGGCGGGGTACACCCAGAACAAGTCGCCACCTCATCGCAGGGCCAACACAGATAGACAGACAACATTCACACTCACATTCACACAATAGGGCCAATTTAGTGTTGCCAATCAACCTATGCCCAGGTGCATGTTTTTTTTGGAGGTGGGAGGAAGCCGGAGTACCCGGAGGGAACCCCACATATTCACAGGGAGAACATGCAAACACCACACAGAAAGATCCCGAGCCCGGGATCGAACCCAGGACCTTTGTATTGTGAGGCAGACACACTAACCCCTTAGCCACCATACTGTCCCCCTTGGGGATTATCCAAGTATTTCTGATTCTGATTCTGAAACAGTGATTGGTGATTGTTGAGAGGCAGATGAATTTTTTTCATTCCTACATTTTGTAAATACTTTATTTTTTGGGGATTTACTTTTCATTTTCACCAATTTTTGCACTCTATATATGTTTTGCATACTGTGCACTGGTGACCAAGAGTTGGTCCAATAAACATCCCCAACTCGAAATCTGCGACTGAGCCATCATTGGTTGCAAACGTGCATGGTTGTATAGTTTTGTTGAGCGAACCAGCAACAGGGTCTTCATACACCATTATTATATTCTGTACTGTCAAGATCTCTTCTCACCTTTTCCACAACCAAAAAGGAAGAGCAAAATCATGCAGATGGTTAGCGACATGAGGCAAGAAAAAAGCAGAGAATATATTTAGTACTATGCGCTGCAGATAAAAAAAAATAAAAAAAAGCATGCGAGTCACATGATCAAGGGCATTTGATAATCCTTGAACTACATTGCTCCTTTAATCCCAGTGAGACTACATTTTATCAGGAATTGAGGACTGTATGGGTGGCAAACAGTGGGAGTGAGGCACTATACAGTATCTATAGTTGACTAACTGTAGGCAGGAATATCTAGGGGATGACAAGAGTATGCTGTATGTGCATGCTGGAAGTTGTGCTTCAAACATCTATCCACCCAGTTTTGAATGGGTTTCTCGCGGACTTGTTTTTTTAAGAATGTCTTCATGGCTGAGGTTTATGTTATATGTGCACGTAGATGCAGGATGATTACCAAACCATCTTTTTGTTTTCACTTCAGAATTTTTTATTGACGTTACAATCACAGCATTTACTGCTACGACCCAATACAAACAACCTTCCCTAGTCATGGTGCAGGAAAAAAAAAATCAAACGGCACAAAAAGTCAACACACATTGTCACACATGATTATCAAACCATCTTTTTGTTCTCACCCGAGCATGATGCAATCGTGTCATCTGCAAATAGTATAAGCTTTAGATCAGGTGGTGTCCAAACAATGCGGCCCGCCGGCATCTTCAGTTTGCCCCGCGAGACGACGGCACAAGTTCAATGTCTGTTGCAGTCAGTAGTATTTGGGCATCTGTCCGTAGTATGTGTCCATCTATTTGTAGTATCTGTCCATAGAATCTGTCCGTTGCATGTACATCCATCCCTAATATCTGTCTATCCATCCGTAGTAGCTGTCCATCTGTCTGCAATAGCTGCCTGTTAATCTGTAGTATGTTTCTGTCTGTAGTATCTGTCCATCTATCTGTAGTATTTTTCCATCTGTATGTAGTATGTGTCCATCTGTCTGTAGTGTGTCCATCTGTCCGTAGTATGTGTCCATCTATTTGTCGTATCTGTCTTAGAATCTGTTCGTAGTATATATCCATCTAGCCGTAGTGTCTGCCCATTTGTCCGTAGTATGTGTCCATCTGTCCGTAGTATGTGTCCATCCGTCTCTAGTGGTAACCTGGTAGTAACCCAAGTAACCTGGCCGAGCTTTCTTATGAAGTTTACTTGTCACTGTGTTGTGGACAGTGTGAGAAACTCTGGTCAGTGACCATGATGTGTACTTTCTTGACGTTACAGCACAGCATTAACTGCTACGACCCAATCCAAACAACCTTCCCTAGTCATGGTGCAGAAAAAATTCATCAAACGGCACAAAAAGTCAACACTCAAGGTCACACATAACACAACCTGCTCACTGAACTTTGTGGATATTGTAAAAAAAACGGTCGTATCACAATAAAAACATCTAAATGACACCCATTTAATCCATTGCAAGGCATGATTGGAAAAAAAACAAAAGTATTTTAGCTACTTTGATATTTCAGTTTGATTTTAAAGCTTTAAAGAGGACATCACAGAAGTAAACAAGGTAGGAGTTTAACCTTCACATACTCCTAATAGTCAATAATAATGATTATTAATTGTATATCCAATATTTTATCACAATATGTAAACACACACATTCACACAGTGTGTGTGACTGATGATGTCAGTAATAATTCCAGTAAATCTGGCAAAAACTATCATCTTTGTCTTTTCTGAGAAGAGCGAGTTTTGCCTCATCAAATTACGAGAACAAACAACAACTTTAGCCCCGGGAGAAGACAATATGTGGTGTAACTGGAGAGTATTTGTCAAACGTCTTTCCTTATCAGATGTTTCCGAGCTGAGGTGGCTTGACTTTTTATATTTTTGTCATCAAAGGATTGGAACCGATCAAAGAAATACTTTTTTGACTTTGCTTACAAATCAGCACTGCAGTCCTAAAAAAAATAAGTAAAAGAGCAAAAAGGAGGAAAACAGTTTCCTGGTGAGATGTTAATGTGTTTGAAGTGTTGGTGTTAAGTCATCAGTGGTGGTTCGATTAGGCTCCTCTGTGTGTGTAAACTGAAGTAGTAATAATCAAGGCTGTGTAGGGAGCTCATTTTTATTCATAAATACTGCCTCTCCCGCAATGTTTGCCGTCTCAGATTAAACCGGCTGCTGAAGATGGAATATGCACTCGCTTGTTTACTTTTCATCTTGATTTTTAAATGAATATCAAGAGAAATTACCATTTTTTATTTATTTTTTTCCCAGCCCCAATGCCTATCCACAGTGCATCGGGACTTCTTTGTGAATTACAACAAAAAGACTGAAGAAACATGATGCAATTGTGTGCAAATATATGTAAAACTGAAGGAAACACAATTGTACCAAGAAATCAATGTAATTATGTCTAGGTAATACAAAATAAGTACCGTATTTTTCCGACCTTAGGGCGCACTGGATTAAAACGATCTTTGTTGTTGTTGTTGTTGTTTTTATCCAATTGATTTTATTGTTTTGATTTTGTACGGTGTCTTTGAGTACCCAGAAAGGCGCTTTATAAGTAAAATGTATTATTATTATTATTATTAAAAGGGGTACTACCGATGAACGGTCTATTCAGGTCTACAAAAGGTGCACCGGATTATAAATCTCATTAAAGGGGTCATATTATGATTTTTTTTTTTTTCTTAAATTTAAAACGCTATCTTGTGCCAGCATCACGTGACACCTCTGACGAAGGCTGCAGAAGCAAAATAGCCGAAACTTGTCAGGTACAAAACTTTACCTTACTAGCCTATATAAATCAACCATTTATAAATACACATTAGTAGGCTAAATGAACATCTTCAACATACTATCTTGTGGTCTACATCAGTGGTCCCCAACCACCGATTGGTAACGGGCCGCACAAGAAATTAAAAAAAAAAAAAATATATATATATATATATATATATATATATATATATATATATATATATATATATATATATATATATATATATATATATATATATATATATTTTTTTTTTTTTTTTTTTAATTAAATCAACATAAAAAACACAATATATACATTCTATATCAATATAGATCAATACAGTCTGCAGGGATACAGTCTGTAAGCACACATGATTGTATTTCTTTATGAAAAAAAAAAATACAATAAAAAATACAATAAATAAAAATACCCCCCCACAAATTTTCAAGCTACAAAAAGGTTGGGGACCACTGGTCTACATAACATGTAATGGTGGTTCTTTGGTGAAAATGTTGCATAGATTATGTTTTACAGACCATTCTCAAGGAAATGTGTCCCGTGAAAAAAAGTCCGACCGGAACCCTCTAATAACTAAAGTTCCGTGGGTGAATTATGCAAAACCCACTACAAATTTTAGCGCTTTGATAGCTAGTGTACTGACATATAAGTAAGAACTTGACGCTACTTTATATTGGAAATGGCAACAGCGGAAGATGAATGAAAAGAAACAGATGAAGCTTATGACTACGGCTTCGGCACGGACTACAACTGCGGACACGTGCAAATTTTCAGGACTTATGCAGATCCCAAATACAGATCAGCAGGTACTGGAAGGTAAGAAAAGTTACCATTTTGCAGTCCATATACACGCACCATAATAATACTTGTATGTTTAATGCGCCGACAATCCATCAAGCGGTGTGGCTTCATAGCTTACCGAAAGCATACTAAAGACATTTTGACATATTTTTGAGTGTCGTGTGTAATGTTCTATATTCTCAATGGGACATTTAAAGTTTTGGTGTTGTTTACTGCCATCATATTTCAGTCTACACGTATCTCTTATGTATGACTGCCAGCTACTGGTCACACTTATTATTACACCATGTACCCAATAAAATTGCTTCGAGGTCAGTAAGCACAAGCAGAATCATGCCGGGCTATAAGGCGCACTGTTGATTTTTGAGAAAATTAAAGGATTTTAAGTGCACCTTATAGTCCGAAAAATACGGTACTGTGTGCTCTTGTGCTCCCCCTACAGTTTTGGGATATTAATTTGACTAAAGACATGATCAAAATGTAATCCTGTCAGATGTACATTACATTATTGCGATATTGGGATATTCTACATGGTTCACTAATCAATGTATACAATATGTAGTATGTACACTAGATACATTGATATTTAATTCAAATGATTCATTGATTCCAATTGTTAAACAGT
Organism: Entelurus aequoreus; assembly: GCF_033978785.1. Taxonomy (NCBI): domain Eukaryota; kingdom Metazoa; phylum Chordata; class Actinopteri; order Syngnathiformes; family Syngnathidae; genus Entelurus; species Entelurus aequoreus. The sequence continues at coordinate 21,575,127 of NC_084734.1, forward strand.
GGATTACATGTATTCCCACTTAAATTTGAAAAATGTTTTATAGCGGAATGAAAAACAGAGTGAATCCTCTTGACAGTCATTTACTCTCCGTGTCTCGGTGGGTGTAGGCACACACAAAAGTTTAGCCTCGTACGTAGACGTGAGGTCGTAGAAATTGTCCCGATCACCTCCAAAATCTAATCGCTTTTTTCTTAGCCCATTTCGGACATTTCCTTAAATTTTCATCAAATTCCGTCCATAACTGTTTGAGCTATGTTGCTAACTAACTAACGTCAGACAAACAGACCCCAGGGAATCAAAGGCTATATACATGTGAAAGTCTGTGCGTGTTTGTTTTGTTCGTCCGTCACTTCCAAACAGGGTGTGAGAGGGTTCACTCGTTGCATCAGTCTCAGCACTTGTTTGTTTTGTAGCGGAATGAAAAACAGAGTGAACCCTCTCGACAGTCGTCCACTCGCTGCGCCTCGGTGGGTGTAGGCACACACAGAAGTTCAGCCTCATAGCGTAGACGTGTGGTCGTATAAATTATCCTGATCACCTTCAAAATCAAATAGTTTGTTTCTTATCCCATTTCAGACATTCACGAAAAATGTCACCAAAATCAGTCCATAACTGTTTGAGCTATGTTGCTAACTAACTAACAGTCAGACAAACAAACCCCAGCGAATCAAAGGCTATATACATGTGAAAGTCTGTGTGTGTTCATTACTTCCAAACAGGCTGCGAGATGGTTCACTTGTTGCATCCGTCTCAGCACTTGCTTGTTTTGTAGCGGAATGGAAAGCAGAGTGAACACTCTTCACAGTCTTCCACTCTCTGTGTCTCGGTGGGTGTAGGCACACACAGAAGTTCAGCCTCGTAGCGTACACGTGTGGTCGTAGAAATTATCCTGATCACCTCCAAAATCTTATTGTTTGTTTCTTATCTCATTTTGGACATTCCCTAAAAGTTTTATCAAAATCAGTCCATAACTATTTGAGCTATGTTGCTAACTAACTAACAGTCAGACAAACAGACCCCAGCGAATCAAAGGCTGTATACATGTGAAAGTCTGTGTTTGTCCGTTACTTCCAAACAGGCTGCGAGAGGGTTCACTCGTTGCATCCGTCTCAGCACTTGCTTTTTTTATAGCGGAATGAAAAGCAGAGTGAACCCTCTTGACAGTCTTCCACTCTCTGTGTCTCGGTGGGTGTAGGCACACCCATAAGTTCAGCCTCGTAGCGTAGACGTGTGGTCGTAGAAATGATCCTGATCACCTCCAAAATCTAATTGTTTGTTTCTTATCTCATTTCGGACATTCCCTAAACGTTTCATCACAATCTGTCCATAACTGTTTGAGCTATGTTGCTAACTAACTAACAGTCAGACAAACAGACCCCAGCAAATCAAAGACTATATACATGTGAAAGTCTGTGTGTGTTCATTACTTCCAAACAGTCTGAGAGAGGGTTCACTCTTTGCATCCGTCTCAGCACTTGCTTGTTTTATAGCGGAATGAAAAGCAGAATGAATCCTCTTGACAGTCGTCCACTCTCTGCGTTTCGGTGGGTGTAGGCACACCCAGAAGTTCAGCCTCGTAACGTAGACGTGTGGTCGTACAAATTAACATGATCACCTCCAAAATCGAATCGTTTGTTTCTTATCCCATTTCGGACATTCCCTAAAAGTTTCATCAAAATCAGTCCATAACTGTTTGAGCTATGTTGCTAACTAACTAACAGTCAGACAAACAAACCCCAGCAAATCAAAGGCTATATACATGTGAAAGTCTGTGTTCGTTCGTTACTTCCAAACAGGCTGCGAGGGGGTTCACTCGTTGCATCCGTCTCAGCACTTGCTTGTTTTGTAGCGGAATGGAAGGCAGAGTGAACTCTCTTGACAGTCGTCCACTCTCTGCGTCTCGGTGGGTTGGGTGTAGGCACACCCAGAAGTTCAGCCTCGTAGCGTAGACGTGTGGTCGTAGAAATTATCCTGATCACCTCCAAAATCTAATTGTTTGTTTCTTATCCCATTTCGGACATTCCCTAAAAGTTTCATCAAAATCTGTCCATAACTGTTTGAGCTATGTTGCTAACTAACTAACAGCCAGACAAACAAACCCCAGAGAATCAAAGGCTGTATACATGTGAAAGTCTGTGTTTGTTCGTTACTTCCAAACAGGCTGCGAGAGGGTTCACTCTTTGCATCCGTCTCAGCACTTGCTTGTTTTATAGCGGAATGAAAAGCAGAGTGAATCCTCTTGACAGTCGTCCACTCTCTGTGTTTCGGTGGGTGTAGGCACACCCAGAAGTTCAGCCTCGTAACGTAGACGTGTGGTCGTACAAATTATCGTGATCACTTCCAAAATCGAATCGTTTGTTTCTTATCCCATTTCGGACATTCCCTAAACGTTTCATCAAAATCAGTCCATAACTGTTTGAGCTATGTTGTTAACTAACTAACAGTCAGACAAACAAACCCCAGCGAATCAAAGGCTATATACAACATGTGAAAGTCTGTGTGTGTTCATTACTTCCAAACAGGCTGCGAGATGGTTCACTTGTTGCATCCGTCTCAGCACTTGCTTGTTTTGTAGCGGAATGGAAAGCAGGTGAACACTCTTGACAGTCTTCCACTCTCTGCGTCTCGGTGGGTGTAGGCACACACAGAAGTTCAGCCTCGTAGCGTAGACGTGTGGTCTTAAAAATTATCCTGATCAACTCCGAAATCTTATTGTTTGTCTCTTATCTCATTTTGGACATTCCCTAAAAGTTTAATCAAAATCAGTCCATAACTATTTGAGCTATGTTGTTAACTAACTAACAGTCAGACAAGCAAACCCCAGCGAATCAAAGGCTGTATACATGTGAAAGTCTGTGTTCGTTCGTTACTTCCAAACAGGCTGCGAGAGGGTTCACTCGTTGCATCCGTCTCAGCACTTGCTTGTTTTGTAGCGTAATGGAAAGCAGAGTGAACCCTCTTGACAGTCGTCCACTCTCTGCGTCTCGGTGGGTGTAGGCCAGTGGTTCTTAACCTCGATCGAACCCTAGGGGTTCGGTGAGTCGGGCTCAGGGGTTCGGTGGAGGTCAAGACACACCCGACTCATCGTGTAAATAAAAACTTCTCCTTATCGGCATATTACGGATACGGCAACAGCAGAAGTCAGACTGATTTGCAGGTGTGTAATTTCTTGTGAGTTTATGCACTGTGTTGGTTTTGTTGTTTGAACAAGGTGATGTTTATGCACCAGTAAAAAAACATGGTAACACTTTAGTATGGGGAACATATTCACCATTAATTAGTTGCTTATTAGCATGCAAATTAGTAACATACTGGCTCTTAACTAGTCATTATTAAGTACTTATTAATGCCTTATTCGGCATGGCCATATTATAACCCTAACCCTCTAACCCTGGCCCTAACCCTCCAACCCTAACCCGAACCCTAACCCTAACCAAATAACTCTAAATTAAGTCTTTGTTACTTAGAATATGTTCCCCTTGTGTCCAAAAAACTCTAAATTAAGTCTTTGTTATTTAGATTATGTTCCCCATACTAAAGTGTTAACAAAAACATATAATAACTTTGTCTTGAATTTGAAAAAAAAAGGAGGGTTCGGTGAATGCGCATATGCAACTGGTGGGGTTCGGTACCTCCAACAAGGTTAAGAACCACTGGTGTAGGCACACACAGAAGTTCAGCCTTGTAACTTAGACGTGTAGTCGTAGAAATGATACTGATCACCTCCAAAATCTAATCGTTTGTTTCTTATCCCATCTCGGACATTCCCTAAAAGTTTCATCAAAATCAGTCCATAACTGTTTGAGCTATGTTGCTAACTAACTAACAGTCAGACAAACCCCAGCAAATCAAAGGTTATATACATGTGAAAGTCTGTTTGTTCATTACCTTCAAATAGGCTGCGAGAGGGTTCACTCGTTGCATCCGTCTCAGCACTCAAAACCTAGACACTTATTCCTCACCCCATTTCGGACATTTACGAAAAAGCCAATTATAAAAAAATCCCTGGCAATTACCAACACCGTACAACATGATCATGTTATTATATTGTGTACAGTTTGTACAAATACCACAAGCGACTTGTTATGCAGTGATGTCGGTACCACACACATTGTTGCTGTAATCCGAGTGCATTTTTTTTTTTTTTGGGGCCCACTTAGCCGACTATTACAAGGCAAAGAGGTTAATGAGAAGGAAAATCTTCCTTCTCTGCAGGGTTAGCGGCTGGACTCCTTTTGTGAGCGTATAATGTTAGCGTAGGCTGGCAGAGAGCTTTTGTGGGACATTAGGATCACTCCGGTGGGTGGTCCAGGTGATGGTGACAATCATTTTGGATACTGAAAAACTTTTTTTTTTTTTTTAATTGGATCGCTAAGAGGCTACACTGGATTTTGAGGGCTTAGAATTTAAAAAATAGACCTAAAAATAAGTGACCATCAATCTTCATCAAGACGTCACTTTTGTCACTTGATTGCCTATCGCGGCTTGTGAGATGACGCTGGCTGCTGCGAACTCATTATTAAGAAAAAATGACCGACAGGAAGGCCAGAAACACTTTTTATTTTAACAGACTTTCGCACCGAACCTGCTGTCAAAAGCCTAAAAAAAGTGACCGCACAGTTCCTGTCTTCACAATAAAAGCGCTGCTTCATCCTGTCTGCGTTAACAAAATAAGAGTCTCAGAAAGCTGGCGTGCACAAACTAGCAAGCTACAGAGTTTGCCGTCAATGTATTTCTTGTAAAGTGTATAACAACGCGTATGGAAGCTGGACAAATAAGATGCCAAAAAACAACCACTTCCATGTGGTATTGGACAGAAAGGAGGACTTTTTGAAATGTGGACGTTATCATCACTAATGTCTAATTCCAATCAATGCAAGTCATCAGAATCAGGTAATAGACCAACTTATATCATTATCTTCATGAAAGAAAGGAATCTATATGTTAAACATGCATGTATTTGGTACACCTTTAACATGTGAACAAAAAAATGGCAAAATAAATACATATAAATTATATAGACCGTATTTTCCGGACTATAAGGCGCACTTAAAATCCGTTTTTCTTTTCTCAAAACTCGACAGTGCACCTTATAACCCGGTGCGCCTAATGTAAGGAGTACGTTTGGTTGAGCTTACCCACCTTGAAGCAATTTTATTTGGTACATGGTGTAAAACCTACTCAGTGGCCTAGTGGTTAGAGTGTCCGCCCTGAGACCCCGGCCGAGTCATACCAAAGACTATAAAAATGGGACCCATGACCTCCCTGCTTGGCACTCAGCATCAAGGGTTGGAATTGGGGGTTAAATTACCAAAAATGATTCCCGGGCGTGGCCACCGCTGCTGCTCACTGCTCCCCTCACCTCCCAGAGGGTGATCAAGGGTGATGGTTCAAATGCAGAGAATAATTTTGCCACACCTACCGTGTGTGTGTGACAATCATTGGTACTTAACTTTAACTTTAACTTTAACTTTAACTTTAACTTTAACTTTAACTTTAACTTTAATGATAAGTGTGACCAGTAGATGGCAGTCAAACATAAGAGATACGTGTAGGCTGCACCGTTTGATGTGCTTCAACATACGAGTATTATTATGGTGTGTGTATAAGGTAAGACATATTATCTGGCGTTTTGTTTCGAAATATTATGCAAAAGCAACTTTTCTTACCTTCTGGTACCTGCTGATCTGTATTTGGGATCTGCATTAATCCTGAAACATTGCGTGCTTTTGTAGTCTGTGACAGTGTAGTCGATAAGCTTCTTCTTTTTCTCTATTTTCTTGTTATGGGACATTCATCCTCCGCTGTTGCCATTTCTAATATAAAGTAGTTTAAGTTCTTACTTATATCTGTCAGTAAACTCGCCATGAAAGCACTAAAACATACCGGTGTAGTGAGTTTAAATTATTCACCCAAGGAACTTTAGTTATTAGACAGTTCCGGTCGGACGGCTTTTCACAGGACACATTTCCAGTGTTGATGTTTCCGGATGAGAAGATGCTGCTCCTTTATTTATTTGAGTAAAATCTGAATGTCATTAAAAAAGTTATCTCCATATTTTGAAACTTATTCTACTCTCGTCCCTCGTCCTTGCATGCACATCCTGAAGCGAATGTCAGAAAGCGGCTTGAAGATGATCTGTAAAACACAATCCATGCAACATTTTAACCAAAGAACCACCATTACATGTTATGTAGACCACAAGGATGTGTTTTCAACTCAGAAAAGAATCATAATAATATGACTCCTTTAATACGCCCTATAGTCCGGTGCGCATTTTGTATGAAAATAGACCTGACTAGACCCGCTAATCGGCAGTGCGCCTTATAATCCGGTGCGCCCTATGGTCCGAAAAATACGGTATTTATTTCTCATTATCGATCGATCACCAAATATATTATGGTGTGTGTATAAGGTAAAACATATTATCTGGCGTTTTGTTTCGCAATATTATGCAAAATAAACTTTTCTTACCTTCTGGTACCTGCTGATCTGTATTTGGGATCTGCATAAATCCTGAAAAATCGTGCGCGTCTTCTTGTTATGCGGAATTTAATCCTCCGCTGTTGCCATTTCTAATATAAAGTAGTGTAAAGTTCTTACTTATATCTGTCAGTAAACTCGCCATGAAAGAGCTAAAAAAATACCGGTGTAGTGAGTTTACTTTATTCACCCGAGGAACTTTAGTTATTAGAGAGTTCCGGTCGGACGTTTTTTAACAGTACACATTTCCGGTTGTTGTTTCCGCATGAGAAGATGCTGCTCCGTTATTGATTTAATTAAAGTCTGAATGTCATTAAAACAGTTAGCTCCATCTTTTGACACGTCTTGGTGTGTGTATTAGGTAAGACATATTATCTGGTGGGGATTTTTTCGCAATATTATGCAAAAGCAACTTTTCTTACCTTCTTGTACCTGCTAATCTGTATTTGGGATCTGCATAAATCCTGAACAATTGTGCGCGTTTTCTTGTTATGGGGAATGTAATCCTCCGCTGTTGCCATTTCTAATATAAAGTAGTGCAACGTTCTTACTTATATCGGTCAGTAAACTCGCCATGAAAGCTCTAAAACATACCGGTATAGTGAGTTTACATTATTCACCCGAGGAACTTTAGTTATTAGAGAGTTCCGGTCGGACGGTTTTTCACGGGACACATTTCCGGTGTTGTTATTGTTTCCGGATGAGGAGATGCTGCACCGTTATTGATTTAATTCAAGTCAGAATTAGCTCCATCTTTTGACACTTCTTGTTGTGTGTATAAGGTAAGACATATTATCTGGCGGGGGTTTTTTCCGCAATATTATGCAAAAGCAACTTTTCTTACCTTCTGGTACATGCTGATCTGTATTTGGGATCTGCATGAATCCTGAAAAATTGCGCACGCCCGTGCCTTGTATATGAAAAAAAATAAAATAAATAAACCATTCATCGGCAGTGCGCCTTATAATCTGTTGCACCCTATGGTCCGGCAAATATATATATATATATATATATATATATATATATATATATATATATATATATATATATATATATATATATATATATATATATATATATATATATATATATATATATATATATATACTACCGTTCAAAAGTTTGGGGTCACATTGAAATGTCCTTATTTTTGAAGGAAAAGCTTAAACTTAACTTTAAACTAGTCTTAACTTTAAAGAAATACACTCTATACATTGCTAATGTGGTAAATGACTATTCTAGCTGCAAATGTCTGGTTTTTGGTGCAATATCTACATAGGTGTATAGAGGCCCATTTCCAGCAACTATCACTCCAGTGTTCTAATGGTACAATGTGTTTGCTCATTGGCTCAGAAGGCTAATTGATGATTAGAAAACCCTTGTGCAATCTTGTTCACACATCTGAAAACAGTTTAGCTCGTTACAAAAGCTACAAAACTGACCTTCCTTTGAGCAGATTGAGTTTCTTGAGCATCACATTTGTGGGGTCAATTAAACGCTCAAAATGGCCAGAAAAAGAGAACTTTCATCTGAAACTCGACAGTCTATTCTTGTTCTTAGAAATTAAGGCTATTCCACCAAACTTTATATATGTGTTTATATATATATATATATATATATATATATATATATATATATATATATATATATATATATATATATATATATATATATATATATATATATTATATATAAATGTTTATATATCCGTTAGGTTAGGAAAAAACACACAGGCTATTTCTTCCCTACAAGCCTGTTTCGCAGGTAAAATACCCTGGTATTGAGCACTGTATAACGGATAAACCACAGAAACCTTGACTATATGTATACATACATATGTATATACAGTATGTGGTAGAACACTTTGACTTGGTCATTTAAAAAGTCTGCTGAAAAAGTGTGGGCACCCCTGATTTAGGGTACTGAAAAACATTTTTTTTTTTTTTTTTTAAATTAGATCGCTAAGAGGCTAGACTGGATTTTGTGGGCTTGAAATGAAGGTCATGGTGGGGAATCTGTCTACATGAATATATGTGTGTGTGTGTGTGTGTGTGTGCACTCAAACATAGCAACCATTTCTTGCTGATATCCCCAAAGACAATAAC
>NC_084734.1:21591214-21618714 GCF_033978785.1 Entelurus aequoreus
TTAATATTGTAAATTACATGAAAAAGAGGACCGATGTTCATACCTTGTTAATATTCAGTGTTTTGTTGTTCATAGGTAATATTGTAAATCCACGTAAAAGAGGACATATGCTCATATGTTGTTAATATTCAGTGTTTTATTGTTCATATTTAATATTGTAAATCCCACTTAAAAGAGGAGCAATGTTCATATGTTGTTATTGTTCAGTGTTTTATTGTTCATAATTAATATCATAAATTCCATGTAAAAGAGGAACAATGTTCATACGTTGTTAATATTCAGTGTTTTATTGTTCATAGGTATTATTGGAAATCCCACGTAAAAGAGGAACAATGTTCATACGTTGTTAATATTCAGTGTTTTATTGTTCATAGGTATTATTGGAAATCCCACGTAAAAGAGGAGCGATGTTCATACAGTACGTTGTTAATATTCAGTGTTTTATTGTTTATAGTTAATATTGTAAATCCCACGTAAAAGAGGAGTGATGTTCACATGTTGTTATTGTTCAGTGTTTTATTGTTCATAGTTAGTATTGTAAATCCCACGTAAAAGAGGAGCGATGTTCATATGTTGTTAATATTCAGTGTTTTATTGTTCATAGTTAATATTGTAAATCCCAGTTTCTTTATTTTCATGTACATTTTGGGTGTCCCATTCCGTAAAAAACTATAAAATTCCATTCTGTTTTTTTGAGGTGGTCGGTCATAACGTTTTGGGAATTCTATCGGACATTGTGACTTTTGGTATTACTGTTCCTGAAAAACAAGGGACCCAAACACACATACTGTACAGCATATTTTCACAGCTAAATGGGTACCGTATTTTCTTGACCATAGGGCGCATCAAAGGAGTCATATTATAATTTTTTTCTGAATGTAAAACACTTCCTTCTACATAACATGTAATGGTGGTTTTTTTGGTCAAAATGTTACATAGATGATGTTTTACAGATCATCTTCAAGCCACTTTCTGACAGTCGCTGCAGGATGCGCCGTGTTGTGGAAGTTCTTATTTACGTGGCTCACCTTCGACGGCGTCTTCTCCCCGTCATCTTTGTTGTAGCGGTGTAGCGTGCAAGGATGGGTGTGGAAGAAGTGTCAAAAGATGGAGCTAACTGTTTTAATGACATTCAGACTTTACTTCAATCAATAACGGAACAGCATTTTCTCATCTGGAAACAATGAAAAAAAACATCCGACCGGAACTCTCTAATAACTAAAGTTCCTTGGGTGAATAATACTAACTCACTACACCGGTATGTTTTAGCTCTTTCATGGCGAGTTTACTGACAGATATAATTATGAACTTTACACTACTTTATATTAGAAATGGCAACAGCGGAGGATGAATGTCCCATAACAAGAAGATAGAGAAAAAGAAGAAGCTTATCGACTACGGTGTCACACTGACTACAAAGGCAGACACGCGTAATTTTTCAGAATGTATGCAGATCCCAAATACAGATCAGCAGGTACCAGAAAGTAAGAAAAGTTTCTTTTGCATAATAATGCAAACCAAAACGCCAGATAATATGTCTTACCTTATACACACACCATAATAATACTCGTATGTTGAAGCACATCAAGCGGTGCGGCTTTATAGCGTACTAAAATAAAATATTTTGATAGATTTTTGAGTGCTGTGTGTAATGTTCAATATTTTCAATGGAACAAATAAAATGTTGGTGTTGTTTACTTGAGTCATATTGCAGTCTAAACTTATCTCTTATGTTTGACTGCTACTGGTCACACTTATCATTACACCATGTACCAAATAAAATAGCTTCTAGGTGGGTAAGCTCAACCAAACGTATTCCTTACATTAGGGGCACCAGGTTATAAGGCGCACTGTCGAGTTTTGAGAAAATAAATACAAACATGTACGTGTGCCTTATAGTCTTGAAAATACACATGTATCCACACGCTTTCTCTCAATGTGGCCCCCCGGGGTCAAAATATTTGCTCGGCTCCGGTCTATTAAATTTCTGCACATCCCGCCGCTGAAGTAACGGGGGGACATTTGCATTTTGTCATCAGGGAACAACAAAAAAACGTCCGACAATAACTCTCCAATAACTAAAGTTCCTTGAGTGAATAATATAAACTCACTACACCGGTATGTTTTAGCGCTTTCATGGTGAGTTTACTGACAGATATAAGTGAGAACTTTACACTATTTTATACTAGGAACGGCAACAGCGAAGGATGAAAGTCCCATAACAAGAAGATAGAGAAAAAGAAGAAGATTATCGACTACGGTGTCGCCACGTACTACAAAGGCGGACGCGCACAATTTTTCAGGATGTATGCAGATCCCAAATACAGATCAGCAGGTACCAGAAAGTAAGAAAAGTTGCTTTTGCATAATAATGCAAACCAAAACGCCAGATAATATGTCTTACCTTATACACACACCATAATAATACTCGTATGTTGAAGCACATCAAGCGGTGCGGCTTTATAGCGTACTAAAATAAAATATTTTGATAGATTTTTGAGTGCTGTGTGTAATGTTCAATATTTTCAATGGAACAAATAAAATGTTGGTGTTGTTTACTTGAGTCATATTGCAGTCTAAACTTATCTCTTATGTTTGACTGCTACTGGTCACACTTATCATTACACCATGTACCAAATAAAATAGCTTCTAGGTGGGTAAGCTCAACCAAACGTATTCCTTACATTAGGGGCACCAGGTTATAAGGCGCACTGTCGAGTTTTGAGAAAATAAATACAAACATGTACGTGTGCCTTATAGTCTTGAAAATACACATGTATCCACACGCTTTCTCTCAATGTGGCCCCCCGGGGTCAAAATATTTGCTCGGCTCCGGTCTATTAAATTTCTGCACATCCCGCCGCTGAAGTAACGGGGGGACATTTGCATTTTGTCATCAGGGAACAACAAAAAAACGTCCGACAATAACTCTCCAATAACTAAAGTTCCTTGAGTGAATAATATAAACTCACTACACCGGTATGTTTTAGCGCTTTCATGGTGAGTTTACTGACAGATATAAGTGAGAACTTTACACTATTTTATACTAGGAACGGCAACAGCGAAGGATGAAAGTCCCATAACAAGAAGATAGAGAAAAAGAAGAAGATTATCGACTACGGTGTCGCCACGTACTACAAAGGCGGACGCGCACAATTTTTCAGGATGTATGCAGATCCCAAATACAGATCAGCAGGTACCAGAAAGTAAGAAAAGTTGCTTTTGCATAATAATGCGAAACAAAACGCCAGATAATATGTCTTACCTTATACACACACCATAATGATACTCGTATGTTGAAGCACATCAAGTGGTGCGGCTTCATGGCGTACTAAAATATTTTGATAGATTTTTGAGCGTCGTGTGTAATGTTCTAATTTTTCAATGGAACATATAAAATGTTGGTGTTGTTTACTTGAGTCATATTGCAGTCTACACGTATCTCTTTTGTTTGACTGCCATCTACTGGTCACACTTATCATTACACCATGTACCAAATAAAATAGCTTCTAGGTGGGTAAGCTCAACCAAACGTATTCCTTACATTAGGGCACCGGGTTATAAGGCGCACTGTCGAGTTTTGAGAAAACAAATACAAACATGTACGTGTGCCTTGTAGTCTTGAAAATACACATGTATCCACACGCTTTCTCTCAAAGTGGCCCCCCGGGTTCAAAATATTTGCTCGTGTCCGGTCTATTAAATTTCTGCACATCCCGCCGCTGAAGTAACGGGGGGACATTTGCATTTTCTCATCGAGAAACAACAAAAAAACGTCCGACCCAAACTCTCCAATAACTAAAGTTCCTTGAGTGAATAATACTAACTCACTACACCGGTATGTTTTAGCGCTTTCATGGTGAGTTTACTGACAGATATAAGTGAGAACTTTACACTACTTTATATTAGAAATGGCAACAGCGAAGGATGAATGTCCCATAACAAGAAGATAGAGAAAAAGAAGAAGCTTATCGACTACGGTGTCGCCACGTACTACAAAGGCGGACGCGCACAATTTTTCAGGATGTATGCAGATCCCAAATACAGATCAGCAGGTACCAGAAAGTAAGAAAAGTTGCTTTTGCATAATAATGCGAAACAAAACGCCAGATAGTATGTCTTACCTTATACACACACCATAATGATACTCGTATGTTGAAGCACATCAAGTGGTGCGGCTTCATAGCGTACTAAAATATTTTGATAGATTTTTGAGCGCCGTGTGTAATGTTCTAATTTTTCAACGGAACCTATAAAATGTTGGTGTTGTTTACTTGAGTCATATTGCAGTCTACACGTATCTCTTATGTTTGTTGGATGGACTGCCATCTACTGGTCACACTTATCATTACACCATGTACCAAATAAAATAGCTTCGAGGTGGGTAAGCTAAACCGACCGTATTCCTTACATTAGGCGCACCGGGTTATAAGGCGCACTGCCGAGTTTTGAGAAAAAAAATACAACATTTGAGTGCGCCTTATAGTCTGGAAAATATGCGTATATCCACATGTTTTCTCTCAACGTGGCCTAAATATTTGCTCGGCTCCGGTCTATTCGATTTCTGCACATCCCGCCATTTGCATTTTCTCATCGGAAAACAACAAAAAAACGTCCGACCCGAACTCTCCAATACCTAAAGTTCCTTGAGTGAATAATATAAACTCACTACACCGGTATGTTTTAGCGCTTTCATGGCAATTTTACTGACAGATATAAGTCAGAACTTTACACTACTTCATATTAGAAATGGCAACAGTGGAGGATGAATGTCCCATAACAAGAAGATAGAGAAAAAGAAGAAGCTTATCGACTACGGTGTCGCCACGTACTACAAAGGTGGACGCGCGCAATTTTTCAGGATGTATGCAGATCCCAAATACAGATCAGCAGGTACCAGAAAGTAAAAAAAGTTGCTTTTGCATAATAATGCGAAACAAAACGCCAGATAATATGTCTTACCTTATACACACACCATAATGATACTCGTATGTTGAAGCACATCAAGTGGTGCGGCTTCATAGCGTACTAAAATATTTTGATAGATTTTTGAGCGCCGTGTGTAATGTTCTAATTTTTCAACGGAACCTATAAAATGTTGGTGTTGTTTACTTGAGTCATATTGCAGTCTACACGTATCTCTTATGTTTGTTGGATGGACTGCCATCTACTGGTCACACTTATCATTACACCATGTACCAAATAAAATAGCTTCGAGGTGGGTAAGCTAAACCGACCGTATTCCTTACATTAGGCGCACCGGGTTATAAGGCGCACTGCCGAGTTTTGAGAAAAAAAATACAACATTTGAGTGCGCCTTATAGTCTGGAAAATATGCGTATATCCACATGTTTTCTCTCAACGTGGCCCCCCCGGGGTCAAAATATTTGCTCGGCTCCGGTCTATTCGATTTCTGCACATCCCGCCATTTGCATTTTCTCATCGGAAAACAACAAAAAAACGTCCGACCCGAACTCTCCAATAGCTAAAGTTCCTTGAGTGAATAATATAAACTCACTACACCGGTATGTTTTAGCGCTTTCATGGCAATTTTACTGACAGATATAAGTCAGAACTTTACACTACTTCATATTAGAAATGGCAACAGTGGAGGATGAATGTCCCATAACAAGAAGATAGAGAAAAAGAAGAAGCTTATCGACTACGGTGTCGCCACATACTACAAAGGTGCAATTTTTCAGGATGTATGCAGATCCCAAATACAGATCAGCAGGTACCAGAAAGTAAGAAAAGATGGACTGGACTGCCATTTACTGGTCACACTTATCATTACACCATGTACCAAATAAAATAGCTTCGAGGTGGGTAAGCTAAACCAAACGTATTCCTTACATTAGGCGCACTGTCGAGTTTTAACAAAAAAAAATAAAAAATTAAGTGCGCCTTATAGTCTGGAAAATACACATATACCCACATGTTTTCTCTCAATGTGGCCCCCCCAGGGTCAAAATATTTGCTGCTCAATTCGATTTCTGCACATCCCGCCGCTGAAGTAACGGGGGGACATTTGCGGACGGGCTCCTTCACGTTTTAGCTGTTAGCAGCTGAACATAATCTCCCCGCACGTCAGCTCCCATTAGTCTCCGTGATCCACGCCGACCCAAAAATGTGCCGCCGATGCAATGGGCCAGCTGGGGTTATTTAGTGCGTCAGTCAGCCCGGGGAGGCCGTTAAAGCCAACAAACGGGCTTGATACTATTCACCGGGAAAAATAATATTCCCATTTATAATGCGTCTTCCCGCCCGTCTTCTCCTCATCTGCATTGTGTGCGCACGCCCCCGCGCCGCACTCTCTCCCAAAGATAGCGAAATGACGAGAGGGCCTTTAAACGCGCTGCTCTGTGATTATATTAAGAGAGCGGGGGATCGGGGGCGCCGCGAATTAAGTATATATAATTGCTTCTTGACACATTGGCCAAATTCTGCAGTGCCAGGATCTGAGCAAAGATGATTAACGGCTGTCCAAGTGGGTGGGCACCGCGGGGTCGCCCGAACCCTTTGGTTTCCATAGCGATCCATGTCCAAAGGCCATATACCGCGTAGTGAAAATCCCAGTGGCCCACACATTGTTAAACTACAATTATACTCACATCCAATGCATTGTCTCCGCCGCAAACTCTCTCTTTCGCCCCGCCGAGCATTTCATTTTTTTTTTTTTTTTTTTTTTTTTTGCTAGTTTTCATAAATGGCCTCCTCGAGCCGGCGAGAAGATTAAGAGTGAAAATCTCGGCTTCTGTGAATAATTGATGAGCGGGCTCACCTCAGAGCATCATTACAGTGCGGCGGTCCGGGTAAGGGGTGAGGCGAAGATCATAATTCTGACACCGGGCTTCAGGCGCTGGAAAATTGTGTCAGTTTTTCACAAGGCTGCAGCATGAAGAAGTGTTTCTCATTAAAGCACAAGTAGTGCACAATAATGAGAGCATACATATATATATATTTTTTTTGCCCCTGCATATTAACAGCGGTGTCACACTCGTGTCACGCCGGGAACTTCTACAAAAAAATGGGTTTTCAGCAAGTGGTAAATGTTGCTATGCGTGCAGGCTAATTAATGTGCAAGAGTGTGCATACGCATGTACGTATGGACGGTCTGATGCAGATAGGTGACAGATGGAGAGGGCCGAGGGATGGGGAGGGGGGTGGAACACCTCAGATGGTACGGGGTCAGGCTGCAGCCACTTTCCGTGTCAGCTCGGAAGTATCGAAGGCAAACAACAGCTGTACGTTTCCTCCACAGAAGCCAGCTCCTCCTCCTTCACAAATCACCCGACAATGGGGAAAGTTGAGTAATGAGCATTGGGTTGTTGTCCTGCGAAGCCAGCAGCGGCTAATGTACAGGCGTGAACTTATCGTGGGGGAAAAAAAAAAAAAAAAAAGGCTTAAAAAGCGGCGCGGCCAAGAGAAGGCCGCTGGGTAAGCACATCTTAATGATGATTCATTTTGTACGATGAAGGAGAATCCCTCTGGCATCCAAACAAGAGGCGTCGTCATGCTGCAATTTAGCGTGTATTAAAGGCATCGAGCTGACTCAGGGTGGTAAGCGAGGCGTCTCCTTGATGCATACACGTGCAGCTGTGAATGAATTTAAAGGGGAACGGAAATTTTTAGGGGAATTTTGCCTGTCTTTTACAATCATTATGACGGAAGTGTTGTTTTCAATGCATTGATTGATTGATTGATTGATTGATTGATTGAGACGTTTATTAGTAGGTTGCACAGTGAAGTACATATTCCGTACAATTGACCACTAAATGGTAACACCCGAATAAGTTTTTCAACTTGTTTAAGTCGGGGTCCACTTAAATTGATTCATGATACAGATATATACTATCATATATACTATCATCATAATACAGTCATCACACAAGATAATCACATTGAATTATTTACATTATTTACAATCAGGAGTGTGGAGGGGGGGTGGGGTGGGGGGGTGGGTGGGGGGTGGGGGGGGGGGTAGTGGACATAGAGAGAGAGAGAGAGAGAGAGAGAGAGAGAGAGAGAGAGAGAGAGAGAGAGAGAGAGAGATCAGAAGGCATAAGAAAAATAATCTGCATTTGATTGTTTACATTTGATTATTAGCAATCCGGGGAGGGTGTTAGTTTAGGGTTGTAGCTGCCTGGAGGTGAACTTTTATAGCGGTTTTGAAGGAGGATAGAGATGCCCTTTCTTTTATACCTGTTGGGAGCGCATTCCACATTGATGTGGCATAGAAAGAGAATGAGTTAAGACCTTTGTTAGTTCGGAATCTGGGTTTTAACGTGGTTAGTGGAGCACCCCCTGGTGTTGTGGTTATGGCGGTCATTTACGTTAAGGAAGTAGTTTGACATGTACTTCGGTATCAGGGAGGTGTAGCGGATTTTATAGACTAGGCTCAGTGCAAGTTGTTTAACTCTGTCCTCCACCTTGAGCCAGCCCACTTTAGAGAAGTGGGTAGGAGTGAGGTGGGATCTGGGGTGGAGGTCTAGAAGTAACCTGACTAGCTTGTTCTGAGATGTTTGGAGTTTAGATTTGAGGGTTTTGGAGGTGCTAGGGTACCAGGAGGTGCATGCGTAATCGAAAAAGGGTTGAACGAGAGTTCCCGCCAGAATCCTCAAGGTGCTTTTGTTGACCAGAGAGGAAATTCTGTAGAGAAATCTAACGAGAGATGTCCGATAATGGCTTTTTTGCCGATATCCGATCTTCCGATATTGTCCAACTCTTAATTATCGATTCCGATATCAAATTAACACATTATTATGTCTAATTTTGTTGTGATGCCCCGCTGGATGCATTAAACAATGTAACAAGGTTTTCCAAAATAAATCAAGTTATGGAAAAAAATGCCAACATGGCACTGCCATATTTGTTATTGAAGTCACAAAGTGCATTATTTTTTTTAACATGCCTCAAAACAGCAGCTTGGAATTTGGGACATGCTCTCCCTGAGAGAGCATGAGGAGGTTGAGGTGGGCGGGGTTGGGGGAAGCGGGGATGAGGTGGGGGGGGGGTGGGAGGGAGTAGCGGGGGGTGTATATTGTAGCGTCCCGGATGAGTTAGTGCTGCAACACATTTCGGGAGATGTGTTGTGGGTTCACAGTGTGGCGCATATTTGCAACAGTGTTAAAGTTGTTTATACGGCTACCCTCAGTGTGACCTGTATGGCTGTTGACCAAGTATGCATTGCATTCACTTGTGTGTGTGAAAAGCCGTAGATATTATGTGATTGGGCCGGCACGCAAATGCAGTGCCTTTTAAGGCACGCCCCCAATATTGTTGTCTGGGTGGAAATCGGGAGAAATTCGGGAAAATGGTTCCTCCGGGAGATTGTCGGGAGGGGCACTGAAATTCGGGAGTCTCCCGGGAAAATCGGGAGGGTTGGTAAGTATGACTTGGGGACGCAACTGCTCTGTACTTCTCCCTACGTCCATGTACCACTCCGCATGTACCACGGCGGCGTTTTAAAAAGTCATAAATTTTACTTTTTGATACCGATAATTTTCGATATTACATTTTAAAGCATTTATCGACATCTCTAATTCTAACTCAAACGTAAATCTGCTTACAACCGAGCCAAAGGGAGGTGCCCTATTCCGTCCATAAAACCCAATAAATAACCATCCAAAAAGCGCCAACAAGACTCTGTTTACATTTTGTGACTTGAATATTTAACACCCTACTGGTCGATACATGATTTGTAGTTACCAATGTGTAACAGCTGTTATTCAGGTATGAAACATATGTGTGTTACATAATAATCAACTAATCCGCCTGTATTAAAGCCCCACTTAAAAGAACTTTCTGTTTTGGTTGATTTTGGCGGCACCAGTGGACCAAAGCGGTAGTGTTTTGCCAGAAGAAGACCAAATTTCCCATGATGACTAGCACATATAGCGTCAAACAGACATAATGTCCGGTGTAATATTGGCACAAATATTAGGTCTCTAATGGCTACCCTGATGTTAAATAGCAGACACTATCAAGAAATTAACTTGGATTGTACTACAAACATGACTATACTATCAAGAATGTATCGGGGCGGATGCGGGTCTGAAGCAAAGAAACAACTGCAGGAGAGTTTTTTGGAAGGAAGTAGTGTGAAACTATCACGCTGGTGGCTATTTATTGCTACCACGCAAATTTCCGATATATAATATTAGCATTATCATTTTGATTTGAGCATCGAAGCAACAGAACAGAACCAAGGCAGCATCGGTCGGAAATTTCTCGTCTTTGAGCTCACACCAGCGAATGAAAGCCAGGGCAATGTTGATCCTGACTGTCCTTTTATCCGGGTAAGCTCCTTTTTTTTCTTATTTTTGGCTCCTCAGGCAAAACTTTTCGTTTATTTGGTTCTTTTGGAGCTTCTGCCATGATAGCAGTAATTGCACGCAGGCGTTCGCATCGGCTTCAGTCTTTTTAACAAATGGGGAAAAGGGGGAGTGATGTTTGCCATAAAGCCAGTCAGCACATTTGTAGACTTTGCTAAAGGTCACTAAGTGCCAGTAAAAGCGATACAGACCCCCTGCAGTGAGTAATAATCAGTGATGTTGTCGAAGGAAAAAGCGAATGTCGTGATGTCTTTTTTTAAATTATTGCGTCACCGTATGCCTAAAACATACTTGCCAACCTTGAGACCTCCGATGCCGGGAGGTGGGGGGTGGGGCGGGGGGCGTGGTTAAGAGGGGAATATATTTAAACTAGAATTTACCAACTCAAATATTTCATATATATATATATATATACACTACCGTTCAAAAGTTTGGGGTCACATTAAAATGTCCTTATTTTTCAATGAAGATAACTTTAAACTAGTCTTAACTTTAAAGAAATACACTCTATACATTGCTAATGTGGTAAATGACTATTCTAGCTGCAAATGTCTGGTTTTTGGTGCAATATCTACATAGGTGTATAGAGGCCCATTTCCAGCAACTATCACTACAGTGTTCTAATGGTACAATGTGTTTGCTCATTGGCTCAGAAGGCTAATTGATGATTAGAAAACCCTTGTGCAATCATGTTCACACATCTGAAAACAGTTTAGCTCGTTACAGAAGCTACAAAACTGACCTTTCTTTGAGCAGATTGAGTTTCTGGAGCATCACATTTGTGGGGTCAATTAAACGCTCAAAATGGCCAGAAAAAGAGAACTTTCATCTGAAACGCGACAGTCTATTCTTGTTCTTAGAAATGAAGGCTATTCCACAAAATTGTTTGGGTGACCCCAACCTTTTGAACGGTAGTGTGTATATATATATATATATATATATATATATATATATATATATATATATATATATATATATATATATATATATATATATATATATATATATATATATATATGAAATACTTGACTTTCAGTGAATTCTAGCTATATATATATATATATATATATATATATATATATATATATATATATATATATATATATATATATATATATATATATATATATATATATATATATATATATATTAGGGATGTCCGATAATATCGGCCTGCCGATATTATCGGCCGATAAATGCGTTAAAATGTAATATCGGAAATTATCGGTATCGTTTTTTTAATTATCTGTATCGTTTTGGTTTTTTGTTTTTGTTATTAAATCAACATAAAAAACACAAGATACACTTACAATTAGTGCACCAACCCAAAAAACCTCCCTCCCCCCATTTCTTTCTGTTATCAATATTCTGGTTCCTACATTATATATCAATATATATCAATACAGTCTGCAATGGATACAGTCTGTAAGCACACATGATTGTGCGTGCTGCTGGTCCACTAATAGTACTAACCTTTAACAGTTAATTTTACTCATTTTCATTAATTACTAGTTTCTATGTAACTGTTTTTATATTGTTTTACTTTCTTTTTTATTCAAGAAAATGTTTTTAATTTAGTTATCTTATTTTATTTATTTTTTTTAAATGTACCTTATCTTCACCATACATGGTTTTCCAAATTAGGCATAATAATGTGTTAATTCCACGACTGCATATATCGGTTGATATCGGTATCGGTAATTAAAGAGTTGGACAATATCGGAATATCGGATATCGGCAAAAAGCCATTATCGTACATACCTTATATATATATATATATATATATATATATATATATATATATATATATATATATATATATATATATATATATATATATATATATATATATATATATATATATATTTATATATATATATATAAATAAAATAAATACTTGAATTTCAGTGTTCTGGAGGCTATCCAGTAGATGGCAGTATTGTCCTGTTTAAGAGTGTCACAACATTGCTGTTTACGGCAGACGAACTGCTTTACGGTAGACGAAAACGTGACTGCTGTTGTTGTGTGTTGTTACCGCGCTGGGAGGACGTTAATGAAACTGCCTAACAATAAAACCACATAAGAAACCAAGAACTCGCCCTCGATCATTCTACAGTTATAACGTGATTGGGCAGGCACGCTGTTTATATTGTGGGAAAGCGGACGTGAGAACAGGCTGTCCCCACTCAGGTCCGCATTGAGCTGGAGGGGGCGTGGCCTCCAGCTCCGGCTGAATACCGAGAGTTTGTCGGGAGAAAATTTCTGCCGGGAGGTTATCGGGAATGGCGCTGAATACCGGGAGTCTCCCGGTAAAAACGGGAGGGTTGGCAAGTATGGCCTAAAATGAGAAAAATAAGTAAATATTGCATGTTATTACGAATGTGCCTGTTACTACATTACATATACACTGTATTGCCAAAAGTATTTGGCCACCTGCATTGACTCACATATGAACTTGCCATCCCATTCCTAACCCATAGGGTTCAATATGACGTCGGTCCACCTTTTGCAGCTATTACAGCTTCAACTCTTCTGGGAAGGCTGTCCACAAGGTTGTGGAGTGTGTTTATAGGAATTTTTGACCATTTTTCCAAAACCGAATAGGTGAGGTCACACACTGATGTTGGTCGAGAAGGCCTGGCTCTCAGTCTCCGTTGTAATTCATCCCAAAGGTGTTCTATCGGGTTCAGGTCAGGACTCTGTGCAGGCCAGTCAAGTTCATCCACACCTGACTCTGTCATCCATGTCTTTGTGGACCTTGCTTTGTGCACTGGTGCACAGTCATGTTGGAAGAGGAAGGGGCCCGCTCCAAACTGTTCCCACAAGGTTGGGAGCTTGGAATTGTCCAAAATGTTTTGGTATCCTGGAGAATTCAAAGTTCCTTACACTGGAACTAAGGGGCAAAACTCAACTCCTGAAAAACAACCCCACACCATAATTCCTCCTCCACCAAATTTCACACTCGGCACAATACAGTCAGAAATGTACCGTTCTCCCGGCAACCTCCAAACCCAGACTCGTCCATCAGATTGCCAGATGGAAAAGCGTGATTCATCACTCCAGAGAAGGTGTCTCCACTGCTCTAGAGTCCAGTGGTGACGTGCTTTACACCACTGCATCCCACGCTTTGCATTGGACTTGGTCATGTAGGGCTTAGATATGGCTGCTCGGCCATAGAAAGCCATTCAACGAAACTCTCTGCGTACTGTACGTGGGCTAATTTTGAAGGTCACATGAAGTCTGGAGCTCTGTAGCAACTGACTGTGCAGAAAGTCTGCGACCTCTTTGCACTATGCGCTTCAGCATCCGCCAACCCCTCTCTGTCTGTTTACGTGGCCTACCACTTGGTGACTGAGTTGCTGTTGTTCCCGAACTCTTCCATTTTCTTATAATAAAGCCGACAGTTGACTTTGGAATATTCTGGAGCGAGGAAATTTCACGACTGGATTTGTTGCACAGGTGGAATCCTGTGACAGTTCCACGCTGGAAATCACTGAGAGCGGCTTATTCTTGCACAAATTTTTGAAGAAACAGTCTCCATGCCTAAGTGCTTGATTTTATACACCTGTGGCCGGGCCAAGTGGTTAGGACACCTGATTCTGATCATTTGGATGGGTGGCCAAATACATTTGACAATATAGTGTACTTATTAACCATATTGGAGGTATTTCAATGTTTTTTAAGAACTTTATAGGCAGAATAGAGAGACTTCTAGTAGCTTCATTGTAAGCAGACTTTTAATCACATTAATATTTAGAATGCATATAAGAAAAAATTGTGTTCTTGTCTTACATAAGGATTGTGAATGAACCCACCAGAAAGTGCAGTTCCCCCTTAAAGGCCTACTGAAATGAAATTGTTTTATTTAAACGAGGATAGCAGATCCATTCTTTGTGTCATACTTGATCATTTTGCGATATTGCCATATTTTTGCTGAAAGGATTTAGTATAGAACAACGACGATAAAGTTTGCAACTTTTGGTCTCTGACAAAAAAAAGCCTTGCCCCTACCGGAAGTAGCGTGACGACACCGGAGGAAGGACTGCTCATATTTTCCTATTGTTTACACCAGCAGCGAGAGAGATTCGGGCAGAGAAAGCGACAATTACCCCATTAATTTGAGCGAGGATGAAAGATTTGTGGATGAGGAACGTTAGAGTGAAGGACTAGAATGCAGTGCAAGACATATCTTTTTCCGCTCTGACCGTAGCTTAGGTACAAGCTGGCTCATTGGATTCCACACTCTCTCCTTTTTCTATTGTGGATCACGGATTTGTATTTTAAACCACCCTGGATACTATATCCTCTTGAAAATGAGAGTCGAGAACGCGAAATGGACATTCACAGTGACTTTTATCTCAACGACAATACATCGACGAAACACTTTAGCTACGGAGCTAACGTGATAGCATCGTGCTTAACTGCAGATAGAAACAAAATAAATAATTCCCTGACTGGAAGGATGGATAGAAGATCAACAATACTATTAAACCGTGGACATGTAAATACACGGTTAATAATTTCCAGCTTGGCGAAGCTTAAAAATGCTGTTGCTAACGACGCCATTGAAGCTAACTTAGCTACCGAGCTAACGTGATAGCATCAGCTTCAAATGCAGATAGAAACAAAATACATAAACCCCTGACTGGAAGGATAGACAGAAAATCAACAATACTATTAAACCATGAACATGTAAATACACGGTTAATACTTTCCAGCTTGGCGAACCTTAAAAATGCTGTTGCTAACGACGCCATTGAAGCTAACTTAGCTCACAGAGCTATGATAAAAACATTAGCGCTCCTCCTACGCCAGCCAGCCCTCATCTGCTCATCAACACCCGTGCTCACCTGCGTTCCAGCGATCGACGGAAGGACGAAGGACTTCACCACGATCATCCGTGCGGTTGGTGGCTAGCGTCGGCTAGCGCGTCTGCTATCCGAGTCAAAGTCTTCCTGGTTGTGTTGCTGTAGTCCGCCGCTAATACACCAATCCCACCTACAACTTTCTTCTTTGCAGTCTTCATTGTTCATTAAACAAATTGCAAAAGATTCACCAACACAGATGTCCAGAATACTGTGGAATTATGAGATGAAAACAGAGCTATTTTGTATTGGATTCAATGGGGTACCGATACTTGCGTTTCACTGGTTACGTCACGCGCATACGTCATCATCCAAAGACGTTTTCATCCGGAAGTTTAGCGGGAAATTTAAAATTGCACTTTATAAGTTAACCCGGCCGTATTGGCATGTAATGCAATGTTAAGATTTCCTCATTGATAAATTAACTATCAGACTGCGTGGTCGGTAGTAGTGGGTTTCAGTAGGCCTTTAAGCTTGTTTCTATGGGTGACCACCAACAGCTCTTTTTAGGTGCTTTACTGATGGCTATTGTCAAACAAATTACATTTGTGCCTGGGTAAAACACACACACACAAAAAAAAAGCAGCAAAAAGGTCACTCGTGACCTCTGGGAGCAGTGCGATGCGGCGTCTGTCACCACCGAGCAGCGCATGTCTGTGTCAAATGGGAAAACGTATGCGGCGCGACCATCCTGCCGTGTAATAAAGGCAGTCGCCGGCTGTCACAGTCACATTAGCAGGCCGCTCCGTCGCTGTCTTTATCTGAAGAACATCCAGCACGGTGGGTATCTTTAAGGCCCAGCATCCCAAACATTTACCTATTTTTAGCACCGTCTCCCAGGGGCGGATTCATTAAATGATTGATAAGGCGCCAAGTGCTGTGTCCAGACGGGCCGAATAAAGACCGAGCAGACTTGTGCTATAGATCTTGGGGGTAATAAGCTCCTGACTGACAGCTTAGAGTTGCAGACATTTAACCTCTGTGGGCCTGTTTACGGCTTCGGTGTCGCGGAGGTCGCGTGTGTTCCTATCTCCTGATTTAAGGGGTTTTATGAGCCCGTGGAATCACATACGTGTGAGAATCACCGCATCACGGAGGATGGTCAGGAATGCAGAGAGATGCTGATTAGCGACGACTGGAAAAGCTTGCACTTAAACTCTTGTGATTTTAATGATCGCCAATGGATGCAACAGCAGGAGAGCCAGATCTGTTTAACCTTGACTGTGCCAAATGAACCGGACTGAGGTTAAAAGTTTGCAAATCTCCACCTGTCAATCAGATTTGAAAGACGGCTTTTGGATAAGAAGCAGGACGCTGGGTCGAAATTTGACCTCGGTTTCGGGAAAGGGTTTTTTCAAACAATCAATCATTCACACCCACTGGACTCTTGAGCGGTACTAAGCGGTAAAGCCGTTACATAAATAACATTGTCAGTAGAGATGTCCGATAATCGCTTTTTGGTCGATATCCGATATTCCGATATTGTCCAACTCTTATTACCGATTCCGATATCAACCGATACTGATATGTACAGTCGTGGAATTAACACATTATTATGCCTAATTTTGTTGTGATTCCCCGCTGGATGCATTAAACAATGTAACAAGGTTTTCCTAAATAAATCAACTCAAGTTATGGAAAAAAAGTGCCAACATGGCACTGCCATATTTATTTATTATATATTTTTTTTAACATGCCTCAAAACAGCTGCTTGGAATTTGGTACATGCTCTCCCTGAGAGAGCATGAGGAGGTTGAGGTGGGCGGGGTTGGGGGGTGGGGTTGAGGTGTGTGTGTGTGGGGGGGGGGGTTAGGGTGTAGTGGGGGGTGTATATTGTAGCGTCCCGGAAGACTTAGTGCTGCAAGGGGTTCTGGGTATTTGTTCTGTTGTGTTTATGTTGTGTTACGGTGCGGACGTTCTCCCGAAATGTGTTTGTCACAGTGAGGCGCATATTTGTAACAGTGTTGAAGTTGTTTATACGGTCACCCTCAGTGTGACCTGTATGGCTGTTGACCAAGTATGCCTTGCATTCACTAGTGTGTGTGAAAAGCCGCAGATATTATGTGATTGGGCCGGCACGCAAAGGCAGTGCCTTTAAGGCACGCCTCCAATATTGTTGTCTGGGAGGAAATCGGAAGAAATTCGTGAGAATGGTTGCCACAATAAATATATATAGAAAAAGATAAATATCAATATGCAACACTTTATTTTTATATTTTCTCTAAGTGCACATTTTTCAATTTGAACATTTTCAAATGATCACTTCTGAGACAGTCTTGTGAAATCACAATATCCCATTTTAACTAGCTAGCCACTAACATTTTTGAACAAATCATGAATTACTTTGCACCATGTTTGTACAAATAATAACTCATGTAAAATACAAAAATAAACTCTCAAATTTTTAAATCATGTCACACTATGAACTGGACACCAAATCTGTTATCTGTTTCTTTGTCAGTTAGTGGGAAGCCTGGCATTGCAAGCTGTTAACTAGTGTGTTGTACTCTGGTGTGTAACTTGTCACTGCAACTCTGAGTGAGTCTTGCAGATGTGCATCAGTGAGGCGTGTTCTGTGTTTGTTCTTGATGAAGTTCATGTCAGAAAAGGCTGATTCACAAATATAAGATTTTTCCTCATTGTTTGCGGAACCTTCTTAATCTTTTGGACATATTTTCACAGCAATCTGGCCTTAAGCTTAATTGTGATAAATGTAAAATGTTAAGGATCGGAAATCTAAAGGGAACGTCCTTTCGAATGGAAAACAAAGTGCCTGTTTTGTGGACAGATGGACCAGTTAACATACTTGGTGTTGTTGTCCCAGAGAACCTGGAAGATCTAGGGTCAGTAAATTATGATAATCGACTAAGAAAGCTGGACAAAATTATGCAATTATGGAAAGGGAAATCCTTAACCTTGTATGGTAAAATGTCTATTGCCAACTCGTTAATTATTCCTCAATTTATTTATTTGTTTTTGTCATTACCAGCTCCATCACAAAACTTTTTTAAGATTTATGAGCGGAGGGTCTTCGATTTTGTCTGGGACGGCAAACCAGAAAAGATTAAATGAAAGGTTTTGTACAATGAGTATGAATATGGGGGCCTGAAACTTCTCAACCTTGAAGCTATGTGTCTGTCTTTAAAAGCATCAATTGTTCCAAAGATGTATTTAAACACTGAGTGGTACACAAGTGTCCTGTTGGACAAAAAACATGTACTTTTTTTTTTTAGAACAGGCCAGCGGGCGACTCATCTGGTCCTTACGGGCGACCTGGTGCCTGCGGGCACCGCGTTGGTGACCCCTGGTGTAAATGGTAAATAAAAACAGAATACAATGATTTGCAAACCCTTTTCAACTTATATTCAATTGGATAGACTGCAAAGACAAGATATTTAACGTTTGAACTGGTAAACTTTATTTTTTGCAAATATTAGCTCATTTGGTATTTGCTGTTTTTATTTACGATATACACAACCTGCCAACTTCACTGGTTTTGGGTTTTGTATCATCTCAAAACTTATGAACACATATTATGAAGGTTGAAAAGTTACTGAGTGCTGCTTTAATCCTCCTTACTGTTTTACAACATTGGTTATGTAGCTGCTGTGTTGTGAAAGCTTAGGATAAATGGAAATGGTAAATTGTCTAAGAAAAGTTGGTGTGAATGGTCGGTGGTGTACACGTGCGCTGTGATTGACTTGCGACCAGTTCAGGGTGTAGCCCACCTTCCCCAAAAGTCTGCTGGGATAGGCTCCATCTGACCGTGATATAGGTATTCTAAATAGAAAACCCTCGTATTAATCATATTAACATTGTTTGTGTCAGTCAAAACAGAGCACCGTGCGTTGACTTCTTATATCGGGTCCAGTGTAGGTGGAGCCAATGTTGATCCTGACTGTCCTTTTATCCGGTTAAGATCCGTTTTTCTTTTTTTTGATTCCTCAGGCAAAACTTTTCATTTCTTTGGTTCTTTTGGAGCTTCTGCCACGATAGCGGTAATTGCACGCAGGCGTTCGCATCGGCATCAGTCTTTTTAAAAAATGGGGAAAAGTGGGAGTGACGTATGCCATAAAGCCAGTCAGCACATTTGTAGACTTTGCTAAAAGTCACTAAATGCCAGTAAAAGCGATACAGGGCCCCCTAAGGCCATGAGAGAGGTGTCTTTGAACTAGTATCGTCTCAAAAGTTATGAAAATATTTGATGAAGGTTGACAAGTTGATCGACGTATTGTGCACCCCAGGTGTAAATGGTCGGTGGTGTACATGTGCACTGTGATTGACTTGCGACCAGTTCAGGGTGTACCCCACCTCCCACAAAAGTCTGCTGGGATAGGCTCCGTCCGACCGTGATATAGGTATTCTATCTAGAAAACCTTGTATTAATCATATTAACTTCTTATATCGGTTCAGTGTAGGTGGAGCCAATGTTGACCCTGACTGTTTTTTTATTTTTTTTGTTCCTCAGACAAAACTTTTTGTTTCTTTGGTTCTTTTGGAGCTTCTGCCATGAGAGCAGTAATTGCACGCAGGTGTTTGCTTCAGCTTCAGTCTTTTTAACAAATGGGGAGAAGTGGGAGTGACGTATGCCATAAAGCCAGTCAGCACATTTGCAGACTTTGCTAAAAGTCACTAAGTGCCAGTAAAAGCGATACAGGCCCCCCTAAGGCCATGAGAGAGGTGTATTTGAACTAGTATCGTCTCAAAAGTTATGAAAATATTTGATGAATGTTGAAAAGTTGATCCACGTATTGTGCACCCCTGGTGTAAATGGTCGGTGGTGTACATGTGCACTGTGATTGACTTGCGACCAGTTCAGGGTGTAGCCCGCCTTCCCCCAAAATCTGCTGGGATAGGCTCCATCTGACCATAATATAGGTATTCTATCTAGAAAACCTTGTATTAATCATATTAACTTCTTATATCGGTCCAGTGTAGGTGAAGCCAATGTTGATCCTGACTGTCCTTTTATCCGGGTAAGCTCCGTTTTTCTTTTTTTTGATTCCTCAGGCAAAACTTTTCGTTTCTTTGGTTCTTTTGGAGCTTCTGCCACGATAGCGGTAATTGCACGGAGGCGTTCGCATCGGCTTCAGTCTTTTTAACAAATGGGGAAAAGTGGGAGTGACGTATGCCATAAAGCCAGTCAGCACATTTGCAGACTTTGCTAAAAGTCACTAAGTGCCAGTAAAAGCGATACAGGCCCCCCTAAGGCCATGAGAGAGGTGTATTTGAACTAGTATCGTCTCAAAAGTTATGAAAATATTTGATGAATGTTGAAAAGTTGATCCACGTATTGTGCACCCCTGGTGTAAATGGTCGGTGGTGTACATGTGCACTGTGATTGACTTGCGACCAGTTCAGGGTGTAGCCCGCCTTCCCCCAAAATCTGCTGGGATAGGCTCCATCTGACCATAATATAGGTATTCTATCTAGAAAACCTTGTATTAATCATATTAACTTCTTATATCGGTCCAGTGTAGGTGAAGCCAATGTTGATCCTGACTGTCCTTTTATCCGGGTAAGCTCCGTTTTTCTTTTTTTTTGATTCCTCAGGCAAAACTTTTCGTTTCTTTGGTTCTTTTGGAGCTTCTGCCACGATAGCGGTAATTGCACGGAGGCGTTCGCATCGGCTTCAGTCTTTTTAACAAATGGGGAAAAGTGGGAGTGACGTATGCCATAAAGCCAGTCAGCACATTTGTAGACTTTGTTAGAAGTCACTAAGTGCCAGTAAAAGCGACACAGGGCCCCCTAAGGCTATTAGAGAGGTGTCTTTGAACTAGTATCGTCTGAAAAGTTAAGAAGGTTGAAAAGTTGATCCACGTATTGTGCACCCTTGGTGTAACTGGACGGTGGTGTACATGTGCACTGTGATTGACCGTTGAACAGTCCAGGGTGTAGCCCGCCTCCCCCAAAAGTCTGCTGGAATAGGCTCCATCTGACCGTGATATAGGTATTCTATCTAGAAAACCTTGTATTAATCATATTAACATTGTTTGTGTCAGTCAAAACAGAGCACCAGTGTAGGTGGAGCCAATGTTGAGGCAGGCAATCGATTACATGTCATGAATATTGAGCATTCAGCATATCTCCTACTCATTCTGCCGTTCTCTCCTTTTTTGTGTGTGTTTGCGGTCGTCCCTCGGGGGGGGGGGACGGCGAGCAACGACAGCCCTCCGTGACGGATGTTATTTCCCTTGTCACGCATTTTCCACAACAAGGGCTAATGGCATCAAAAATTCAGGAGGAATTGACGACGGAATATTTAATCCGCGCTTCCGTCTCCGCCGCGCTCGTGCATCTGAGTCGGACCACACCTCCGCGTGGAACCAATCAATGATATTCCATTACAAACCATATTCCTCTTTTGGAATGGCGAAATCCAATCTCCATGGTGACACAAACAAATTGGATATGCCGCCAGGTGCATTATGAGAGAAAACATGACGTGATTGTGTTGTTACTTTCTGTAGGAACACAGTATCTCACAACAGATCATTGGGAGTGATCTCAAAGTCGGACTCGAGCGCTTTCCCTGAATTTTGTTTCCCATATCTCCTGCTCTGTACTTGATCCCTCCCTCCTGATAGCTGTCTGTTCCGTGCACTTGCCAGTGAAAATCTTCCCCTTATAGACACCTAAACCAATCAGGGATTTGAAGGCCTCCCTTCCAATCAATTACCATCCAAATCAGTGCACAGGCCTTTGATGGGGAATCATTTGTCAAATCAGCGCAGATGGCTGGGGGCACGTACTCCGGTGCCACGGGCCACATCCACGTGGAAATCTCTGCTCTGACGGAGCTCTCCTGACACTGCCGACCTATTAACGGGAAGTCATTGTGTGCCCCAGAACTGCAGTCCGGCTGCTCCGGTACCCTAGATTGAAAATGTATAAGTATCTTAGCCTGACTGCTGGATATTACTGTATCTACCTCCTTCATATATGAGACTTTTTTTCTGTTCTCGATAGAACATTTAAATGGGTAGTGCACTTTTATAGGAATTTTGCCTATCGTTCACAATCATTATGAAGGTACACTACCGTTCAAAAATGTGGGGTCACATTGAAATGTCCTTATTTTTGAAGGAAAAGCACTGTACTTTTCAATGAAGATAACTTTAAACTAGTCTTAACTTTAAAGAAATACACTCTATTAGGGATGTCCGATAATATCGGCCTGCCGATATTATCGGCCGATAAATGTGTTAAAATGTAATATCGGAAATTATCGGTATCGGTTTTTTTATTATCTGTATCTGTGTTTTTTTTGTTTTTTTTTGTTTTTTTTATTAAATCAACATAAAAAACACAAGATACACTTACAATTAGTGCACCAACCCAAAAAACCTCCCTACCCCCATTTCTTTCTGTTATCAATATTCTGGTTCCTACATTATATATCAATATATATCAATACAGTCTGCAAGGGATACAGTCTGTAAGCACACATGATTGTGCGTGCTGCTGGTCCACTAATAGTACTAACCTTTAACAGTTAATTTTACTCATTTTCATTAATTACTAGTTTCTATGTAACTGTTTTTATATTGTTTTACTTTCTTTTTTATTCAAGAAATGTTTTTTAATTTACTTATCTTATTTTATTTATTTTTTTAAAAAGTACCTTATCTTTACCATACATGGTTGTCCAAATTAGGCATAATAATGTGTTAATTCCACGACTGCATATATCGGTTGATATCGGTATCGGTTGATATCGGTATCGGTTGATATCGGTATCGGTAATTAAAGAGTTGGACAATATCGGAATATCGGATATCGGCAAAAAGCCATTATCGGACATCCCTACACTCTATACATTGCTAATGTGGTAAATGACTATTCTAGCTGCAAATGTCTGGTTTTTTATGCAATATCTACATAGGTGTATAGAGGCCCATTTCCAGCAACTATCACTTCAGTGTTCTAATGGTAAAATGTGTTTGCTCATTGGCTCAGAAGGCTAATTGATGATTAGAAAACCCTTGTGCAATCATATTCACACATCTGAAGACAGTTTAGCTCGTTACAGAAGCTACAAAACTGACCTTCCTTTGAGCAGATTGAGTTTCTGGAGCATCACATTTGTGTGGTCAATTAAACGCTCAAAATGGCCAGAAAAAGATAACTTTCATCTGAAACTCGACAGTCTATTCTTGTTCTTAGAAATGAAGGCTATTCCACAAAATTGTTTGGGTGACCCCAGACTTTTGAACGGTAGTGTAGGTAGGTAGGTAGGTAGGTAGGTAGGTAGGTAGGTCTTTATTGTCATTGCACAAGTACAACAAAATTTGAGTTTGAGTTTATTTTGAACATGCAAGCATACAAAATGATACATGACAATTTCCAGTTTCTCTTTTCAACATGTTCGAAAGGGAGTAGGAAGAAGCTGAGCTTATTTAATCCTACCCCTTTTCTTTTACATAACAGTTGCTAAAACGTGTGTTGACTTCCTGTTCTCAATTTATTCACAACATACTCCATAAGTAAACACAATAAAAATAAATAAACAATACTTGGTGAAGTATGTTACATTACATATCGTGAGATCAGTAAGATTATCTAGAAAATGAATGGATGGATGAAATACATTCAAAATGTTTATCATGGTTCTTCTTCTTTGTACTTTGTAAACACTTTAAGTTTGAAGAGTTTCTTGAAGTGGATCATAATAATTGATTTGCTTAATCCATTCCATAATTTAATTCCACATACGGATACACTGAAGGTCTTAAGTGTTGTATGTTGATACAAATGTTTTGTAAATTAAATTTTTCTTTAAGATTATATTTTTCCTCTTTTTTTGAGAATAATTGTTGTATATTATACTTTGTTTTCAGCACCAACTGTTCAAGATTAGACAAACAAACAGTGTACAGGGTTACAGAACAGGAACGCTGATGGGTCGCCACAAGGCGCCCCGTAAAAGATGGGAAAAAGGTAAACGCTGGGGAAGGATGAGTAAAAAAATACAATCTAGACTGGGGGCCCAGTCTGGAGTGGGAAAAAACCTCCATAGCAAAGCACATATACATATTACAACCAGTGACGTGCGGTGAGGTTCATGACTGGTGAGGCACTGACTTCATTACAGTCAGATTTACAAACATATGAACCCTAAAGAGTATCTTATTCACCATTTGATTGGCAGCAGTTAACGGGTTATGTTTAAAAGCTCATACCAGCATTCTTCCCTGCTTGGCACTCAGCATCAAGGGTTGGAATCGGGGGTTAAATCACCAAAATTATTCCCGGGCGCGGCGCCGCTGCTGCCCACTGCTCCCCTCACCTCCCAGGGGGTGATCAAGGGGATGGGTCAAATGCAGAGAACACATTTCACCACACCTAGTGTGTGTGTGACAATCATTGGTACTTTAACGTAACTTTAACTTTACACATACAAACTGTAGCAAACAAAAAAGCACATTTAATAAAAAAAACGTTATTATGGTCTTACCTTTACTTATAAGTGCGGGAACAGTGGTGTTCGTGTTCGAGGAGTTGTGAATGAATGAAATATGAAATCCGTGCTGCAGTCTGCAGGTGTACCTAATGTTGTGTCCCTGTTCACGGCTCCTCCGGCGCGAGCATTGTTGTTTTTGCACTTTTTGGCTTCTTGTTAAGTGACTTTTTTTGGGTGGATTCGGTCTTGCACGTGGAGGGTTTGGGTGTGGGCTTTGGTTGGTGTGGCGCTCCCGTCGGGCGGTGCATTCTGCGGCGGGGATGCTTGGCACAAGGAGGCGGGGTTACTGCGAGCCTCTCACAGTGCGTCTTCGCAGCAGTTTTATGATCGCTCAGCACAAGAAATACGTTACACACATACAGTTGTTGACAAAATAGACTGGACATTATATACCTCAGCTAACTAAACTATGGAATTGTATAATATAGTTCATATAGCAATACGGTCTCACTGCACAGCAGGCCAGCAGTTAGCCGAGTCCGCAATCCATGGTGAGGCACAAGTGCCTCAACTGGCTGCTGATCACCGCACCGTCTCTTCTCAGTATTTGAACGGCAAATGTGAAAATTCAGCGATTTTGAATAAAAAATAATCTAAAACTGGTGAAGTTAAATGGAAAATAACTGTATAGTATAATCACTGAATACATATAACAATTTAATTGTTTTTTTTTCTTTTTACATTTTTTTTCTTTCCATGATGGCAGGTGAGGCCCCGCCTCACCTGCCTCTAGCTACCGCACGTCACTGATTACAACATACATCGCGAGATATCTAGCAACAGAGGGGAGGGAGTGGGGGGCCACGGTGTCTGGGGCTGCAGCTCTTTAGGCGATGCCCAGCCGTCCATCACCCCTAAGGGATTCGAGTCAATGGCGTTGGATGGGGGGTGGGTTATGTGTGTGTGGCGTATATTTTTTGTGGATGCATGTGTGTGGGTAAGCCTGTCGCGTGTCTCCGTTCCGCAGCCTTGATGTCGTGCAGTCGCTAGTCAGTCCAAAGTCAACAACAACAGGTGTGTGTCCATGACAGACAAGAATGGAATTTGTTGTGTCTTCGCCGCACTGTCCTTAGGGAAAGTCTCGAAACCAGGGAAACAATCCAA
Organism: Entelurus aequoreus; assembly: GCF_033978785.1. Classification (NCBI taxonomy): domain Eukaryota; kingdom Metazoa; phylum Chordata; class Actinopteri; order Syngnathiformes; family Syngnathidae; genus Entelurus; species Entelurus aequoreus. The sequence continues at coordinate 21,616,981 of NC_084734.1, forward strand.
GTTAGAATGTTTTGTATGCGAGTGAAAATACAATTTGCTTTTCACTCTAAATTGTCTATGAAAGACATGATGACGCATGTCATTTTTTTTAATGCATTCTAACTCGTAAATAAAAGTCGGCCAATGAGAGGTCCTCTATTCCGCCCATGAAACCCAATAAATGACCATTCAAAAACAGTTAACAATACTCCATTTACATTCTGTGACTCGAATATGAACCAAGTATTAGTGATATTGTTATTATAAGCGCTTACGCAGACGGACTATTTATAGTGGCGCCGTGATCACGAGCTTGCGTGCCGATGTTGACACGATCGACTGATCAGCTGCTTCCTCGTTCCCTTGCTCGTCAAACTTCATTGTAGATCACAGGTGTCAAACTCAAAGGCCGGGGGCCAAATCTGGCAAGCCACTTTATTTTATGTGGCCCGCGAAATCCTAGAAATAATATGTGTTTATTAAAATGCTTAATCTTTTTTTTACTAAATCATGTACTGCATGCAATTGCATACCTTTTAAAATTAAATATTATCAAAATCAAAATACTATATTATGATGTATTCCAAAATGATGTTTTGTTAAAACAAAGATAAATACTGTACTTAAATATCTGCTTGACTTATGTTTCAAAACAAATTATCAATCAAATTGTAGAATGTAAAATTGACAATAGATTGTATGGTTAAATTACGCCGAATGATTTTTTTACCGTAAAATCAACTTTGGCACTGTTTTATTTCCATGTAAGACACTGAATCTAAAAAAAATATTAAAACAACACGATTTTACGGTAAAAACAAACAAACTGACAGCTCTGTTGCTTGAATTTTACCACTAAAAACAGTGGTATGTTTTTCCATTCCATTCCATTTTAGTATCTTAGCCTGACTGCTGGATATTACTGTATCTATCTCCTTAATATATGATACTTTTTTGAAGGCTTGAAAAATGTGACTTTGACAGGATAGAGGTGTTCAAATACATTTTAAGTGTTTTTTTTTTTGTCAGATGTTACAACAAGCATGGAAACCACAAGGAAATGTGTCCGTCACTCATAGGTTTTTCCAAGAACCTTTATCCTCCTATTAAAAACCCAAAAACCAGTGAAGTTGGCACATTCTGTAATTCATACATACAAACAGAATACAATGATTTGCAAATCCTTTTCATCTTATATTAAATTGAATAGACTGCAAAGACAAGATATTTCATGTTCGAACTAAGAAACGTAATTTATTTTTTGCAAATAATCAATAACGGTTATTTTCCTCTTTGTTCCGGAGGACACGACGTCCACAGTTTCCAAAAACTATTTCAAATGTGGACTCGTCAGACCACAGAACACTTTTACACTTTGCATCAGTCCATCTTAGATGAGCTCAGGCCCAGCGAAGCTGGCGGTGTTTCTGGGTGTTGTTGATAAATGGCTTTTGCTTTGAGTAATAGAGTTGTAACTTGCACTTACAGATGTAGCGACCAACTGTAGTTACTGACAGGGGTTTTCTGAAGTGTTCCTGAGCCCATGTGGTGATATCCTTTACACACTGATGTCACTTTTTGATGCAGTACCGCCTGAGGGATCCAAGGTCTGTAATATCATCGCTTACGTGCAGTGATTTCTCCAGATTATCTGAACCTTTTGATGATATTACGAACTGTAGATGGTGAAATCCCTAAATTCCTTGCAATAGCTCGTTGAGAAATGTTGTTCTTAAACTGTTTGACCATTTGCTC
>NC_084734.1:21623714-21713714 GCF_033978785.1 Entelurus aequoreus
CCCACCCCTCTGGGGGAGACCGGATGTAATGGACGTCGAGTGGGTCTGACATAATATTGTGAAAGTCCAGTCCATAGTGGATCTAACATAATAGTGAGAGTCCAGTCCATAGTGGGGCCAGCAGGAGACCATCACGAGCGGAGACGAGTCAGCAGCGCAGAGATGTCCCCAACCGATGCACAGGCGAGCGGTCCACCCCGGGTCCTGACTCTGGACAGCCAGCACCTCATCCATGGCCACCGGACCTGTGCCCCCCCCCCTCCACAAAGGAGAGGGGGGCAGAGGAGAAAAGAAAAGAAACGGCAGATCAACTGGTCTAAAAAGGGGGTCTATTTAAAGGCTAGAGCAGGTCTTGGCAAATTAAGGCCCGGGGGCCACATGCGGCCCGTTAAGCTTTTCAATCTGGCCTGCCGGACATTCCCAAATATTTGTTTTAGATCTTTAAAGATGGAAACTGTAGCTGCCGTTATGATGTGCAGTCATGTTTTCAAATGACCGTAAGTCTTGAACTATACAAAGTATTTCAATGGTTGGAATCTGCGCTTTTAGATAATATACAAGTTACTATGGTAATCTAATTAGTTACTATGGTCATCTAATTAGTTACTATGGTAATCTACGTCAGAGCAGCTCAGACGAGGCACCAAGCAGTGTGGGCGGGAAGCGTTTACACAGACGCGAAAGGAGATTTTCACAACAAAGTTCTAAAGCTTAGTAATATATCAGATTGTAGGTGGGGTTTATTTTGTACCCTTCACATTCATATTTAACTGTTTGTTGCATTTTTGTTGCGTTTCACTTTATTGTAAAATATGTCGATCGAACGGGGGTGTGACAATCATATTTGGTCAATATTCAGTGTTTTATCGTTCATAGAAACATGTAAAATTCCATTATGTTTTTTAAGGCGGTCTGTCATAACGTTTTTAGCATTCAATCAGACATTATTGTGAGGTTTTGTATTAATGTCCCTAAAAATAGATATACCGGCCCCCAGACACATTTTTTTCTCTAAATGTGGCCCCCGAGTCAAAATAATTGCCCAGGCCTGGGCTAGAGTATACAAATGAGTTTTAAACTGTCAAAAACTTTTAAACTTCTCAACTCGGGCACATCTACAAATTCTGGACATTTTATCGAAATGCGATGCTGCAAAAACACACATTTTCTAAAAATCATCCCACGACATGTATTCCATGCTTATTAATTAAAAGCCTCGCATAGCATCGGGCGGGAGGGAATAAATGGAATAAATGCCAAACAAAACAACAGCTATGAGGAATTTGCAGGATGTAAATGATTACCTGCGATGTAACCTCGCCAGGCGGGGGAAACATGCTGCGTAGCTCCGGATATTTTTCTCACCCCCTCGCCTTTGCATATTTCACGCTGACACGGTCTTTGGAGATGTAACCCATACTGGGAGAATTTGACTCTGCATGCTAAAAAGGCATAAATATTGAAGGGGGGGGAAAAAAAACACATTATCAGCAGATGACCTTATTACGCTCAGTGTGTACAATTTCGCCTTTATTTGTCAGTATTGCCGCCCCGCCATTAGTGTGAGTGGGTGGAATATCAATACGATAAAGAGGGCCCCCCCCCCGTACTAAAATGTGAAGAAGCGTCCATCTCCCCTTTGTGTCATGTCGGACACATCCCTGCTGTTCGGAGTGGGCACATATACGAACGTGTCCCGCTACTCATGGATATTCAATGGAAGAGTGCGGGAGCATATTTGCTGTAATAAGCATTTACCGATGCAGAGTAGCACCATTCACTGGGAGAACATATGTTAATGTATTTGGCTGCGGCCAGGGAAACAGCGTGAGTTTTCAAACACACACACACACACACACACACACACACACACGCACACGGGGCGGCCCTCCTGCAGAAGGCATTTGCCTCGACAAAGTTATTAATATAATTGGTGCTCAGTGGTGGAAATGAGTCTGGTGGTGGAAAAGTTTGTTTTGGTGATAGACCCCCACTCGGGAGAGGGCTGCACTGTGCGTTTGACTGATGCCAACGTTTCAGCTCAACGCTGAGATGCGGCAACATAATATTTGAGGAAGATCTGCTCCGGAGCAAATGAGGATACTGTGTTTGATCCAATTTTTTTTTTACCGCCGCTGTGTGGCTGCATGCATGAGGCGTTTGTTTGTGTTGGTCCCCATGAGTTACAGTGTATGTAGCGCGCTTGGTATCAGAGGCCTGTAATGGGAGTGCAGGGGGGTGGGACACAGGTCCGGGGGCCATGGATGAAATGCTGGCTGTCCAGAGTTGGGACCCGGGGTGGACCGCTCGCCTGTGCATCGGTTGGGGACATCTCTACTCTGTCAGACCCACTCCACGTCAATATACACTACCGTTCAAAAGTTTGGGGTCACATTAAAATGTTCTTATTTTTGAAGGAAAAGCACTGTACTTTTCAATGAAGATAACTTTAAACTAGTCTTAAAGGCCTACTGAAATGATTTTTTTTTATTCAAACGGGGATAGCAGATCCAGTCTATGTGTCATACTTGATAATGTTGCGATATTGCCATATTTTTGCTGAAAGGATTTAGTATAGAACAACGTCGATAAAGTTCGCAACTTTTGGTTTCTGATAAAAAAAACCTTGCCCCTACCGGAAGTAGCGTGACGTTGTCAGTTGTTCACTCCCTCATATTTTCCTATTGTTTTCAACGCAGCTAGAGCTGTTCGGACCATTAACCCATTCATTTGAGCGAGGATGAAAGATTTGTGGACGAGGAACGTTAGAGTGACGGACTAGAATGCAGTGAAATACATATTTTTTTTCGCTCTGACCGTAACTTAGGTACAAGCTGGCTCATTGGATTCCACACTCTCTCCTTTTTCTATTGTGGATCACGGATTTGTATTTTAAACCACCTCGGATACTATATCCTCTTGAAAATGAGAGTCGAGAACGCAAAATGGACATTCAGTGCCTTTTATCTCCACGACAATACATCGACGAAGCTCATGCTAATCAGCATGAGCTAACGTGATAGCATCTGTCTCAAATGCAGATAGAAACTAAATAAATAAATCCCTGACTGGAAGGATAGACAGAAGATCAACAATACTATTAAACCATGTACATGTAACTACATGGTTAATAGATCTCAGCCTGGCAAAGCTTAATGCTGTTGCTAACGACGCTAAGGCTGACTTAGCAACTTAGCAACCGGACCTCACAGAGTTATGATAAAAACATTAGCGCTCCACCTACGCCAGCCAGCCCTCATCTGCCCAGCTCATCAACACCCGTGCTCACCTGCGTTCCAGCGATCGACGGCGCGACGAAGGACTTCACCCGATCATCCGTGCGGTGGCCGGTTAGCATCGGCTAGCGCGTCTGCTATCCAAGTGAGTAATCCTTGTTGTGTTGCTACAGCCAGCCGCTATACACCGACCCACCTACAACGTTCTTCTTTGCAGCCTCCATTGTTCATTAAACAAATTGCAAAAGATTCACCAACACAGATGTCCAGAATACTGTGGAATTATAAAATGAAAACAGAGCTTTTTTGTATTGTATTCAATGGGGTACCAATACTTCCGGTTCAATGATTGACGTCACGCGCATACTCATCCTCCGAAGGCTTTTTCAACCGGAAGTGTGGCGGGAATTTTAAAATTGCACTTTATAAGTTAACCCGGCCGTATTGGCACGGGTTGCGATGTTAAGATTTCATCATTGATATATAAACTATCAGACTGCGTGGTCGGTAGTAGTGGCCTTTAACTTTAAAGAAATACACTCTATACATTGCTAATGTGGTAAATGACTCTTATAGCTGCAAATGTCTGGTTTTTGGTGCAATATCTACATAGGTGTTTAGAGGCCCATTTCCAGCAACTATCACTCCAGTGTTCTAATGGTACAATGTGTTTGCTCATTGGCTCAGAAGGCTAATTGATTATTAGAAAACCCTTGTGCAACCATGTTCACACATCTGAAGACAGTTTAGCTCGTTACAGAAGCTACAAAACTGACCTTCCTTTGAGCAGATTGAGTTTCTGGAGCATCACATTTGTGGGGTCAATTAAACGCTCAAAATGGCCAGAAAAAGAGAACTTTCATCTGAAACTTGACAGTCTATTCTTGTTCTTAGAAATGAAAGCTATTCCACAAAATTGTTTGGGTGACCCCAAACTTTTGAACGGTAGTGTATATCCATCCATTTTCTACCGCTGGTCCCTTTTGGGGTCATGGGGGTGCTGGAGCCTATCTCAGCTGCATTCGGGCAGTAGGCGGGGTACACCCTGGACAAGTCGCCACCTCATCGCAGGGCCAACACAGATAGACAGACAACATTCACACTCACATTCACACACTAGGGCCAATTTAGTGTTGCCAATCAAGCTATCCCCAGGTGCATGTCTTTGGAGGTGGGAGGAAGCCGGAGTACCCGGAGGGAACCCACGCAGTCACGAGGAGAACATGCAAACTCCACACAGAAAGATCCCGAGCGCAGGATCGAACCCAAGACTACTCAGGACCTTCGTATTGTAATCAAACAATAATACTATTAAACAAGGGGAATGGCGTGTGTGAACTAGATCCAAAAAGGGGTGTATGGTGGGAGACTATGTGTATGAATAATTAGCTGTTGAGTATTACCATAATCGTTGGGTGAGGAAGCAGACAAATCCAAAGGGGTTATAGGCAAAAGGGGTCCGTGATCCAAGCGAAGTCCGTGGGGCAGAGAGAGGCGTCAAGAGGTCCGTGTCCAAAGCGGGAGGTCGAGATCCAAGAGGCAGTCCGAGTAGCAGGGGGGAGAAACGAGGAATGGCGAGACACACAGCTCGCCAACACAGGAACAAAGGCAGACCGGGGACATCAACAGAAGGTTACGTTCTGGCGACGGATAGCAGGTTGAGCAGGCTCTTGAAGGCAGGACCTCTCATTAGCGCCAGGTGCGTGGATTGCCGGCGATTGATTGCATCTGCTCGCTGACACGTCTGACACATATGTTGTTAATATTCCGTGTTTTATTGTTCATAGTTAATTTTATAAATCCCACTTTCTTTATTTCAGTGTACATTTTGGGTGTCCCATTTAGTAAAAAAAATGTAAATTTCCATTCCGTTTTTTTGAAGTGGTCTGTCATAACTTTTTTGGAACTCTATCGGACATTGTGCCTTTTGGTATTAGTGTTCCTGGGGAAACAGGGACCCAAACACACATACTGTACAGCTAAATGTGTATATATCATTTATACACACATACACATTGGCCCCACAGACACATGTTTTCTCTTGATGTAGGCTGATCATATTCTGAAATCCCAAAAAGAGGACACATATATGCATGCCAAGGCAGGCAGCAGGCCAATGCCGGGACTAGGTGAACATTTGCCAATGATACTCGAACTTGCTTTATAATTAATATATTTATTTAAATAAAGCATTTTTTCTCCTCTGTTGACAGCAGTGTTGGCGCTAGGAATTTTCAAAACGGGGTCCCACAGTAAATTTTTGGGGTCCCACTTTTTTGTAAGCGTTTTGAAAAAAATAAATAAACGTATGTAATATCCTGTTATATCTCACATTCTATATTGTGTTTTGGAAAAAGGTTGTCATAAAAGTTACTTAATTCATTAAAAAAAATAATAAAAAAAGAAAGCACATTTGTATGCATATGTATTCAGTTATAAACATTAATTCACTTTCTTCTTTCCTTCATGGATCTAAACTTTACCGCTGCTGGTAGTTTTTTCTATGTTTTTATTTAATAAGTTGTAGGTGTATTTATTTCAGTATAAAAGTGTAAAAAGTGTTTAGCTTGGGTCATGAAATGATGATAATGGTGTGCCAGGGCATACATACATTTTATATTTAACGCTTAAATCCCTGGAGTCTGCATCAACTTCAGATCTATCCCTCATTTCAAAATGTTGTAGTTTTGTTTTATGTTGTTTTTTGTGTTTGTTTGTTTTCCGCCCTTTTTTGTCAAACAAAACCATGTTTTTAATGGCAAACACACAAAATATGCAAAATCTTCCACCAAAAATATTTTTCAAAGTGGAATATTTGATGTGAAGTAATCGGAACCTTGGATAGGTCAATAATTCATAATAACATTGATTTTGATACAATATTATGTTTTGAGCAATGACAGTTTGGGATGAAAAAAAAAAACGCTTTGTTTTATTAGTCAACATTGCAACTTTTTCTAAATTACATTTCACCCTCAAGCTTTTTTATTTCACTTTTGTTATGTTTTTGTTTATTTTAATAGTATTTTTAGAATGTGCCGTGGGCCTTTAAAACATTAGCTGCTATAGATAATAAAAAATTAAATCTGATAAATCTAACGATAAAAAGCAGAGCCTGGCGACGCATGCGTGTTTATCATAACTTTCTCTTTCTCTCTGTCTCTGCCCCTCCCTCACGAATGCTGCTGCGTGCGCACCTTCACAATTTGTTTTGTTTTTAACCCCTTCTTAACCCTGAACGTACATTGAAAACAGGCACGTGCACACATAGGGCCCTATGGGTGCCTGAGCCCCTGCCCTTTTTTGCCTCGTCTTAAAAAGTGCCCTCTGCCTGTGTTTGTTTTTTGTTTTTTTCTTTAAACAACATTAATAAATTCCTGTCAGTGATGTAAAAAAAACTAACAAAAAAAACAGCGGTTCAAAAACTCCACGTTTTCTTGTAATACCGGGTTGTTTGAGCCTGTCGCTTCCTTTAAACGTTTAGCCCCTCCTCGATCTGCGGGCTGCAGCCAGGGTTACTCAGACGTGACAGTGGAGCAACTTGAACCTGTGAGTTATGGTCTAGTCGCCGTCCACTTATTCAGCATCTAATATGGGTAATATTTCAGAAAAACGCTGTATTATTCTATTAGTCAATGTGTCAGCTACTGTTTTTGCCGGACGTCGGAGCACGGCGCATCAATTGAGCACGGCACATCAAGTCCGCACAGAGCAGAGCGGATCGTGCGGGACAGGAAGTAATGTACAAAATAAAACACCGGGTTAATTTTCAAAATAAAATGCACGTTTACGGCGGATCACATTTCTCTCACAGTAGAGTTTTAGATATAAGGTTATTGTGACTTTGCTATTACTGTGTGGGTTAACAAAATAATAATAATAATAATGATAATAATGATAATAATAACAATAATAATAAGAAGAACAATGATAATGATAATAATAATAATTATCATTATTATTATTATTATTAATAATAATAATAATTTCAGCATTCTGGGGATATAAGATGTAGGTTATCTGTTAGGAATATTGCCATCTGTATTTAAACTTGATTCATGTTGATTATGCTTGCAGCCCAATGCCAAAAAAAGAAAGGATACAGCCCTCTACTGGCCCCTGGTCCATATTTTTGGCCCTGTATTGCGTTTCAGTTGTTTAGTCTAGAGCAGGGTTGTCAAACGTACGGCCCGAGGGCCGGATCAGGCCCGCGGACAGGTTTTATCCGGCCCGCGGGATGACTTTGCTAAGTATAAAAATTAACCGGAAATTTTTGAATGAAAGAAACATCTGTTCTAAATGTGGCCACTGGATGTCGCAATAGCAATTATTTGTATCTTTGTAGATGATGCTATATATGTACAAAATAAACCACATGGTGTTAGTGCACCAGTCGAGGAAAATGATCAAACTACATAAATAACATCCTGTAATTGGATTTTGATGTACATTTTTTATCTTCATAGATTGAAAATCAACACCAAGGAGTTGACTGATGAACATTATCACATAATTTATTCAGAAAATATAAATAACGACAAATAAAGATAGAATACTATTAACCGCAAAATGTAAGTGTAAAACCCAACAACATTATGATTATTACAATTTCAGAATGTGCTTGTTCTATTTTTAAACAAAGAAAACCATACCATCTGAAGTCTTTATTTTTAAGTTATCGTGCCGGGATTTTACCAGTCCGGCCCACTCGGGTGTAGATTTTTCTCCATGTGGCCCCCGATCTAAAATGAGTTTGACACCCCTGGTCTAGAGCATTAAGTGAGATAGACCATAAGTTACAACTTGATGGTGTTTTCATCAAGTTAAGGGAAGAAGGACAGATTTTCACATTGAAATTTTTTCCATTTGGGTATTTATTTTTGTATTTTTTTTCAAAGTTCATGTTGCACTGTTCAATGTTCAATATTAAAGTGCTTATCTTTAACAAAAAAATAGCCTAATAATAAACCAGTGTTTTGTTGCTTTTCATGTCTTCCAAGCCTATGATAATGTGAATTAACTCATTATGACCATAATTTGTTGACACAAAAGAAATGGCAATCACTTTTACCTACAAAGGACACACAGCTAAGTAGTTAGCTTCCTATTAGCAAATTTAATTTGACATTAATTTCCATATTGTGTAAAGGACCAAAAAAAAAATTCCTGCCCTTTTCTGACTTTGAGCCCCTGCCCCTCTATAATCATGTGCACGTCCCTGATTGAAAATACATGCAACCTTAACTCAAAATGCCGGACATTTGAGGCATTTAAGAAACTCAAAAGAGGACTTGTCCGGAGAAAAGAGGACGTATGGTCAGTCTACTTGATGTGGCCCCCGAGTCAAAATAGTTACCCGGCTCTGCTTTAGAAGATAACGCTAAATGTTATTCTGTGTTCATTTTGCCAGGTACCGTGTCTGTGTACGTATTGTTGTTCTGCTCTACAAACTCCAGGTGGCACGCATGTTTGTGTGTTTACTAAAAAGAATAACAATGACCATGAATACGAATAAAAGCAAGACCATTCACAGATCAGAGCTAACTGACACATTACGTGTTACTTCTTTTGAAGCCCACCAAGGTTTCTGGCTTTGACATGAAAATAAATGATCTGAGTGAAAAAGACCTATTCTATGTTCTTTCATAGTATACAACATTTGGGAAATGTGCTCTTGTATACAAAAATGAGTTCTACAATGTTTTTAATTTAACTCCTGCAAAGTGGTTTCTTTTCATGACATTCAATAAATACTGAATATAATGAAAGAATCGTATGTCCAAAAGCCTTGGCTTCTCTCCTTTTATTATTAAGCATTAGGGAATGTGTGTAGCGTCTCACTGCTTCTGTTACTGCTCCCAGTTTATTCCCTGTCTGCTTTAATCCAAATATAATCATGGCTGTGTGTCATATGACATTTGTTTTTTTTAAATACAAAGACTAAAACACCGTCAATTTTAAAATGGCACGCACGCCGTGAGTACATAGAAGTGACGTGTCATGTGGGTTTCATGCCACTTGTCTTGCAGATGCAACCTATAGGCATTGACGTGCACGCCATCACAGCCAATGATGTAAGCATGCCAATCATATAAATATGTGCTCAAGCCACTGTTAGATCTTAATGAAAACTGTTAAATAAGACTACCGTATTGTCCGGACCATAGGGCGCACCGGATTATACGGCGCACTGACGATGAATGGTCGATTTCCGAGCTTTTATTCATATATAAAAGGGGATATAAGGGGATTATTTTCTAAATGGAAAACACTTCCTTGTGGTCTACATAACATGTAATGGTGGTTCTTTGGTCAAAATGTTGCATAGATGATGTTTTACACATCATCTGACAGTCGCTTTGTCGGCGGTCTTATTTACGTGGCTCACCTTCGACAGCGTCTTCTCCCCGTCATCTTTGTTGAAGCGGTGTAGCGTGCAAGGGCGGGTGTGGAAGAAGTGTCAAAAGAGGGCACTAGCTGTTTTAATGACAATCAGACTTTACTTCAATCAATAACGGAGCAGAATCTCCTCATTCGGAAACAACAACAAGGCCGGAAATGTGTCCCGTGAAAAAACTCTCGAATAACTAAAGTTCCTTGGGTGAATAATGTAAACTCACCACACCGGTATGTTTTAGCGCTTTCATGGCGAGTTTACTGACAGATATAAGTAGAGATGTCAGATAATGGCTTTTTTGCCGGTATCCGATATTCCGATATTGTCCAACTCTTAATTACCGATTCCGATATCAACCGATACCGATATATACAGTCGTGGAATTAACACATTACTATGCCTAATTTTGTTGTGATGCCCCGCTGGATGCATTAAACAATGTAACAAGGTTTTCCAAAATAAATCGGCTCAAGTTATGGAAAAAAATGCCAACATGGCACTGCCATATTTATTATTGAAGTCACAAAGTGCATTATTGTTTTTAACATGCCTCAAAACAGCAGCTTGGAATTTGGGACATGCTCTCCCTGAGAGAGCATGAGAAGGTTGAGGTGGGCGGGGTTGGGGGGTGGGGGGTAGGGGGTAGCGGGGGGTGTATATTGTAGCGTCCCGGAAGACTTAGTGCTGCAAGGGATTCTGGGTATTTATTCTGTTGTGTTACGGTGCGGATGTTCTCACGAAATGTGTTTGTCAATCTTGTTTGGTGTGGGTTCACAGTTTGGGGCATATTTGTAACAGTGTTAAAGTTGTTCATACGCTCACCCTCAGTGTGACCTGTATGGCTGTTGACCAAGTATGCCTTGCATTCACTTGTGTGTGTGTGAAAAGCCGTATACATTATGTGATTGGGCCGGCACGCAAAGGCAGTGCCTTTAAGGTTTATTGGCGCTCTGTACTTCTCCCTACGTCTCGTTTTAAAAAGTCATGGATTTTACTTTTTGAAATCGATACTGATAACTATGAAACCGATACCGATAATTTACGATATTACATTTTAAAGCATTTATCAGCCGATAATATCGTCAGTCCGATATTATCGGACATCTCTGGATATAAGTAAGAACTTTACACTACTTTATATTAGAAATGGCAACAGCGGAGGATGAATGTCCCATAACAAGAAGATAGGAGAAGCTTATCGACTACGGTGGCGGTACGGACTACAAAGGCGGACTCGCACAATTTTGCAGGATTAATACCGATCCCAAATACAGATCAGCAGGTACCAGAGGATAAGAAAAGTCGCTTTTGCATAATATTGCGAAACAAAACGCCAGATAATATGTCTTACCTTTTACACACACCATAATAATACTTCTATGTTTAATGCACCGACAATCCATCAAGCGGTGCGGCTTCATAGCTTAGCAAAGTCGTACTAAAACATTTTGTTAGATTTTTGAGCGCCGTGTGTAATGTTCTGTATTTTCAATGGAACATATAAAATGTTGGTGTTGTTTACTTGAGTCATATTGCCATCATAGTGCAGTCTACACGTATCTCTCGTGTGTGACTGCCATTATATTGCACTCTACATGTAGGTCCTATGTTTGACTGCCATCTACTGGTCACACTTATCATTACACCATGTACCAAATAAAATAGCTTCGAGGTCGGTAAGCAAAACCAGAACTATTTCTTACATTAGGCGCACCGGGTTATAAGCGCACTGTCGAGTTTTGAGAAAAAACAAAAAAAAGATTTTAAGTGCGTCTTATAGTGCGGAAAATACAGTAATCTTTGTGTGCTTTGACCATCAACCAACACATATTTAATCATCCTTTTTTCCGTGTTTAAACTATTTTATTATCATAATGATAGGAAAAACATGTTGTATTTACACTGCAGGTATGCAGTTCCAATTGTGTGACCTGGATCTGATCCATGTATTCATCTATTTTACTATTTATATGTTTGTTGAAATTACTTCTTTCTGACACCGAAGTGTCTACATTCCACCTGAAACAAATCACATGTGCATAATTGTGCATTATCACAATTTTGGAGCACCGTGTGTAATGTTCTATATTTTCAACGGAAAATATAAAATGTTGGTGTTGTTTACATATTGCCATCATAGTGCAGTCTACACATATCTCTTATGTTTGACTGCCATCAACTGGTCACACTTATCATTGCACCATGTACCAAATAAAATAGCTTTGAGGTCGGTAAGCAAAACCAGAATTATTCCGTACATTAGGCACATCGGGTTATAGGGCGCACTGTCTGGTTTTGAGAAGAAAAAACAAGTATTTTAAGTACGCCTTATAGTACGGAAAATATGGTATTTGGTACTTTTGTGGTGGAACAGTTCCCGCGTCTGCCTGTCTTGGCAGAGTCCAGGTGTGCGTCAGCCAGGGAGGATGTAAAAAAAACAAGACTCGCTGTTGCGACCCCAGACAGGGAAATAATTAAGAGTAGCCAGGATGATCGCGGGCAGCATACTGAGTTTATGCAGTCAAGCGTTGATGTAATCAATTGGCTGAGATTTGGCATTCATATGGATTACCTGACAAAATATTTATGAACTTGTTTTGGTCTCAGCAGAGATGGTGGAAGAACGGCCGTCTCCTTCTGAATATTAACTATGTTGACTGTGGTTACAAAAAAAAAAAAGTTCTTGAACAATCAACGGCAGCAGGGTTTCTGGTACCAGGTCCCCTTTCTCCGTGCTTGTTTTTACTTGAAAAAAATATTTTCTTTGACCAGGACATAATAATAAGCTGCTTATGAGCTGTCACAGTCTACACGAAACCCGGAGTCAGCATCAACACGGTGGGAGAAGTGAGTCTATGTTAGATTTCACACTCTGGTGCCAATGTTACAGAATACAAAAACCCGCGACCCATCTCTCGTAATGCTTCTGAAGACGGAATATTGCCGGGTAGACACAGCAGGGCCCTAAGCTGTAAATGAATGAATGTGTCTGTAATACAGTCGGCCCTCGCCGCATCCCATTTCCAATGTTTACGGTCTGGATAGGTGACTTTGCGGGTGTTATTTCATGTCCAAAGGGCTTTCTCCATGTTAAAAACAACATATTTAGGAAGTCGTAAACTGTTTTTAATATTACATTTTTTAATTAAAAATTCGCCGAAATTCATTTCTCACGGCCCGGCTAATTAAAAGCCATAAAAAAATGTTTTTTACTGTTTTACTCTTGGCGACTAGATGTAGATTTGGTATTTGGAGCCTGAGTGTGTGTGCATAAGAAACCCAACCAGCAAAAATGCACTTTAAGTACATGTAGAAGACATATTGTGTTATTAATACTTTTCAAGTTACCGCATTTTCCGGACTATAAAGCGCACTTAAAATATATATTTTTTCTCTCAAAACTCAACGGTGCGCCTTATAACCCGGTGCGCCTAATTTAGGGAATACGTTTGGTTGAGCTTACCCACCTCGAAGCTATTTTATTTGGTACATGGTGTAATGATAAGTGTGACCAGCAGATGGCAGTCAAACATAAGAGATACGTGAAGACTGCACTATGATGGCAATATGAAACAACACCAACATTGTATATGTTTACGGTCTGGATAGGTGACTTTGCGGGTGTTATTTCATGTCCAAAGGGCTTTCTCCATGTTAAAAACAACTTATTTAGGAAGTCGTAAACTGTTTTTAATATTACATTTTTTAATTAAAAATTCGCCGAAATTCATTTCTCACGGCCCGGCTAATTAAAAGCCATAAAAAAATGTTTTTTACTGTTTTACTCTTGGCGACTAGATGTAGATTTGGTATTTGGAGCCTGAGTGTGTGTGCATAAGAAACACAACCAGCAAAAATGCACTTTAAGTACATGTAGAAGACATATTGTGTTATTAATACTTTTCAAGTTACCGTATTTTCCGGACTATAAAGCGCAATTAAAATATATATTTTTTCTCTCAAAACTCAACGGTGCGCCTTATAACCCGGTGCGCCTAATTTAGGGAATACGTTTGGTTGAGCTTACCCACCTCGAAGCTATTTTATTTGGTACATGGTGTAATGATAAGTGTGACCAGCAGATGGCAGTCAAACATAAGAGATACGTGAAGACTGCACTATGATGGCAATATGAAACAACACCAACATTTTATATGTTTACGGTCTGGATAGGTGACTTTGCGGGTGTTATTTCATGTCCAAAGGGCTTTCTCCATGTTAAAAACAACTTATTTAGGAAGTCGTAAACTGTTTTTAATATAAAACATTTTAATAAAAAGTTTGCCAAAATTCATTTCCCACGGCCCGGCTAATTAAAAGCCATAAATAAATGTTTTTTCCTGTTTTACTCTTGGCGACTAGATGTAGATTTGGTATTTGGAGCCTGAGTGTGTGTGCATAAGAAACACAACCGGCAAAAATGCACTTTAAGTACATGTAGAAGACATACTGTGTTATTAATACTTTTCAAGTTACCATATTTTCCGGACTGTAAGGCGCACTTAAAGGCCTACTGAAACCCACTACTACCGACCACACAGTCTGATAGTTTATATATCAATGATGAAATTTTAACATTGCAACACATGCCAATACGGCTGGGTTAACTTATAAAGTGCAATTTTAAAATTCCCGCCACACTTCCGATTGAAAAAGCCTTCGGAGGATGAGTATGCGCGTGACGTCAATCATTGAACCGGAAGTATTGGTACCCCATTGAATACAATACAAAAAAGCTCTGTTTTCATTTCATAATTCCACAGTATTCTGGACATCTGTATTGGTGAATCTTTTGCAATTTGTTTAATGAACAATGGAGGCTGCAAAGAAGAACGTTGTAGGTGGGTCGGTGTATAGCGGCTGGCTGTAGCAACACAACAAGGATTACTCACTTGGATAGCAGACGCGCTAGCCGATGCTAACCGGCCACCGCACGGATCATCGGGTGAAGTCCTTCGTCGCGCCGTCAATCGCTGGAACGCAGGTGAGCACGGGTGTTGATGAGCTGGGCAGATGAGGGCTGGCTGGCGTAGGTGGAGCGCTAATGTTTTTATCATAGCTCTGTGAGGTCCGGTTGCTAAGTTGCTAAGTTAGCCTTAGCGTCGTTAGCAACAGCATTGTTAAGCTTTGCCAGGCTGAGATCTATTAACCGTGTAGTTACATGTACATGGTTTAATACTATTGTTGATCTTCTGTCTTTCCTTCCAGTCAGGGATTTATTTATTTTGTTTCTATCTGCATTTGAGACAGATGCTATCACGTTAGCTCGTAGCTATCACGTTAGCTCGTAGCTAATGCTAATGAGCTTCGTCGATGTATTGTCGTGGAGATACGAGTCACTGTTAATGTCAATTTCGGGTTCTCGACTCTCATTTTCAAGAGGATATAGTTTCCGAGGTGGTTTAAAATACAAATCCAAAAGGAGAGAGTGTGGAATCCAATGAGCCAGCTTGTACCTAAGTTACGGTCAGAGCGAAAAAAAATGTGTATTTCACTGCATTCTAGTCCGTCACTCTAACGTTCCTCGTCCACGAATCTTTCATCCTCGCTCAAATTAATGGGGTAATGGTCCGAACAGCTCTAGCTGCGTTGAAAACAATAGGAAAATATGAGGGAGTGAACAACTGACAACGTCATCACGCTACTTCCGGTAGGGGCAAGGTTTTTTTTATTAGAGACCAAAAGTTGCGAACTTTATCGACGTTGTTCTATACTAAATCCTTTCAGCAAAAATATGGCAATATCGCAAAATGATCAAGTATGACACATAGAATGGATCTGCTATCCCCGTTTAAATAAAAAAAAATCATTTCAGTAGGCCTTTAAAATCTTTTTTTTTTCTCAAAACTCGACAGTGCACCTTATAACCCGGTGCGCCTAATTTAGGAAATATGTTTGGTTGAGCTTACCCACCTCGAAGCTATTTTATTTGGTACATGGTGTAATGATAAGTGTGACCAGCAGATGGCTGTCAAACATAAGAGATATGTGTAGACTGCACTTTGATGGCAATATGACTCAAGTAAACAACACCAACATTTTATATGCTCCATTCAAAATATAGAACATTACACACGGCGTTTAAAAATTGTGATTATACACAATTATGCACATGTGATTAGTTTCAGGCTGAATGTAAACACTTCGGTGTCAGAAAGAAGTCATTTCAACAAATAGTAAAATGGATGAATGCATGGATCAGATCCAGTCACACAATTGGAATTGCAAACCTGCAGCGTAAATACAAAATGTTTTTCCTATCATTATGATAATACAGTTGTTTTAACACAGAAAAAAGGATGATTAAATATGTGTTGGTTGATGGTCAAAGCACACAAAGATTACTGTATTTTCCGCACCATAAGACGCACTTAAAATCTTTTTCTTCTCAAAACTCGACAGTGCGCCTTATAACCCGGTGCGCCTAATGTAAGAAATAATTCTAGTTTTGCTAACCAACCTCGAAGCTATTTCATTTGGTACATGGTGCAATGATAAGTGTGACCAGTAGATGGCAGTCAAACATAAGAGATATGCGTAGACTGCAATATAATAGCAGTTACACAAGATATAGGTGTAGACTGCAATATGATGGCTATATGACTCAAGTTTATTTATTTTCCATTGAAAATATAGAACATTACATGCGGCGCTAAAAAAATATATCAAAATGTTTGAAGCTATGATGGATTGTACTGTGCTTCAACATATGAGTATATTTATGGTGTGTGTAAAAGGTAAGACATATTATCTGGCGTTTCGTTTCGCAATATTATGCAAAAGTGGCTACTCAGTGGCCTAGTGGTTAGAGTGTCCGCCCTGAGATTGGTAGGTTGTGAGTTCAAACCCCGGCCGAGTCATACCAAAGACTATAAAAATGGAACCCATTGGCACTCAGCATCAAGGGTTGGATTTGGGGGTAATAAATCACCAAAAATGATTCCCGGGCACGGCCACCGCTGCTGCTCACTGCTCCCCTCACCTCACCTCCCAAGGGGTGAACAAAGGGATGGGTCAAATGCAGAGGACATATTTCACCACACCTAGTGTGTGTGTGACAATCATTGGTACTTTAACTTTTTACTTTAAAAGCAACTTTTCTTACCTTCTGGTACCTGCTGATCTGTATTTGGGATCTGCATAAATCCTGAAAAATTGCGCACGTCCGCCTTTTAACAACGTGTAACAATCTGCAATTTATGTTCTTCAATGCAGACACGGAAGTTAATAGCGTATTATATACGATTGGTGCCGTTAACGGAACTTAAAGTGAACACATTAGTATCGCTTTAACTTTGACTTTTGGGTTTTTGGGTTGATTAGGGTTGTCCCAATACCAATATTTTGGTACCGGTACCAAAATGTACTTCGATATTTTTTAAAACTTTTCGATGCTTTTCTAAATAAAGGGGACCGGAAAAAATGACAATATTGGCTTTATTTTAACCCAAAAATCTTAGGGTACATTAAACATATGTTTCTTATTGCAATTTTGTCCTTAAATAAAATAGTCACCATACTAGACAACTTGTCTTTTAGTAGTAAGTGTGACGATATGTCACTTCACTTCTGGTGTTTGTTTCCTGTCGGCGCTCTTAATTTGTTTCCATTTCCTGCATTTCTCCCTGAGCGCTCGTTTCCCTCACCTGTCACTGATTGGCAGCCCGGCACACCTGGTTGCAGTTGCCAATCAGGCTGCTATTTATGCCTGTTCCTCAGTGCTGGAGGGTTGACTAGGTTAGGGACCTTATGCTGGATGCATGACCTCTCCGCCTTGTTTGAGTATAATAAAAAACTCTTACCTGCACGTCGTTCTCCTGTTTCCTGCATCTTGGGGTCACAACCGCCGCACCCGTGCGGGTTCCTCAAAGTAAGTAAACAAACAAAGGCTCCTAATTAGTCTGCTGACGTATGCAGTCAAATATTGTGTCATTTATCATTCTATTATTTTGTCAAAATTATGAGGGACAAGCTGTAAAAAAAAAAATTATTAATCTACTTGTTCATTTACTGTTAATATCTGCTTATTTTCTGTTTTAACATGTTCTATCTACACTTCTGTTAAAATGTAATAATCACTTATTCTTCTGTTGTTTGGATGCTTTACATTAGTTTTGGATGATACCACACATTTAGGTATCAATCCGATACCAAGTAGTTACAGGATCATACATTGATCTTATTTAAAGTCCTCATGTGTCCAGGGACGTATTTTCTAAGTTTATAAACTTAATATAAATTTTAAAAAAATAAATAAATCAATCAATCAATCAAAGTTTATTTGTTTATTTGTATAGCCCTTGTATAGCCTCACAAATGTCTCAAAGGGCTGCACAAGCCAACCATTTGAAAGACTAGATTGTGTGAAGATAAAAAATATCGATGTAATATCGACTAGCTACGCTCTTGTACCTGGTATCATTACAGTGGATGTCAGGTGTAGATCCACCCATGGCATTTGTTTACTTTCAGGAGAGCTAGCTTTTGTTAGCGGTGAGCTATTGTATCCTCTTACGGTGTGTAGTGAAGCGTGTGTAGCTATTCGTCATCCTGCAGTGATAATGTACTTGTTGGAACGTACTTTATTTGTCGCCGTGGAGGCGAGGATTAGTGATTTAGAAGTAGCCGACTGCGGATGGACATTAGCCGCTAGCTAGCCATGTCTTAAAGCACCTCTTCCTGAGGGCATTTTCGTGTTATAGCTTCACCTTAACGTTAGTTTTAAAGCCAAAATGCGTCCATTCTCCCTTTTCTGTCTACACACTGTCTGCTTGTAAGTACTCTGTGATTGTGCGCTGCCGAACATGCTCCTCTGCTCGTAAAACTGTTAAAAACATTTAAAAAAATAATTGGGAACCGGTACTTTTTCAGAGTATAGGACCGTTTTTGATTCATTAGTACCTTTTTGATACTATACTAGTACCGGTATACCGTACAACCCTAATCTCTACGGGCTTTTAAATGGTCGCGACGTGGCTAAAACGATAAAGGACATGTTGAGTCGAAGTTTAGCAGAAACAAAGTATAATTGTATCCAGGAGGTCATTCAGTCCATCAAAATAGAAAGTCCGTGTGGCCCTAAACAACCTTGCGATGCCAAGGGCCCAAGGTGTCAGTGCCGTTCATACAGAACACCAACACGAAACAAGGCCAGGTAGATTTAAATCAGGGGTGTCCAAACTTTTTCCACTGAGGGCCGCACATTGAAAAATCAAAGCTAGCAGGGGCCATTTTGATATTTTTTATTTTAAAAACCAACACAATATATGTATAAAAAAATATACATGTAGGCTTCCACTCAGGCTTGATCCCGGGGACCCCAAAGGGTTTTGGTCCCAAAAATATAAAAAATGTGTCATTATTCAGTATTATTATTTGTGTTATTATTCAAGTTTTTAAATCTCTAGATCAACATTAGGTCTATCTGTCAATATACAAATTTTTTTAAAGATTTAAATTGTATGCTCTTTTTGTCATAGAAAACCCTTTTTTTTTAATGAAAAAAACACAAAATATGCAATATTTTCACCCAATAAAATTTTTAAGAGGGATATTTTAGATTATATAATAATTGGGCCTTAAAAAGGTCAATAACTCATAACACCATTGTATTTAATTCATTATTATTTTTTGAGCAGTGACACTTAAAAACTAATCACACTAAAATTGTAGGGGATCCAAAAGGGTCCTACACATTAAAGTGTTAAAAAATAAATTATATATATATATATTTGTTTTACTGTTTACTTTTAACACCATAATCTCGAGATCAACTTCAGATCTATCTGTCAATTATAAGTTTTATTGTTGTTTATGTTTTTAGTTTGTTCGTTTTAGGCCCTTCTTTAAAAAAAACAGCTCGTTTTTTTACATGGCAAACACAAAATATGCAACGTTTTCCCCAAAAAAACATCTCAAAATATTTAATGTAACGTAATTGGAGCCTTGAATAGGTCAATAATTTATAATGACATTGATTTTGATTCATTATTTTTTTTAAAGCTTTGTGTGATTAGAGTAAGCATTGCTAGATTTTCTTGTTACATTTCACTTGTTTGCTATTTAAATACCACTTTTAATGTTTTTTATTTTTTTCAATCATATTTTTAAAATGTGCTGTGGGGCCGTTAAAAAAATGACCTGCGGGCCACAAATGGTCCCCGGTTCGCACTTTGGACACCCCTGATTTAAATAAACTTTTTGGTGGACTCGTGCACGACCTTGAAGGGAGACTGGCCTTGTCCAGACCTTGTTTACGCAACTCTTTATTTGGACAAAAGACCGCACCATAAACATGACAGTTAATTAAGCACGTTGCGTGCCCTTTACATGACTTTGACTTTTATCCTACTCTGTCAGGACAAAATGTGCCCGACAGGACTCCCTTTTTTGTCCCTTAAAGTACAACCCACACACCTGCCACCTATAGGGGGAATGATTGGATTCCAAGGTAACTAGTTGAAACCTTCCCAGGTCCCCAAAAAGGTACTGGAACTGTATGTTCCCAAGCTTTAAAAGGCAAATATCAAAGGTAAAAAAAATCAGTACCTTTTTTGAGGTAAGTCCTGAAGGACTTTTGTACCGACAATCCAGACCAGAGTACAGTATGTACGTCCTGATTTAGAATGGTAACTTACACACCATTTTTAATTTGAATAGGGACTGAAACTTTAATTTAAAAAAACAAGTAGGGGAGAAAAAAGCTGACTGTCACACAAATTGGTTATTGAATAGACTGCAAAGACAAAATATTTAATGTTTGAACTGATAAACTTTAATTTAATGGCAGCAACACATTGCAAAAAAGTTGTCAAAGGGGCATTTTTACCACTGTGTTACATGGCCTTTCCTTTTAACAACACTCAGTAAATGTTTGGGAACTAAGGAGACCAAAACATAAAAAGCCGTATGTAATTGTTATAATGAAT
Source organism: Entelurus aequoreus (assembly GCF_033978785.1). Lineage (NCBI taxonomy): Eukaryota > Metazoa > Chordata > Actinopteri > Syngnathiformes > Syngnathidae > Entelurus > Entelurus aequoreus. Next base: position 21,644,276 of record NC_084734.1, read on the forward strand.
GCAACACATGACCTAAGTGTCTATATTGGCTATATTTGCCTACTATCAAAATGACTTTAAATGTAATATATACAGGTAAGTGTTATAATGAAGGCAACACATGATGTAAGTGTCTATATTAGCCTACTATCAAAATGACGTTAAACGTCTCATTTAAGTGTAAGGCTGAAACGACGCGTCGACGTAGTCGACGTCATCGGTTATGTAAATACGTCGACGCCGTTTTTGTGCGTCGACGCGTCGCATAATTACGTCACACTACCGTCATGGCGGAGCGCAAAGCAGACTGTGCGAGCGAGGGGAAAACGCACGCCAAAAGTCGTCAAAAGTGTGGGAGTATTTCAATACACAGCCTAATAATGTTGTTGTATGCACAGTGTCGAGCGTAAATGGCCTATCATAGCAGCACAACGGCTATGAACGAACATTTGAAAAGAAAACCATCAACCATCAACTAGTCAATCGTCCGCGTTAGCATACGTTGTCATCATTACACAAAAACATGAATGTGTCATTTGTATCTGCTAGGGGTGTAACGGTATGTGTTTTGTATTGAACCGTTTCGGTACAGGGCTTTCGGTTCGGTACGGGGGTGTACCGAACGAGTTTCTAAGCTAAAGCTAACTTTAGCTGCTAAAGTCTTAACAAGTTGCTTTGCTCCTTCTGCGGCTGCCTCTGTCTCAGCACGCAGCATTGTCCCACCCACACAACCATCTGATTGGTACACACGCAGCATTGTCCCACCCACACAACCATCTGATTGGTACACACGCAGCATTGTCCCACCCATACAACCATCTGATTGGTAAACACGAAGCATTATCAGCCAATCAGCAGTGCGTATTCAGAGCGCATGTAGTCAGCGCTTCAGGGTGGAGCAGATAGGTGTTTAGCAGGTGAGCATCAGGCAGCGGACTCTCCCCAAATGATAATAAACACCTCCCAGTCAACTACTAGTAACATCACTATGAGCCCGTTGACCTACTAGAAACTTAAACTGCAGCTCAGCTCACTCGCAGTCCTGGCTTGAGGTGAAGGCTAATTAGCTCTCAGTTCCAGCCACATCGACCCCTTCTGAGCGCCTATTTTCAGCTGCTGGGAATATTGTAAACAAGAAAAGAAGCAAAGCAAGTAGACATGCTAACCTTTCTTCATTACAACTGTTAGTCACTCACTGGAATGAGTAGAATTGGTTATTGTGTACTGTGTTGGACTTGATGTTTATTTTGCACATTTTAAAAGCAATACTTAATGTTTACAGTGCTCCAGAATATTTAGATTGGCACTTTTTTGTATTGATGTTTATCTTTATTTTTGCACATTTTAGCAAATAAGCAGTACTTTCACTTTTGTTGAAATGTTTACACTTTTGTTACAGAATATTTCGTTTTGCACTTTTTTGTATTGGATGTTTATCTTTATTTTTGCACATTTTTAAAGCAAAATAAGCAATACTTTTACTTTTGAAATGCTTATACTATTGCAGAATATTAAGATTTGCACTGGATGTTTACTTTTATATTTGCACATTAAAAAGCAAATAAGCTACTTTTAATTTTGTTAAATGTTAAAAGTTTTAAATGTTTACATTGTTACAGAATATTTTGTCATGTTGTTGTCAATGTTGACTGAGTGGCCATACTTTTTTTTTTTGTAAATAAAAGCCATGCCTTTTGAAAAAACTGGCCTACTTTTATTTTTTCATCTTCATTTTAAATAAAATAAAATAAAAAATAATCGGTAAAAGGAAAAATAATCTATAGATGAATCGAAAAAATAATCTATAGATTAACCGATTAATCGAAAAAATAATATATAGATTAATCGATAGAAAAATAATCGTTAGCTGCAGCCTTATTTAAGTGTTATAATGAAGACAACACATGACCTAAGTGTCTATATTGGCTATATTAGCGTACTATCAAAATGACTTTAAATGTAATATATAGGTGTTATAATGAAGGCAACACATGATGTGTCTATATTAGCCTACTATCAAAATGACGTTAAACGTCTTATTTAAGTGTTATAATGAAGACAACACATGACCTAAGTGTCTATATTGGCTATATTAGCCTACTATCAAAATGACTTTAAATGTAATATATGTGTTATAATGAAGGCAACACATGATGTAAGTGTCTATATTAGCCTACTATCAAAATGACGTTCAATGTCTTATTTAAGTGTTATAAAGAAGACAACACATGACTTAAGTGTCTATATTAGCTATATTAGCCCATTTTGGTTAGTTTTCTCCCCAGTTCATGACTGTGTGTTTGCATTGATTTCGATGTGATGATGGGTACCGTTCACATTTGAACTGATACTTTTATGTGTGTTAATAAATATTGTTTTTGATCATTAAAAACTGCCTCTTTTTCGAACAGAATTTTTTTTTTATTTTTTATAGTTATTATTTTCAGCAACATCCTTTTTATAAATGTATAGCTGCTGGTTGACTTAAGGGGCTTAATAAAAGTAACAATATTGATGCGTTTTGGAGTCATTTAATTTTTTTTAAATTGTTTTTTTTTTTTTTTTCTCACAAGAATATATATTACTCACATATATTTTATATAGGGTTGTCCGATAATGGCTTGTTTGCCGGTATCCGATATTCCGATATTGTCCAGCTCTTAATTACCGATACCAATATATACAGTCGTGGAATTAACACATTATTATGCCTAATTTGGACAACCAGGTATGGTCAAGATAAGGTCCTTTTAAAAAAATAAAAATAAAAAATAAAAAAACATTTTCTTGAATAAAAAAGAAAGTAAAACAATATAAAAACAGTTACATAGAAACTAGTAATTAATGAAAATTAGTAAAAATAACTGTTGAAGGTTAGTACTATTAGTGGACCAGCAGCACACACAATCATGTGTGCTTACGGACTGTATCCCTTGTAGACTGTATTGATATATATTGATATATAATGTAGGAACCAGAATATTAATAACAGAAAGAAACAACCCTTTTGTGTGAATGAGTGTAAATGGGGGAGGGAAGTTTTTTGGGTTGGTGCACTAATTGTAAGTGTATCTTGTGTTTTTTGTTTATTTAAAAAAAATAAAAAATAAAAAAAGATACCGATAATAAAAAAAAAAAAAACGATACCGATAATTTACGATATTACATTATAAAGCATTTATCGGCATCTCTAATTGTATATGATAAAAACTTCTTGAAGCATGCATTTTTTTTGTAACAGCACTGCATGACTGCTTCTAAAATGCTCATAAAATGTGGTAGATGTCTCCTGCGTGTTTGAAAACATTGCAAAATGCAGCCGGTAGGCGCATGATAACATGAATGTGCAGGTGTGCACCACTTTTCAATTCCACACGCAGTCTTTGCAGATCACGCGCAGCATGCCTACTAATAGCACACGCTATTGTATGGATTGCACGCGTTGTTTAGTGTGAGGTGTTTTGATCTCAGTAAATCAAGCCCTAAGTATTGTATTAATATATGCAACGTGCATCTTGGCTGTAGTTTTGAACACATTTGGTGTTGAAATCGCTGTGTAAAATCGTTAATGCTAATCAGTAGCATGTCGATCGCAAAACCAATGTATATTAGCGTCAAGCTAGCATTTTTGGAAAACTATTTTTTTTTGGAGTCAATTTCTCTGTTGGGATTGGAAATTGCAACATTAACTAAATATACAAGCAGGGGCAAGATATTTAATGTTTGAACTAGAAAACTGTTATTTTTTGCAAATTATGTCTCATTTGGAAATTGATGCCTGCAACATGTTTAAGAAAAGCCGGCACAAGTGGCAAAAAAGACTGAGAAAAGTGTGGAATGCTCATCAAACACGTATTTGGAACATCCCACAGGTGAACAGGCTAATTGGGAACAGGTGGGTGCCATGATTGGGTATAAAAGCAGCTTCCATGAAATGCTCAGTCATTCACAAACAAGGATGGGGCGAGGGTCACCACTTTGCGAACAAATGCATGAGCAAATTGTCCAACCGTTTTTAAGAACAACATTTCTCAACCAGCTATTGCAAGGAATTTAGGGATTTCACCATCTACGGTCCGTAATATCAAAAGGTTCAGAGAATCTGGAGAAATCACTGCGCGTAAGCAATGATATTACAGACCTTTCAATCCCTCAGGCGTTACTGCATCAAAAAGTGCCATCGGCGTGTGAAGGATATCACCACATGGGCTCAGGAACACTTCAGAAAACCACTGTCAGTAACTACAGTTGGTCGCTACATCTGTAAGTGCAAGTTAAAACTCTACTATGCAGAGCGAAAGCCATTTATCAACAACACCCAGGGGCTTCGATGGGCCCCGACCTCATCTAAGATGGACTGATGCAAAGTGGAAAAGTGTCCACATTGTCAAATTGTTTTTGGAAACTGTTGACATCCAGAACAAAGATAAAAAGAACTATCCGAACTATTCTAGGCGCAAAGTTCAAAAGCCAGCATCTGTGATGGTATGGGGGTGGGTAACTTACACGTCTGTGAAGGCACCATTAATGCTGAAAGGTACATACAGGTTTTGGAGCAACATAAGGTGCCATCTGGACGCCCCTGCTTATTTCAGCAATATAATGCCAAACCACGTGTTGCAACAACGCGGCGTGCCGAAGCCCTGGATTTTCACGCAAATAGGTCTGTGCCTTTAGTGAAAGGATCCCACACATTGCCGAGGTCCACCTAATAAAAGAGTCCATGGATATATTGACACTAAAAGGCTACGAGTCAGTCAGACCTGCAGCTGAAACGTCCCTCCGCTCCTCAGGATAGTCGCCGTGACATTTGGGATTTTGCATAGTAGTAAAGATCAATGTAACTCTCAGTGACACTTTATTCAAAGCGGGCTCCCACCCTCGCCTTTCCTCGCCATCGTTCATGCAGGCAGGGTGTGGGTGAAGAAAGCCTCGTCGACGACCTCAAAGAGCATTTTGTCATGCGTCTGCCTTCGCTCGCTAAAGTACCTGCAACCCTCGGCAGATCCGCGCTGAATCAAGATCTCTCCCGCGCTACTTGACGCCGTTTGATGTCACTTGAAGCCAGAAATGACGCGGTAAAAATATGTGCCTCTGAAACATTAGCATACAGGTTTTTTCGCTATTTTTTATAGGTATACACCTCAAAGTCATATATTTTGGTATTTGACACATACTAGCTGTTAGCATATTAGCATGCTAACGTTAACAATCTAACAGCTAGTATGTCAAATACCAAAATATATGACTTTTAAGGTGTACACCTAAGAATTTAGCTAAACACGATAGCATATTAACATGCTAAATCTAGCAATCCATCTTTTTTAGCTAAATGTATATGACTTTTAAGGTGTATACTTAAGAATTTAGCTAAAAACGATAGCATATTAACATGATAGCGTTAAAAATCTAACAGCTAACATAAGTCTGATACCAAAAATATACGACTTAAGGTGCATACCTATTCATTTAGCTAAAAAAGATAGATCACTAATGTTAGCATGTTAATATGCTATAGTTTTTAGCTAAATTCTTAGGTAAAAAAACTTAAAAGACATATATTTTGGTATTTGATACATACTAGCTTTTAGCATATTGACATGCTAACATTAGCATTCTATCTTTTTTAGCTAAATATATAGGTATAAGTCATATATTTTGGTATCCGACCTATGTCAGCTGTTAGCATATTAACATGCTAACATTAGCATACTATATTTTTTAGCTAAATTCTTAGGTATACGCCTTAAAAGTCATATAATTTGGTATTTGACAAATACTAGCTGTTAGCATATCAGCATGCTAACGTTAACAATCTAACAGCTAGTATGTGTCAAATACCAAAATATATGACTTAAGGTGTATACCTAAGAATTTAGCTAAACACGATAGCATATTAACATGCTAAAATTAGCAATCCATCTTTTTTAGCTAAATGTTTATGACTTAAGGTGTATACCTAAGAATTTAGCTAAAAACGATGGATTGTTAACGCTAGCATGTTAATATGCTAACAGCTAACATAAGTCAGATACCAAAAATATACGACTTAAGGTGCATACCTATACATTTAGCTAAAAAAAGATAGATCACTAATGTTAGCATGTTAATATGCTATAGTTTTTAGCTAAATTCTTAGGTAAAAAACTTAAAAGACATATATTTTGGTATTTGATACATACTAGCTTTTAGCATGTTGACATGCTAACATTAGCATTCTATCTTTTTTAGCTAAATATATAGGTATAAGTCATATATTTTGGTATCTGACCTATGTCAGCTGTTAGTATGCTAATGTTAGCATGTTAATATGCTATCTTTTTTAGCTAAATTCTTAGGTATACGCCTTAAAAGTCATATAATTTGGTATTTGACAAATACTAGCTGTTAGCATATCAGCATGCTAACGTTAACAATCTAACAGCTAGTATGTGTCAAATACCAAAATATATGACTTAAGGTGTATATCTAAGAATTTAGCTAAACACGATAGCATGTTAACATGCTAAAATTAGCAATCCATCTTTTTTAGCTAAATGTTTATGACTTAAGGTGTATACCTAAGAATTTAGCTAAAAACGATGGATTGTTAACGCTAGCATGTTAATATGCTAACAGCTAACATAAGTCAGATACCAAAAATATACGACTCTTAAGGTGCATACCTATACATTTAGCTAAAAAAAGATAGATCACTAATGTTAGCATGTTAATATGCTATAGTTTTTAGCTAAATTCTTAGGTAAAAAACTTAAAAGACATATATTTTGGTATTTGATACATACTAGCTTTTAGCATATTGACATGCTAACATTAGCATTCTATCTTTTTTAGCTAAATATATAGGTATAAGTCATATATTTTGGTATCTGACCTATGTCAGCTGTTAGTATGCTAATGTTAGCATGTTAATATGCTATCTTTTTTTAGCTACATTTATAAGTATACACCTTAAAGGCCTACTGAAATGATTTTTTTTTATTTAAACGGGGATAGCAGATCTATTCTATGTGTCATACTTGATCATTTCGCGATATTGCCATATTTTTGCTGAAATGATTTAGTATAGAACGACGATAAAAATTGCAACTTTTGGTATCTGATAAAAAAAAGGCTTGCCCCTACCGGAAGTAGCGTGACGTAGTCAGTTGAACATACACGCAAAGTTCCCTATTGTTTACAATGATGGCCGCATGAAGTGAGAGAGATTCGGACCGAGAAAGCGACAATTTCCCCATTAATTTGAGCGAGGATGAAAGATTTGTGGATGAGTAAAGTGCAAGTGAAGGACTAGTGGGGAGTTGAAGCTATTCAGATAGGGAATATGCTGTGAGAGCCGGGGGTGACCTGATATTCAGCTGGGAATGACTACAACAGTAAATAAACACAAGACATATATATACTCTATTAGCCACAACACAACCAGGCTTATATTTAATATGCCACAAATTAATCCTGCATAAAAACACCTGCGTGTTTGTTACGCTAGCTCCTAGCTCCTCTGCTAGCTCCTAGCTCCATAGAACACGCCAATACAATTCAAACACCTGATCAACACACACAATCACTCAGCCCAAAAGACCGTTCACCTAACCCAAGGTTCATAAAGCTTATATATTTTTAAAAAGTTACGTACATACGCAAAAAAAAGTTGCGCACATACGGTCAAGCGATCAAATGTTTAGAAGCCAAAGCTGCATACTCACAGTAGCACGTCTGCGTCTTTGTCATCCAAATCAAAGTAATCCTGGTAAGAGTCTGTGTTGTCCCAGTTCTCTACAGGCGTCTGTGTATCGAAGTCAAAAGTCCTCCTGGTTAGAGTCTCTGTTATCCGAGTTCTTCCATCTTGACTGCATCTTCCGGGAATGTAAACAAAGAAGCGCCGGCTGTGTACTGTTGTTCCTGACTACGTTCGAAAAATACGTCCATTTCGCACCGACAACTTTCTTCTTTGCTTGCTCAGCTTCCTTCTCCATAATGCAATGAACATGATTGCAACAGATTCACGAACACAGATGTCCAGAATACTGTGGAATTATGAAATGAAAACAGAGCTTTTTCGTATTGGCTTCAATGTGGAAGGCATACCCGTGTTCCCCGGGCTACGTCACGCGCATACGTCATCCTCAGAGGCGTTTCGAACCGGAAGTTTAGCGGCAAATTTAAAATGTCACTTTATAAGTTAACCCGGCCGTATTGGCATGTGTTATAATGTTAAGATTTCATCATTGATATATAAACTATCAGACTGCTTGGTCGGTAGTAGTGGGTTTCAGTAGGCCTTTAAAAGTCATATTTTTTTGTATCTGCCATATGTTAGCTGTGAGCATGTTAACATGCTAACATAGCTTTTTTTTAGCAATGTTTACTGGTATACACCTCAGAGTCATAGTTTTGTACTTAACACATAAATGTTGTGTGGCATATGGCCTTTTTTCTTCTTCACCCCGCTCCATCCTTTTGGGTGTGTTTTTTTTAGTAATGGGTAATTATTAAGTCAGACGCATTAAGAAGGGATGTCCTTCAAGCCGCTCCTGATTCCAAGGGACAGCTTGACAAAACTTACTTTGAGTTTTCTTGCATGCCTAATTGAATTTGGATACGTAATTAAATCAAGCAATAAATCAGTCCAGATCCCAGTGCAACCCACAATTCAACACTCTGGAGCACTAGAAGCTAATTATGATGAAGTTATTATCTTAGCCAAAGGGAGTACTCAGAATGGCTCTTTCTGCATCACGGAGAATCTCTTTGGCGAGGATACGCTCAACCTTGAAGAAAGGGCATCGCTCTTATTAGAGATGGCGTTGTGATGAACGCCACTCAATGGGCCCGCGTTAGAACGTTGTGACGTGTTCGAGCAGGTGCCATGCAGATGATTTCATCCAGGATGTCTCTGTTTATTACTGCATTCATCTTATTTTAGTCACGAGGTGACCATTCCTTAGTAAAATGTTTGCCAAAATGCACCTGGAAGACTCTCGGACCATGAAAAAGTAAATTCTCGAGTCTGATGAGACACAGCTTGAACTATTTGGTGTGAATGCCAGGCGTCATGTTTGGAGGAAACCAGGCCAGGGCAATAACATATCTACGGTGGTGGCAGCATCATGGTGTGGGGATGTTTGTCAGCGAAGGAACTGGGAGACTAGTCAGGATAGAGGGAAAGATGAATGCAGCTTGAGAGTTGCTGCAAAGAGGACACTGCACAAAGATAGGTGTGCCAAGCTTGTGGCATCGTATTCAAAAATATATTTATTTTTTTTACACCAAATTTTTATGCATTTAATTTTTTTAATACTGAATATTCATACACTGATTTTTTTTTTAGCACTGATTTTTGCACACAATTTTTTTAACACTGAATTTTTATACACTGATTTTTTTCACTGAATTTGTATGCATTCATTTTTTTTACACTGAATTTTTTAGCACTGATTTTTTTTACACATGTTTTTAGTACTGAATTGCTATACACTTATTTGTTTCATTAAATAGGTATGCATTATTTTTTTATACTGAATTTTCATACTGTGAATTTTTTTAGCACTGATTTTTTTACACACAATTTTTTTAACCCTGAATTTGTATACATCGATTTGTTTTCACTGAATGTTATGCATTTATTTTTTTACACATGTTTTTAGTACTGAATTGCTATACACTTATTTTTTTCATTGAATTTTTATGCATTCATTTTTTTATACTGAATTTTTATACACTGACATTTTTATACACTGATTTTCTTTACTGAATTTTTATGCATTTAATTTTTTTATACTGAATATTCATACACAAATTTTTTTAACACTGATTTTTTTACACTGAATTTGTATGCATTTTTTTTTACACTGAATTTTTTAGCACTATTTTTTTACACGTTTTTGTACTGACTTGCTATACACTTATTGTTTTCATGGAATTGTTATGCATTAATTTTTTTTATACTGAATTTTCATACAGTGAATTTTTTACACTGACATTTTTATATACTGATTTTTTATGCATTTATTTTTTAATTTAAAAACACAGATTTTTTTTTATTTCATTATTAATTTTATATATATATATATATATATATATATATATATATATATATATATATATATATATATATATATATATATATATATATATATATATATATATTTTTTTTTTTTTTTTTAAGTAGACCACAGGTGTCAAACTCAAGGCCCGGGGGCCAGATCTGGCCCCTCGACATTATTTTATCTGGAAATTGTGTAAATAAAGTACTTCATATTTTATTACTAAATGTAATTGATTTTTTTAAATTTTGACAGAAAAACTATATGTACTGCTTGAAATTGCATATCTTTTAAGCTTTAATAGTATCCATTATTGCAACAAATATTACAGTATATACTTTCCAAACATCTTATCATTTTACAGAAAACTACCCACCAAATTAATACAAATGACAATGAATGCTACGTTGTTTTTTACAGCCTATTACTGTAAACTTAAAAAACTGTTTTTACGTTAAAATTCTGTTGACTGAGCTGCCATATTTTTCCTGTAAAATCTTGTTTTTAATGGTGTTTGCTAGCTAGCTGAAATGTTGACTAGACTACAAAAGACATCAACACCGTTCCCCGTTAAGAAACAACAAAATGATAAAAAAACATTGCATTTCGACGTATTTAAACACTCAAATGCTTCCCACTTCGCAATGCATTGTGGGGGCGGGTAGCCATTTTTGCTGGACGTAGATTTTGTTTACATGGCTCACTACCTCGAAAAAATTGGTAAAATTTGTGGAATTGATCCGTATGAGCACATCCAGTGAATGAACACACGAGATTTAGGTAAACTTGTATATATATCTTCTCAACGGAGTCAGTTTTTATACCGATTTTAATAATTTCAGAATGTAAAGTCTGTTAAGGCTCATTGTCCTCCATTCAAATTGCACATAATTAATCTACGGCTTTCATCTCTCATGTGTTCAAGATGAAGTTTAAGAGCGCAGCCGCATTTCATTAGCAGGTTTCCCCGAAAAAACAAGCCTGTTATTAGTTTGAAATACTTTGATCTCTGCGCTACCGCTCCGAAAATAAAACACATTCATTTTTGTGTTTACCAAAGACTAAAAGTAAACAGACGACACGTTTTTTTCCAAAATACTGTAAATAATGTTGTTTTGCAGCTGGCTTGGCTAAGGCTAGCAGCCTACTAAATGCTAAGTGTGGAACTGTATAAAACACATTTTGATTCAAACTTAGCATTGTGTAAATGCCGTGAATACACAATAATGTACCAGGTGATGGCGTTAAGTCATGTTCGATTGTCTCAAAGCTGCTATTCAGGCTACTTAACATACTTCGCTTTCATAATGGAAATAAGACAAATCTCACCAAATCCGTTTTTTTTTTTTTCTGAATCATGACCGCGATTGTGACAGTTGATGCCAGCAAGACCCACAATGCAATGCGTATCCACATCACACTTTCAAGCCCTATGAAATGTACTTAGATTGATCATATTGTATGTACACATTTTTCATCGCCAACTACAAGTCTAAGCATATTCTATAAACCAGATAATTTGATTTTAACTTCTAAATTGCAAAAACTATTCAAAATAATCCTCTATTTTCTAAGAATGTTTTGCCAACCCCAAAACCGGTGAATTTGGCACGTTGTGTAAATCAGTGGTCCCCAACCACCGGGCCGTGGATCGATTGGTACCGGGCCGCACAAGAAATTAAAAAAAAATTATAATATAAATAAGAATTTTTTTTAATGAAATCAACATAAAAAACACAAGATACACTTACAATTAGTGTGCCAACCCAAACCCCCCCCCCCATTTACACTCATTCGCACAAAAGGGTTGTTTCTTTCTGTTATTAATATTTCTGGTTCCTACATTATATATCAATACAGTCAGCAGGGATACAGTCCGTAAGCACACATGATATTATTTTTTTATAAAAAAATAAATTAAAAATTAAATACTATCTCCGCCCCACTCACCCCCCCCCCCCCCCCCCCCCCCCCCCCCGTCCGTGGGACAAATTTTTAAATGTTGACCGATCCGCATTTAAAAAAAGGTTGGGGACCACTGGTGTAAATGGTAAATAAAAACAGAACACAATGATTTGCAAATCCGTTTCGACCAGGATTCAATTGAATAGACCGCAAAGACCAGATACTTAACGTTCAAACTGGAAAACTTTGTTATTTTTTGCAAATATTAACTCAACATCCCACAGGTAAACAGGCTAATTGGGAACAGGTGGGTGCCATGATTGGGTATAAAAGCAGCTTCCATGAAATGCTCAGTCATTCACAAACAAGGATGGGGCGAGGGTCACCACTTTGTGAACAAATGTGTGAGCAAATTGTTGAACAGTTTAAGAACAACATTTCTCAACCAGCCATTGCAAGGAATTTAGGGATTTCACCATCTACGGTCCGTAATATCATCAAAAGGTTCAGAGAATCCGGAGAAATCACTGCGCGTAAGCAATGATAATATGGACCTTCGATCCCTCAGGTGGTACTGCATCAAAAAGCGACATCAGTGTGTAAAAATATCACCACATGGGCTCAGGAACACTTCAGAAAACCACTGTCAGTAACTACAGTTGGTCGCTACATCTGTAAGTGCAAGTTAAAACTCTACTATGCAAAGCGAAAGCCATTTATCAACAACACCCAGAAACGCAGCCGGCTTCACTGGGCCCAAGCTCATCTAAGATGAGTGGTTTTGGGTTTTGTACTTTATCCAAGTATTTTTTTCTCAATTAGGAACTGTAAGAACCTGGATGTACGTAAAATACAGCTATCGGACCTCGTTCCTATTTACACCGTGGTTGTTGTTTTATAGTTTGACCTAGCTTGAAGCCCCAGCCATCTCCATGTTACAAATGAGCAAATACAGCTGTTGGTAATTTTGGCCACTAATCCCTTGGTTGTTTAGGAAAGGGCTGGGTTGATTTAACATGGATTTAGAGCATCATCCTCATCATCTGCTAGCTGGTCTCATATACTTAATCAATTACATCCCCGGTGATTAAAGTATGCTTTGGATGCCATGCACCGCTCGTGTAATCTCCTGACATAAGGTATTAAATGAAGACTAATTATAACATTGCAGCTATGTGTCTTATCATATTCTTTAATACCTTCGCTGAGGAGACAAATTGGTGTGTCAGGGAAAAGGGCTGAGCCATTTAAAAATTGGTCAAAATGCGCAGCCTTGGTGTAGCTGTAGATATATATTTTTTTAAACCCTACTACGACAAGACCCTTTTTACATAAAGGTGTGCAAAAAAAAAAAAAATCTACATTTTCTAACTGTTCTTATTTAACCAAAACCGCACCATAAAAGCTTGAGAAAAACGTCTCCGCACACTTTCCACATTGCCCGTTTTGGAGGACGCTGTTCGCGATCTTGGATATATTAAAGAACGTTCAAGTGCGAACTTCCTGCATAAGTCCGTCACATAGTTTGAGATTGTTGCCGATTCGTTTTTTATTTTCTAGTTTCCACTTCTTGTAAGTGCAAGTTAAAACTCTACTATGCAACGCGCAAGTCGTTTATCAACAACACCCATACTTGCTTCGCTGGGCCTGAGCTCATCTAAGATGGACTGATGCAAAGTGGAAAAGTGTTCTGTGGTCTAACTTTGTTTTTAAACTGTGGACGCAGTGTCCTCCGGACCAAAGAGGAACAGAACAATCCGGACTGTTATAGGTGCAAAGTTGAAAAGTCAGCATCTGTGATGGTATAGGGGTGTATTAGTGCCCAAGGCATGGGTAACTTACACATCTGTGAAGGCACCATTAATGCTGAAAGGAACATACAGGTTTTGGAGCGACACATGTTGCTACCAAAGCAACTTCTTTTTCATGGACGCCCCTGCTTATTTCAGCAGGACAATGCCAAGCCACATTCTAAACGTGTTACAACAGCGTGGCTTCGTAGTAAAATAGTGCGGGTACTAGACTGGCCTGCCTGTAGTCCAGACCTGTCTCCCATTGAAAATGTGTGGCGCATTATGAAGCGTCAATTACCACAACGGAGACCCCGGGCTGTTGAACAACTTAAGCTGTACATCAAGCAATAATGGGAAATAATTTCTCCTGAAAAGTTTAAAAAATGTGTCTCCTCAGTTCCCAAACATTTACTGAGTGTTGTTAAAAGGAAAGGCCATGTAACACCGTGGTAAAAATGCCCCTGTGACAACTTTTTTGCAATGTATCGCTGCCATTAAAGGCCTACTGAAACCCACTACTACCGACCACGCAGTCTGATAGTTTATATATCAATGATGAAATCTTAACATTGCAACACATGCCAATACGGCCGGGTTAACTTATAAAGTGACATTTAAAATTTCCCGGGAAATATCCGGCTGAAACGTTGCGGTATGATGACGTATGCGCGTGACGAAGTCAGAGTAACGGAAGTTATGGTACTCCGTAGAATCCTATACAAAAAGCTCTGTTTTCATTTCATAATTCCACAGTATTCTGGACATCTTTTGCAATTTGTTTAATGAACAATGAAGGCTGCAAAGAAGACAGTTGTAGGTGAGATCGTTGTATTAGCAGCGGACTACAGCAACACAACCAGGAGGACTTTGTTGGAGAGCAGACGTGCTAGCCGCCGACCTCACCTTGACTTCCTACGTCTCCGGGCCGCCAAACGCATCGGGTGAAGTCCTTCGTCCTTCTGCCGATCGCTGGAACGCAGGTGAGCACAGGTGTTGATGAGCAGATGAGGGCTGGCTGGCGTAGGTGGAGAGCTAATGTTTTTAGCATGGCTCTGTTGCTAAGTTAGCTTCAATGGCGTCGTTAGCACAGCATTGTTAACCTTCGCCAGCCTGGAAAGCATTAACCGTGTATTTACATGTCCACGGTTTAATAGTATTGTTGATTTTCTATCTATCCTTCCAGTCAGGGGTTTATTTTTTTTGTTTCTATATGCAGTTAAAGCACGATGCTATCACGTTAGCTCGTAGCTAAAGCATTTCGCCGATGTATTGTCGTGGAGATAAAAGGCACTGAATGTCCATTTCGCATTCTCGACTCTCATTTTCAAGAGGATATAGTATCCGAGGTGGTTTAAAATACAAATCCGTGATCCACAATAGAAAAAGGAGTGAGCGTGGAATCCAATGAGCCAGCTTGTACCTAAGTTACGGTCAGAGCGAAAAAAGATACGTCCATCACTGCCTCTCAAGTCCTTCACTGTAACGTTCCTCATCTACGAATCTTTCAGCCCCGCTCAAATTAATGGGGTAATCGTCACTTTCTCGGTCCGAATCTCTCTCGCTCCATTGTAAACAACGGGGAATTGTGAGGAATACTAGCTCCTGTGACGTCACGCTACTTCCGGTACAGGCAAGGCTTCTTTTTATCAGCAAGCAAAAGTTGCGAACTTTATCGTCAATTTTCTCTACTAAATCCTTTCAACAAAAATATGGCAATATCGCAAAATGATCAAGTATGACACATAGAATGGATCTGCTATTCCCGTTTAAATTTAAAAAAATCATTTCAGTAGGCCTTTAAATTCTAAGTTAATGATTATTTGCCCCAAAAAACTATGCTTTACACAACGTGCCAACTTCACTGGTTTAGGGTTTTGTATGTTACAACTTTATTTGGCTCTTTAGTGGGGGTATGTGGAGGGGGACGTGGCCTGCGGGTTGTGCCAGGACCGGCTGCGAGATCAGCGACAGGTGCGTAGATGGCCCACCTGGCCTGCTTATCTAATCACCTGTTAAAAGGCAGCAGCCGGAGAGGGGAGTTGGAGTTGGAGAGAGAGAGAGCAAGAAAGACAAGCCCAAAGACAATTGCTGAAAAGCACATGAGAGACAATTTATTGAAAAATAAACAATATTGTAAACCTGGACAAGACTGTCATGTCAGTGCTTGGTGGTCCAAAGAACCCAGAGAAGAGATACCTCCACAGGATGGTTTCAGCCATAGTCAATAACAAAAAGCACATGCAACGTGTGTTTAATCATAATAGTGTATTAAAACCGACCCATATTATCTTTGAAAAAAATGAAAACGGGGGCGTGTAAAAACTGAGGCACTCGCTTTCCCTAAAGAACCACAGTTGGTGGCGCAGTGGTACCTCAACTTGAGTGTTTTGAGGCCGTAGCTGTCTACCGACTAATTGTTATGCTTTAAGTTGCAGGCCAACATTTGAGTTACAAGCATCCCCCCTAGGGCTGCACCTTTCCATTATTTTAGTAATTAAAACAAGGAGTAAAAAGTAATTAAAAAGAGTAAACTCGACTCATTTGTTCTTTTAATCTAGTAATCAAGTAAAATAAAACACACTTTATAGACCTGAAGGCATACATTAGGGACACCAGTTCAAATGTTTTTTTCTGCTTGCCATACCTTCATTTTTTTCCCAATAAATAAAGTTAAAAGTTAAAGGCACATCGTCAATATTTAAATAGCACTTTTAACATGTGTGCATTATTAAAAATGTTTTTAAAAAAGTGTATAAACTGTCCACAAATTTACAGTTCCCCTTTACGCAGGCCAGATTTTAGCAATACAACAATTACCGTATTTTCTGGACTATAAACCGCTACTTTTTTCCCGAGCTTTGAACCCTGCGGCTTATACAAAGGTGCGGCTTATCTATGGATTGTTTTTTTGCTAACGGCTAAATTATGGAATGGATTAAGCCAGAGGTGTCCAGACATTTTCCAGCGAGGGCCACATCGAAAAAAAATTTAAGTATGCGAGGGCCAATTTTATACATTTTGTATATGAAAAATACTCAAACCAAAACAACGTAGGTGAACATATGCTAACATTTGAAAAACACTTCTACATCTTAGCTTTGTGTTACAGATAACAAAGCATAAAATCGTTCATGATTATTTTTTTAATGATTTTATTTGCATTTATGTTAACTGTGCTCTAAAGTAAGCTTGTATTTACTAATATTGCTATTATACCGTCAACTGACACGCTTTTGGGGGCTTTAGTAAACTCAAAAACATATCACGTCTCACAAGAAATGTCTACACTTTTTCATCATGACAGGACACACGGAAATCATCAATGACCTCACACAGTAAGACGCTCAGGTTGTCGGCCATTTTGGTTTTCGAGTCCCATTTTGGGGGGATTTGGTCCCATTTGAATTTGTCATAGTTTTTTGTTCTAATTTGGTACCTGTTTAGTTTGTCTATAGAATGTGTCGCGGGCCAATAAAAATTGTGCTGCGGGCCACAAATGGCCGCACTTTGGACACCCCTGGATTAAGCAATGTATTAAAATAACAAACTCTAGGAAGCTGTTCAAACTCAAAGTAATTCCAAAGTAAAAGCAAGAAGATTCCTGATAAACATCTTGAATTGTATTATGAAATAACAAAATCGAATTCATCTTATAAAGGATGAATAAAGACGCCAATGACTTTTCTGTTTTGTTTGATCAGCCGTGTTTGGAAACAATTCAGAAAATAAACATTTACAAGATCTTCCTATGTAAATATCTCATTTCACTACATGCCTGTGTATATATTTATGCGTCTTATATATGAAAACAATTCTTAATTTCTTCCAAAATTTTGTAAGTGCAGCTTACTGTCCGAAAAATACGGTAATCGAAGCAACATAATACAAATTGAAGCTTTTTTGTAATTAAATGAATCAATTAATTCGAGTCATTCATCATTGGTTTGCCTTAGCCAATACCCCAATTAACCGCGTCAGATCCACCCCAAAAATCAATATTATTAGCTTATAGCCCAAGATAGACATAACTTTGTTTTCCAAACATGGGAAGGAAGAAAGTGACATACTGTAAATGTTTGGGAACTGTTACTGGGTGTTGTTGATAAAAAGCTTTAACTCTGCATAGTAGAGTTTTAACTTGCACTTACAGATGTAGCGACCAACTGTAGTAACTGACAGTGGTTTTCTGAAGTGTTCCTGAGCCCATGTGGTGATATCCTTTACACACTGATGTGGCTTTTTGATGCAGTACCGCCTGAGGGATCCAAGGTCACGGGCATTCAATGTTACGTGCAGTGATTTCTCCAGATTCTTTGAACCTTTTGATGATATTACGGAGCGTAGATGGTGAACTCCCAGAATACCTTGCAAAAGCTCGTTAAGAAATGTTGTTCTTAAACTGTTTGACAATTTGCTCACGCATGTGTTCACAAAGTGGTGACCCTCACCCCGTCCTTGTTTGTGAATGACTGAGCATTTCATGGAAGCTGCTTTTATACCCAATTTAGTAGGTGCAGCTTATTGGCCGAAAAATACGTTTAGCCAGGGGTGTCCAAACTTTTTTCACTGAGGGCCGCACACGGAAAAATTAAAGCATGCGGGGGCCATTTTGATATTTTTCATTTTCAAACCATAACAAAATATATGGATTTTGTTTGTTTTTTACCTTTAGGGCTCCCAGGGACCATAAAGGGTCTAATTCATTAAAATGTTAAAAACAAGTCAAATTATTGTTTTATTTATATAACGCTTACAGTAAATATGTACAGTATATCAACTTCAGGTTGATATAAAGTTTAAAAAAACAAAAAGGTTTTATGCCTTTTCTGTCAGACAACTTAGTTTTTTATAATAAAACTGAAATATGCAGTATTTCCCCCAGTGCCCAAAACATTCAGAAAGCAATGTTTGATGTAGGGTAATTAGAGCCTTAAAAATATAAATAATGCAGGACACCATTGATTTTAATGTATTATTATTTTTGAGTAATCACAGTGAAAAGATAAATAAAATCCCGTTAAATATATTTGGTATCCAAAAGGTGCCCTACTCAGAAAGTGATCAATTTTTATTAGTTTTTTTTTTAACTTTCAACACTTAAGTTACAAGCTCAACTTCAGATATATCTGTCGATTTTACGTTCGAACTATTATTTTGTTTGTTTTATGCTATTTTGTGTTAAATAAAATGTTGATGTTTTTGTATGGCAACCACACAATATATGCAATATTTCCCACATAAAACATTTTAAAGTGAAATATAGCCTTGAATAGGTCAATAATTCATTATAAGATTGATTTTTTTTTTTTTTTTTTTGAGCAATGGCAAAAAAAAAAAAAAAAAAAAGCCTGCATGGTAGCTTTGTCAACTTTTTCTAGTTATATTTCACCTCATTCCACTTTTTTAAATGTTTTTTTAATGTTTGCAATAGCATTTCCAGAATGTGTGGCGGGCCGGTAAACAATTAGCTGCGGGCCGCAAATGGCCCCCGGGCCGCAATTTGGACACCACCGCGTTAAGCGAAGCAACATAATACAAACTGAAGTTTGTTTCTGATTAAATGAATCGATTGGTTCGATTCATTCGTTTTTAGTTTGCCTTAGCAAATGCCCCAACTAGCCGTGTCAGATCCGCCCAAAAATTTGCGAGCATTAGCTTGTAGCTAAAGATGGACATAACTTTGTTTTTCAAACATGGGAAGGAAAAAAACGACTGTGACTGTAAACGTTTGGGAACTGTTTCCAGCTAAGCGTTTCCGGGTGTTGTTGATAAATGGCTTTCACTTTGCATCGTAGCTTTTTAACTTACACTTACAGTAGTACTGCAACATGCAATACCGCAGCTCTATTTCCTCCCTTCTCTCTTCCAATACCACACATTTTTTTCGTTGTATTCACCCAATTTGCCCGTGCAAATGACACAGCAAAAGGTTAGAGCGTGGAGTAATTAACAGCAACTAGTCTAATGCAGTCGTGTGTGGAGGGGGTGATCAATAGCTCACTGAAGTGTAAATCAAGAAGTGGGGGTTG
Source organism: Entelurus aequoreus (assembly GCF_033978785.1). Taxonomy (NCBI): domain Eukaryota; kingdom Metazoa; phylum Chordata; class Actinopteri; order Syngnathiformes; family Syngnathidae; genus Entelurus; species Entelurus aequoreus. The sequence goes on from NC_084734.1 coordinate 21,664,028, forward strand.
TCCATAATTTTCAGGCCACTTAATAATAATACGCCAATGAAAAGGCAACATGCTGGTGTAAATAAAAAGGAAATGGTCCTTACACATTGGATTTTATTGCTCTGCGATAATCATGTTAAGGGAAAGTTGCACAGGGGAGAAGCGCACAGGATTTACACTACTTGGTGTCGTTTTGCTGAGATGGTTTCGCTTTATTGGATGTCAATAAGCACGTCAATACGCGTTGGGCAGCTGAACACCAAGCGCGGAGGCAGATAAAGATTCTATTTATCTAAGTCTACACTTAAGTATATTGAAGACTTTATTAGCCCCGTTTTGATGAGGAGGTGTTTTGTTTGCCACGGTTTTATCACACTGTCAAAGGTGAGCTGCTTTCGCCACAAATGGGAGGTGGAAAAAAAAAAAAAACTTCAATGTTAACTCGATCCGTGCTGCGCTGGCTTCTGGGCGACTCCAAGCCGAGCAGATGGCACGCTTGTCCAGGTTCCCCCTCAGCGACGCTGTGTATAATTCAAAAGTTAATTAGCTCTCTTTTTAAACTTGCACTTGTTCAACTTTCCACAATATGTAATGCGACAAAAACGTAAAGTCACATCTTGTGTTAGGGAAATGTAAAACAAAAAGTTTTTTAATAAAAAGCCTTAATGACTGTGTAAAGTTTGCAACAATATGAAATGTCGGAGATCAGACTGTTTTTCTTTCGTTTGCAGTGCATACCATTTCAGCTTCACATATGTCTTCTTCAGACTTGTGTATTTTTTATTTTTTTTATACCTTAAAGGCCTACTGAAACCCACCACTACCGACCACAGTCTGATAGTTTATATAGCAATGATGAAATCTTAACATTGCAACACATGCCAATACGGCCGGGTTAACTTATAAAGTGCAATTGTAAATTTCCGGCTAAACTTCCGGTTGAAAACGCCTTTGGATGATGACGTATGCGCGTGACGTAGCCAGTGAAACAGAAGTATCGGTACCCCATTGAATCCAATACAAAATAGCTCTGTTTTCATCTCATAATTCCACAGTATTCTGGACATCTGTGTTGGTGAATCTTTTGCAATTTGTTTAATGAACAATGAAGACTGCAAAGAAGAAAGTTGTAGGTGGGATCGGTGTATTAGCGGCGGACTACAGCAACACAACCAGGAAGACTTTAACTCGGATAGCAGACGTGCTAGCCGACGCTAGCCACCGACCGCACGGATGATCGTGGTGAAGTCCTTCGTCCTTCCGTCGATCGCTGGAACGCAGGTGAGCACGGGTGTTGATGAGCAGATGAGGGCTGGCTGGCGTAGGTGGAGCGCTAATGTTTTTATCATAGCTCTGTGAGGTCCCGCTATACTAAGTTAGCTTCAATGGCGTCGTTAGCAACAGCATTTTTAAGCTTCGCCAAGCTGGAAAGCATTAACCGTGTATTTACATGTTCATGGTTTAATAGTATTGTTGATTTTCTGTCTATCCTTCCAGTCAGGGGTTTATGTATTTTGTTTCTATCTGCATTTGAGCCAGATGCTATCACGTTAGCTCCCTAGCTAAGTTAGCTTCAATGGCGTCGTTAGCTTGTTGCTAACCTTCGCCAGGCTGGAAAGCATTAACCGTGTATTTACATGTCCATGGTTTAATAGTATTGTTGATCTTCTGTCTATCCTTCCAGTCATGGATTTATTTATTTTGTTTCTATATGCAGTTAAGCACGATGCTATCACGTTAGCTCCGTAGCTAAAGTGTTTCGTCGATGTATTGTCGTGGAGATAAAAGTCACTGTGAATGTCCATTTCGCGTTCTCGACTCTCATTTTCAAGAGGATATAGTATCCGAGGCGGTTTAAAATACAATTCCGTGAACCACAATAGAAAAAGGAGAGAGTGTGGAATCCAATGAGCCAGCTTGTACCTAAGTTACGGTCAGAGCGAAAAAAGATATGTCTTGCACTGCATTCTAGCCCGTCACTCTAACGTTCCTCATCCACGAATCTTTTATCCTCGCTCAAATTAATTGGGTAGACGTCGCTTTCTCGGTTCGAATCGCTCTAGCTGCATTGAAAACAATGGGGAAATGTGAGGAGGCGATCAACTGACTACGTCACGCTACTTCCGGTAGGGGCAAGGCTTTTTTTTATCAGCGACCAAAAGTTGCGAACTTTATCGTCTATGTTCTCTACTAAATCCTTTCAGCAAAAATATGGCAATATCGCGAAATGATCAAGTATGACACATAGAATGGATCTGCTATCCCCGTTTGAATAAAACATTTTTATTTCAGTAGGCTTTTAAAGTCTCCTGTTTTCTTCTGTTTTGTCCATGTCAAACTTACGGCCCGCGGGCCTCAATCGGGGCTCCGAACAGGTATAAACCAGCCCGCGAGACGAGACGGCTAAGTATAAAAAATTTAACTTCTGTTTTGAATGTGTCCACTGGATGTCACAATAGCAATTCTATTAGGCAAGCAAACGGTTTATACCAAACCCAAAACCAGTGAAGTTGGCACGTTGTGTAAATCGTAAATAAAAACCGAAAGCAATGATTTGCAAATCCTTTTCAACTTATATTCAATTGAATAGACTGCATAGACAAGATACTTAACATTCGAACTGGAAAACCTTGTTATTTTTTGCAATTATTAGCTCATTTAGAATTTGATGCCAGCAACATGTTTCAAAAAAGCTGGCACAAGTAGCAAAAAAGACTAAAAAAGTTGAGCAATGCTCCTCAAACACTTATTAGGAACATCCCACAGGTGAACAGGATAATTGGGAACAGGTGGGTACCATGATTGAGCATTTCATGGAAGCTGATTTTATACCCAGTCATTCACAAACAAGGATGGGGCGAGGGTCAGCATTTTGTGAACAAATGCATAAGCAAATTGTCGAACAGAAAACCACTGTCAGTAACTACAGTCCGTCGCTGCACCTGTAAGTGCAATTTAAAACCCAACTATGCAAAGCGGAAGCCATTTATCAACAACACCCAGAAACGCCGCTGGCTTCGCTGGGTCTGAGCTCATTTAAGATGGACTGGTGCAAATGTGTTCTGTGGTCTGACGAGTCCACATTTCAATTTTTTTTTGGAAACTGTGGACGTTGTGTCCTCCGGACAAAAGAGGAAAAGAACCATCCGGATTGTTATAGGCGCAAAGTTCAAAAGCCAGCATCTGTGATGGTATGGGGGTGTATTAGTGCCCAAGACATGAGTAACTTACACATCTGTGAATTCACCATTAATGCTGAAAGGTACATACAGCAACATATGTTGCCATCCAAGCAACGTCTTTTTCATGGCCGCCCCTGATTATTTCAGCAAGACAATGCCAAGCCACGTGTTACAACAGAGTGGCTTCATATTAAGAGTGCGGGTACTAGACTGGCCTGACTTTAGTCCAGACCTGTCTCCCGTTGAAAATGTGTGGCACAATATGAAGCCTAAAATACCACAGCGGAGACCCCCGGACTGTTGAACAACTTAAGCTGTACATCAAGCAAGAATGAGAAAGAATTCCACCTGAAAAGCTTAAAAATTTGGTCTCCTCAGTTCCCAAACGTTTACTGAGTGTTGTTAAAAGGAAAGGCCATGTAACACAGCGGTAAAAATGCCCCTGTGCCAACTTTTTTGCAATGTGTTGCTGCCATGAAATTCTAAGTTAATGATTATTTGCAAAAAAAAATAAAATAGTTTCTCAGTTCGAACATTAAATATATTGTCTTTGCAGTCTATCCAATTAAATATAAGTTGAACAGGATTAGCAAAGCATTGTATTCTGTTTTTATTTACCATTCACACAACGTGCCAACTTCATTGGTGTTGGGTTTTGTATAAACATGTAACTGATGTTCTGAATGTGTCCACAGGATGTCGCAATAGCAATTCTATTAGGCAAGCAAGCGGTTTATACAAGCAGTTATGCCAAGCAAGAGGTGCACATTAAAGTGTGGCTGTGGCTCCTCCCCTTTGACCCCCAAAAAATTAAAATCTGACGTTTTACGTATTCTGCTTCAAGCACATTTCCCAAAATGTCCCCGTCAAAGAGCAAAGTGGAATTCAACCCTCTTTAATAGTTCTTACCTCCGTTTAAGTTTGCTCAGGATTAATATGTGGAAGTGAAAAATGAAGTAATTGATGCCTGGGCGAGTTTTGATTTATTTAGTTCAGTGCCAGGTGGGCTGTGGCTTAAAGTTTAAGGGCTTTGTAGATACACTGAGACAAAGTCTGAATTCATTGTTTTTCCTCAGAATTATCAACTTATTTAGACTTGGACTTAGATTTAGACAAACTTTAATGATCCACAAGGGAAATTGTTCCACACAGTAGCTCAGTTACAATGATGGAAAGTGTAAGGATGGAAAGGACAATGCAGGTATAAATAGCCTAAATATAGCGATATAAAATATAACATATATACGTAATTTTTCCATAATATATGTACAGTATATTATATATACTGATATATTATATTATGTCTATATCATATATACAATATATAACAATGACCATGTACAATATTACAGTATATGTGACAGCTGCAGCATAAAATAGAGAGTAAATCCAGCAGAAAATAAAACAAAGAGAAGTAGCTAACATAGAAAGTGTCAAGTAATAGACAGATATCATCTATTGCTGTATGGCGAGTGATTATACAGCTGGATGGAGTGCGGAATGAAGGAGTTCTTGAATCGAACACTGTGGGAACGAAGCTGAAGGAGCCTGTTGGAGTATGAACTCCGCTGTCCCTCAATTGTCTGGTGGAGTGGGTGGGCAGGATTGTCCAGTGTCCTCCTGTCCCTCACTGACACAAACGCCTCCAATTTAAAGTGTTTTGTCAAAAGGATCAGTCATTTTGTTCTTTTTTTGGCCAAAAAATTAAAGTCCAGGCACCACGTGATGTCTACTGTATATTAGCTGTATTAGCCTACTATCAAAATGACTTGTAAAGTCTTATATAAGTGTTATAATAAAGGCAACACATGATGTAAGTGTCTATAATAGCTATTTTAGCCTACTATCAAAATTACTTTAACAGTCTTACACTAGTGCCATAATGAAGGCAACCCATTATGTAAGTGTCTATATTAGCCTACTATCAAATGAATTTAAAAGTCTTACAGTATATAAGTGTTATATCGAAGACAACACATGGTGTGTCTGTAATAGCCTACTATCAAAATGATTTTAAAAGTCTTATATAAGTGTTATAATGAAGACAACACACAATGTAAGTGTCTATTAGCCTACTATCAAAATGACTTGTAAAGTCTTATACAAGTGTTATAATAAAGGCAACACATGATGTAAGTGTCTATAATAGCTATTTTAGCCTACTATCAAAATTACTTAAACAGTCTTACACTAGTGCCATAATGAAGGCAACACATTATGTAAGTGTCTATATTAGCCTACTATCAAATGACTTTAAAAGTCTTACAGTATATAAGTGTTATATCGAAGACAACACATGGTGTGTCTGTAATAGCCTACTATCAAAATGATTTTAAAAGTATTATATAAGTGTTATAATGAAGACAACACACAATGTAAGTGTCTATATTAGCCTACTATCAAAATGACTTTAAAAGTCTTATATAAGTGTTATATCGAAGACAACACATGATGTGTCTGTAATAGCCTACCTTTTAAAATGATTTTAAAAGTCTTATTTAAGTGCTATAATGAAGGCAACACATGAAGTGTCTATAGTAGCTATTTTAGCCTACTATCAAAATTACGTTAACAGTCTTATACAAGTGTCATAATGAAGGCAACACATGATGTGTCTATATTAGCCTACTATCAAAATGACTTTAAAAGTCTTATATAAGTGTTATAATGAAGACAACACACGATGTAAGTGTCTATATTAGCCTACTATCAAAATGACTTTAAAAGTCGTATATAAGTGTTATAATGAAGACAACACACGATGTAAGTGTCTATATTAGTCTACTATCAAAATGACTTTAAAAGTCGTATATAAGTGTTATAATGAAGACAACACACGATGTAAGTGTCTATATTAGCGTATTATCAAAATGACTTTAAAAGTCTTATATAAGTGTTATAATGAAGACAACACACGATGTAAGTCTCTATATTAGTCTACTATCAAAATGACTTTAAAAGTCGTATATAAGTGTTATAATGAAGACAACACACGATGTAAGTGTCTATATTAGCGTATTATCAAAATGACTTTAAAAGTCTTATATAAGTGTTATAATGAAGACAACACACGATGTAAGTGTCTATATTAGCCTACTATCAAAATTACTTTAAAAGTCTTAAGTGTTATAATGAAGACAACACACGATGTAAGTGTCTATTAGCCTACTATCAAAATTATGTTAAAAGTATTGTGTCATAATGAAGGCAACACATGATGCAAGTGTCTATATTAACTATATTAGCCTGCTATCAAAATGACTTTAAAAGTCTTATACAAGTGTCATAATGAAGGCAACACATGATGTGTCTGTATTAACTATATTAGCCTACTATCAAAATGATGTTAAAAGTCTTATGTGTCATAATGACGGCAACACATAATGTAAGTGTCTATATTAACTATATTAGCCTACTATCAAAATGACTTTAAAAGTCTTACACAAGTGTCATAATGAAGGCAACACATGATGTAAGTGTCTATATTAACTACATTAGCTTACTATCAAATGACATTAACAGTCTTACACATGTGTCATAATGAAAACAACACGTGAGTGTCTATATTAGCCTACTATCAAAATGACTTTGAAAGTCTTATAAGTGTTATAATGTCTTTGTTTATAATGTATATTTTCTGCTGGATTTACTCTCCATTTTATGCTGCAGCTGTTACATATACTGTAATATTGTACATGGTAATTGTTATATTTTCAAGATTAAACAGACAGTTTGCCGTACAATGAAAATCTTACTTTGCTAGTCCACCCTTCAGCAAGTCACACGGTACTTCGCTCAAATAAAAATTGATATACAAGGCACAGTAAGTAACATTACAATATTGCACATTCTGATTGACAGGCAACAGTATAAATATGGAGGTGACCTTGGGTCACAGCAGCAGTTAAAATTGTCTTCAGTGATCAAAGGTGAAAAGTGTCTACTTAAGGGGTGTCCAAAGTGCGGCCCGGGGGCCATTTGCGGCCCGCAGCTAATTGTTTGCCGGCCCACCACACATTCTGGAAATGTTAATGCAAAAATTAAAACAACATTTAAAAAAGTGGAATGAGGTGAAATCTAACTAGAAAAAGTTGCAATGTTGACACAAAGCTACCATGCAGGCTTTTTTTTTCTTTTGTCTAACTTTCTTTTTTCTTTTTTTGCTATTGCTCCAAAAAAAACAAAAAACAATCTTATAATGAATTATTGACCTATTCAAGGCTCCAATTATTTCAAATATTTCACTTTAAAATGTTTTATGTGGTAAATATTGCATATATTGTGTGGTTGCCATATAAAAACATCAACATTTTATTTGACAAAAGAGCATAAAACAAACAAAATAATAGTTCAAAAGTAAAATTGACAGTTGATCTCGTAACTTAAGTGTTGAAAGTAAAAAAAAAACTAATACAAATGTATCACTTTATGAGTGGGGCACCTTTTGGATCCCAAATATATTTAATGGGATTGTATTTATCTTTTCACTGTGATTACTCAAAAATAATAATGAATTAAAATCAATGGTGTCCTGCATTATTTATATTTTTAAGGCTCTAATTACTTCACATCAATCATTGCTTTCTGAATGTTTTGGGCAGTGGGGGAAATACTGCATATTTCAGTTTATTATAAAAAACTAAGTTGTCTTTGACAGAAAAGGCATAAAACCTTTTGTTTTTTTAAACTTTATATCAACCTGAAGTTGATATACTGTACAGATTTACTGTAAGCGTTATATAAATAAAAAAATAATAATTTGACTTGTTTTTAACATTTTAATGACTTAGACCCTTTATGGTCCCCGGGAGCCCTAAAGGTAAAAACCAAACAAAATCCATATATTTTGTTATGGTTTGAAAATGAAAAATATCAAAATGGCCCCCGCTTGCTTTGATTTTTCAGTGTGCGCCCCTCAGTGGAAAAAGTTTGGACACCCCTGGTCTACAGTGATGGTTCACAGTTCGGGGGTGGTCATTGTAGCTGTCTTTTGTTCAAAAAGATAAAAGTGTGGGGGGGTAGCTAGCATTCACAAATTATTGTATATATTATATAAAAATATAATATATCAGTATATATCATATACTGTATATATATATATATATATATATATATATATATATATATATATATATATATATATATATATATATATATATAAAATGTAAATATTACATATGTTTTATATTGTTATTATGGTACATTTTTAGTCTACTTTATACCTTCATTATCCTATCCATCCTTTGTTACTGAGCTACTCTGTGGATTTCCCGTGTGGATCATTATAGTTTGTCTAAGTCTATTTTAGACCAAAGTGAAACAGAAAAAAAACAATCCGAATTGGTCTTTATTTTTATGTTATTATGCCATGATTTTTACCATTCCGCCCCACTTGGGAATATATTTTCCTCCATGTGGCTCCTGAGCTAAAATGAGTTTGACACCCCCGATGTAAAGCGTATTTGAGTACCTAGCACATGTGTATTCTTATTCTTGATGCTTGATGACATGATGTGCAGGTCACATACTGAATGGTCATGATGTGATAGGAGCCTAAGAGGCTTTTCAATAATAAAAGTAAACCATTTTCAAAAGTTGCCTTTTCTAAAAGGGATGACTGAGCCACTAAATAATGCTCAGGGTTACAAGCTGTCACGGCTGGAGTGTGAAACATGGCGTTATTCAGCATGTTGAGGTAATGTGACTTTCTCTGTCATGTTTGCAGTACCACGACCTTGACTCTTGGCTTTTAGGTGGGACTTGAACAGTGATCCCTTTGGGCCAAACCTAGGGCTGGTTTACATTGCACAACACATCAGATTGTTTTGCCTGCAAGTGACAGAGATTGCATACTTTTTGGCAATCTAAACGCTCCAAAGAGCTTTAAATCATCAGATTTGGGCCGAAACAGGAAGTAGTCCGGATCCGATATGAATCTGATCTTTTTTTAAATGTGACGTCATTCTAAACCAGAGGTGTCCAAAGTGCGGCCCGGGGGCTATTCGCGGCCTGCAGCTAATCGCTAACACATTCTGCAAAAATTGCAAAACTGATAGTATTGCAAGAAAATTAAAAAAAACATTTTAAAAAAAGTGGAATGAGGTGAAATCTAACGAGAAAAAGTTGCAATTTTGACACAAAGCTGCCATGCAGGCTGTTTGTTTTTTGTTTTTTTGTCTTTGTTTTTTTTGTTTTTTTTGCCATTGCTCAAAAAAAAAAAAAAAAGACAAAAAATCTCTGTTACAATTAATTGTTACTTAAAAAAAATCACTTTAAAATGTTTAATGTGGAAAAAATATTGCATATATTGTGTGGTTGCCATAAAAAAACATCAAAGTTTTATTTGACAAAAGAGCATAATACAAACAAAATAATAGTTCAAACGTAAAATCGACAGATATATCTGAAGTTGATCTCGAAATGTAAGTGTTAAAAGTAAAAAAAAAAAAACTAATGAAAATGTATCACTTTATGAGTGGGGGACCTTTTGGATCCATAATATATTTAGTAGGATTTGATTTAACATTTCACTGTGATTACTCAAAAATATTAAAGAATTAAAATCAATGGTGTCCTGCATTATTGATCTTTTAGGGCTCTAATTACTAAATACTGCATATTTCAGTTTTACTATAAAAAACAAAGTTGTCTTTGACAGAAAAGGCATAAAACCTTTTTTTTTTTAACTTTATATCAACCTGAAATTGATATAGAGATTTACTGTAAGCGTTAAATAAAAAATAATAATAATTTGACTTATTTTTTAAATTTTAATGACTGAGACCCTTTATGGTCCCCGGGAGCCCTAAAAGTAAAAAAAAATAAAAAAATAAAAATCCATATATTTTGTTAAGGTTTGAAAATGAAAAATATCAAAATGGCCCCCGCATGCTTAAATTTTTCCGTGTGCGGCCCTCAGTGGAAAAAAATTGGACACCCCTGGTCTAAACGGAAATGTGACCAGATTGCGACTTTTACGTCATCTTTGGGCGATCTCCGTCATTCGTGTGCACAATCCGGTTTCGATTCGGCCACTGAAGGTATTTTTTCAGTGGCCGAATTTTCAATGCATCATGAAAATCAATAGTATGCAAATAAATTGTAACATTACCTAAGTCAGCTCATGGTGCTCGACTGCTTGTTTCCCAGCGAGTGTTTGGAGTGACAGCATGTGCAAAAAAAGGTATCAATATACGGCATCGTTTGATTTCACATTGATCTGTACCCGGTAGTGTTGTACCCATACCAAAATATATTTTGATGCATTTCTAAATGAAGGGGACCACAAAAATCATTATTGCCTTTATTTTAACAAAAAAGCTAATGGTACTTTAAACATATGTTTATTATAGCAAGTTTGTCCTTAAATAAAATAGTGAACATACTAGACAACTTGTCTTTTAGTAGTAAGTAAAGAAACAAAGGCTCCTAATTAGTCTGCTGACGTATGCAGTAAGATATTGTCATTTTCCATTCTATTATTTTGTCAACATTTTTAAGGACAAGTGGTAGAAAATGAACAATTAATCTATTGGCTCATTTACTGTTAAAATCTGCTTATTTTCTGTTTCAACATGTTCTATCTACACTTCTGTTAAAATGTAATAATCACTTATTCTTCTGCTGTTTGATACTTTACATTAGTTTTGGATGATACCACGATATAACCAGGAAGGCGCCATCATCCTGTCTAGAAACATAGACTACTATTTAAGTCTCACTTGACTGACTACACTAGAGCAAGCCCGGTCACAGGCAATTACAATGTCTGTTAGTCCGGGTGAGGAGTCAGTTAAGCTAGAACTAGCCAGCGCCAGGCTGGATAATCCATGTACGCATAGCAATTCTCTTAGAATAATACAGAATTCACATAATGTTTTTTCTGTTGTGTCTGTGTCAGAGGTAGACATGCATTCTACTGAGGTGGCAAATTATGATATGTCCAGTCTATTGCAGCACCAAGCAAACAATCGGAAAATTCCCGTCATATCAATTCCTAGATATGGTCGAAACTATTTAAAGTGCACTACGCATAATAAACGCAACATTGTTAATATTGGTACTACGGATAATCTTAACAAAAACTCGTCAAAACAGCCCAATACCTATTATATGGGCTTTTTAAACATAAGATCATTGTCTCCCAAGGCGTTATTAGTTAATGAGGTCATTAGAGACAACAATCTTAACGTCATTGGTCTTAGCGAAACCTGGCTCAAACCAGACAAATTTTTTGCGCTAAATGAGGCATCTCCTCCTAACTATACGAATGCGCATGTTGCCCGTCCTCTTAAAAGGGGAGGGGGTGTCGCACTAATATACAATGAAAATTTCAACCTTACCCCTAACCTAAATAATAAATATAAATCGTTTGAGGTGCTTACTATGAGGTCTGTCACACCGCTACCTCTCGACCTGGCTGTTATCTACCGCCCCTGGGCCCTATTCGGACTTTATCAGTGAATTCTCAGAGTTCGTTGCTGATCTAGTGACGCACGCCGACAATATAATCATAATGGGGGACTTTAATATCCATATGAATACCCCATCGGACCCTCAGTGCGTGGCGCTCCAAACCATAATTGATAGCTGTGGTCTTACACAAATAATACATGAACCCACGCATCGCAACGGTAATACAATAGATCTAGTGCTTGTCAGGGGTGTCACCACCTCCAAAGTTATGATACTTCCATGTACTAAAGTAATGTCCGATCATTACCTTATCAAATTTGAAGTTTTGACTCATTGTCAACAAGCTAATAATCATAATAATTGCTATAGCGGCCGCAACATTAATGCTGCCACAACGATGACTCTTGCTGACCTACTGCCTTCGGTAATGGCACCATTCCCAAATGATGTCGGCTCTATTGATAACCTCACTAACAACTTTGACGATGCCTTGCGCGAAATTATTGATAGTATAGCACCGCTAAAGCAAAACAGGGCCCCTAAAAGGCGCACCCCATGGTTTACAGAAGAAATTAGAGCTCATAAATGATCATGTAGAAAGCTGGAACGCAAATGGCGCGCGACTAAACTTGAGGTTTTCCATCAAGCAGGGAGTGATAGTTTAATAACTTATAAACGCATGCTTACCTTAGCTAAAGCTAAATACTACTCAAATCTCATCCGCCTCAACAAAAACGATCCTAAATTTCTGTTTAGTACAGTAGCATCGCTAACCCAATAAGGGACTCCTCCCAGTAGCTCCACCCACTCGGCAGATGATTTTATGAATTTCTTTAATAAGAAAATTGAACTCATTAGAAAGGAGATTAAAGACAACGCATCCCAGCTACAACTGGGTTCTATTAACACAAATACGACTGTATATACGACGGACACTGCCCTCCAAAATAGTCTCTCTATATTTGATGAAATAACATTAGAGGAATTATTACAGCGTGTAAGTGGGATAAAACAAACAACATGTTTACTTGACCCACTTCCTGGGAAACTTATCAAGGAACTGTTTGTATTATTAGGTCCATCAGTGTTAAATATTATAAACTTATCACTTTCCTCCGGCACTGTTCCCCTAGCATTCAAAAAAGCGGTTATTCATCCTCTGCTCAAAAGACCTAACCTCGATCCTGACCTCATGGTAAACTACCGACCGGTCTCCCACCTTCAGTTTATTTCCAAAATTCTCGAAAAAATTGTTGCACAGCAGCTAAATGAACACTTAGTGACTAACAATCTCTGTGAACCTTTTCAATCCGGTTTCAGGGCAAATCACTGTACGGAGACAGCCCTCGCAAAAATGACTAATGATCTATTGCTAACGATGGATTCTGATGCGTCAACTATGTTGCTGCTTCTTGATCTTAGCGCCGCTTTCGATACCGTCGATCATAATATTTTATTAGAGCGTATCAAAACGCGTATTGGGATGTCAGACTTAGCCTTGTCTTGTCTCTTATCTTACTGACAGGATGCAGTGCGTCTCCCATAACAATGTGACTTCGGACTATGTCAAGGTAACGTGCGGAGTTCCCCAGGGTTCAGTTCTTGGCCCTGCACTCTTTAGTATTTACATGCTGCCACTAGGTGACATCATACACAAATACGGTGTTAGCTTTCACTGTTATGCTGATGACACTCAACTCTACATGCCCCTAAAGCTGACCAACACACCAAATTGTAGTCAGCTAAAGGCGTGTCTTAATGAAATTAAACAATGGATGTCCGCTAACTTTTTGCAACTCAACGCTAAGAAAACGGAAATGCTGATTATCGGTCCTGCTTGACACCGACATCTATTTAATAATACCACCTTAACATTTGACAACCAAACAATTACACAGGCGACTCGGTAAAGAATATGGGTATTATCTTCGACCCAACTCTCTCGTTTGAGTCACACATTAAGAGTGTTACTAAAACGGCCTTCTTTCATCTCCGTAATATCGCTAAAATTTGTTCCATCTTGTCTACTAGCGACGCTGAGATCATTATTCATGCGTTCGTTACGTCTCGTCTCGATTACTGTAACGTATTATTTTCGGGTCTCCCTATGTCTAGCATTAAAAGATTACAGTTGGTACAAAATGCGGCTGCAAGACTTTTGACAAAAACAAGAAAGTTTGATCATATTACGCCTATACTGGCTCACCTGCACTGGCTTCCTGTTCACTTAAGATGCAACTTTAAGGTTTTACTACTTACGTATAAAATACTACACGGTTTAGCTCCAGTCTATCCCGCCGATTGTATTGTACCATATGTCCCGGCAAGAAATCTGCGTTCAAAGAACTCCGGCTTATTAGTGATTCCCAGAGCCAAAAAAAAGTCTGCGGGCTATAGAGCGTTTTCTATTCGGGCTCCAGTACTATGGAATGCCCTCCCGGTAACAGTTAGAGATGCTACCTCAGTAGAAGCATTTAAGTCCCATCTTAAAGCTCATTTGTATAATCTAGCCTTTAAATAGACCCCCCTTTTTAGACCAGTTGATCTGCCGTTTCTTTTCTTCTCTCCTCTTCTCCCCTGTACCTTGCGAGGGGGAGTTGCATAGGTCTGGTGGCCATGGATGAAGTGCTGGCTGTCCAGAGTCGGGACCCCGGGTGGACCACTAGCCTGTGCATCGGTTGGGGACATCTCTGCGCTGCTGACCCGTCTCCGCTCGGGATGGTTTCCTGCTGGCCCCACTATGGACTGGACTCTCGCTGATGTGTTGGATCCACTGTGGACTGGACTTTCACAATATTATGTCAGACCCACTCGACATCCATTGCTTTCGGTCTCCCACATATGCGGTCCTCTCCAAGGTTTCTCATAGTCATTCACCGACGTCCCACTGGGGTGAGTTTTTCCTTGCCCGTATGTGGGCTCTGTACCGAGGATGTCGTTGTGGCTTGTGCAGCCCTTTGAGACACTTGTGATTTAGGGCTATATAAATAAACATTGATTGATTGATTGATTGACCACAAATTTAGGTATCGATCCGATACCAAGTAGTTACAGGATCATACATTGGTTATATTCAAAGTCCTCATTTGTCCAGGGACGTATTTTTTGAGTTTATAAACATAAAATAAATAAACAAAAAAACGAAAGAAGATGTAGTGAAGCCAAAAAATATTGATGTAATCATAGTAGTATGGACTCCTGTACTTGGTATCATTACAGTGGATGTTAGGTGTAGATCCAGCAACTGCATTTGTTTACGTTTTGACGCCGGTGAGCTATGGTGTGTAGTGAAGCATGTTTAGCTATTCCTCGTCCTGCAGTGATAATGTTACGTGTAAGAAACATACTTTATTTGTCGCCATGGAGGCGAGGATTAGTGATTTAGATGTAGTTAAAACACTGCCGACTGTGGATGGACTTTAGCTAGCCATGGCTTAAAGCACCATTTGCTGAGGGTGTTTTTAGTGTTACTTTATCTTTAGTTTTTCAAGCCAAAATGCGTCCATTCTCCCTTTTCTGTCTCCACCCTGTGTCTGCTTGTAAGTACTCCGTGTGTGTGTGTGTGCGCTGCCAAACATGCTTCTCTGGGGGTTGGGGGACCGGTACTTTTTTAGAGGCGGTATAGTACCGAATATGATTCATTAGTATTGCGGTACTGTACTAATACCGGTATACCGTACCACCTACTCAGTGGCCTATTGTTATCAATCAATCAATCAGTGTTTATTTATATAGCCCTAAATCAAAAGTGTCTCAAAGGGCTGCACAAGCCACGACGACATCCTCTGTTCAGATCCCACAAAAGGGCAAGGAAAAACTCACAACCCAGTGGGATGTCAATGTGAATGACTATGAGAAACCTTGGAGAGGACCGCAGATCTAGGAGAGACCGGATGTAATGGACGTCGAGTGGGTCTAGCATAATATTGTGAAAGTCCAGTCCATAGTGGATCTAACATAATAGTGAGAGTCCAGTCCATAGTGGGGCCAGCAGGAGACCATCCCGAACGGAGACGGGTCAGCAGCGCAGAGATGTCCCCAACCGATGCACAGGCGAGCGGTCCACCCCGGGTCCCGACTCTGGACAGCCAGCACCTCATCCATGGCTACCGGACCTGTGCCCCCCCCCCCAAAACCCCCTCAGTGGTTCTTAACCTGGGTTCGATCGAACCGTAGGGGTTCGGTGAGTCGGCCTCAGGGGTTCGGCGGAGGTCAAAACACACAAGACTCATCGTGTAAATAAAAACGTCTCACTATCGGCGTTTTACGGATACGGCAACAGCAGAAGTCACACTGATTTGCAGGTGTGTAATTTGTTGTGAGTTTATGCACTGTTTTGGTTTTGTTGTGTGAACAAGGTGATGTTCATGCACGGTTCATTTTGTGCACCAGTATAAAAAACATGGTAACACTTTAGTACAGGGAACATATTCACCATTAATTAGTTGCTTATTAACTGGCAAATTAGTAACATATTGGCTCTTAACTAGTCATTATTAAATACGTATTAATGCCTTATTCGGCATGGCCTTATCATAACCCTAACCCTCTAACCCAAACCCTAACCCTAACCAAACAACTCTAAATTAAATCTTTGTTACTTAGAATATTTTCCCCTAGTGTCCAAAAAACTCTAAATTAAAGGCCTACTGAAACCCACTACGACCGACCACGCAGTCTGATAGTTTATATATCAATGATGAAATCTTAACATTGCAACACATGCCAATACGGCCGGGTTAACTTATAAAGTGCAATTTTAAATTTCCCGCTAAACTTCCGGTTGAAAACGCCTTTGGATGATGACGTATGCGCGTGACGTAGCCAGTGAAACAAGTATCGGTACCCCATTGAAGCCAGTACAAAATAGCTCAGTACATCTGTGTTTGTGAATCTGTTGCAATTTGTTCATTGCATTATGGAGAAAGAATCTGAGCAAGCAAAGAAGAAAGTTTATAAATGGTTGATTTATATAGGCTAGTAAGGTAAAGTTTTGTACCTGACAAGGTAAATCAACCATTTATAAATACACATTAGTAGGCTAAATGAACCTCTTCAACATAAAAGAAGAAAGTTGTCGGTGCGAAGCGGAGTATTTTGCGAGGGAAGTCAGCAACACAACACAGCCGGTGTTTCATTGTTTACATTCCCGAAAGATGCAGTCAAGATCGAAGAACTCGGACAACAGAGACTCTTACCAGGAGGACTTTGACTTCAATACACATACGCCTGTAGAGAACTGCGACAACACAGACTCTACCAGGATTACTTTGATTTGGATACGCAGACGTGGTTCCGTGAGTACGCAGCTGCGCTTCCAAACATTTGATCCCTTGCCCGTACGTGCGTGTCACGTACGTAACTTTGGGTAAATATATAAGCTTTATGAACCTTGGGTTAGGTGAACGGTCCTTTGGGCTGAGTGATTGTGTGTGTTGTGCAGGTGTTTGAATTGTATTGGCGGGTTATATGGACGGGAGCTAGGAGCTAGCATAACAAACACCTAGGTTTGTTATGCGGGATTAATTTGTGGCATATTAAATATAAGCCTGGTTGTGGTGTGGCTAATAGAGTATATATATGTCTTGTGTTTATTTACTGTTGTAGTCATTTCCAGCTGAATATCAGGTCCCACCCGCCTCTCACAGCATATTCCCTATCTGAATCGCTTCCACTCCCCACTAGTCCTTCACTTGCACTTTCCTCATCCACAAATCTTTCATCCTCGCTCAAATTAATGGGGAAATCGTTGCTTTCTCGGTCCGAATCGCTCTCACTTCTGGCCGCCATCACTGTAGTGAAATGTTCAACTGACTACGTCATGCTACTTCCGGTTCGGGCAAGGCTTTTTTTGTCAGATACCAAAAGTCGCGATCTTTATCGTCGTTGTTCTCTACTAAATCCTTTCAGCAAAAACATGGCAATATCGCGAAATGATCAAGTATGACACATAGAATAGATCTGCTATCCCCGTTTAAATAAAAAAAAATCATTTCAGTAGGCCTTTAAGTCTTTGTTACTTAGAATGTGTTCCCCATCCTAAAGTGTTACCAAAAACATAAATCTTTGTCTTGAATTTGAAAAAAAAACATTTTATTTTTCACTAAAGAAGGGTTCGGTGAATGCGCATATGAAACTGGTGGGGTTCGGTACTTCCAACAAGGTTAAGAACCACTGGGTGAGAGTGTCCGCCCTGAGATCGGTAGGTTGTGAGTTCAAACCTATTAAAAAAAAAAAGACTATTAAAAAGAAATGGGACCCATTACCTCCCTGCTTGGCACTCAGCATCAAAGGTTGGAATTGGGGTAAAATCACCCAAAAATTATTCCGGGGCGTGGCCACTGCTGCTGCTCACTGCTCCCCTCACCTCCCAGGGGGTGATCGAGGGTGATGGGTCAAATGCAGAGAATGATTTTGCCACACCTAGTGCGTGTGTGTGTGTGTGATAATAATTGATACTTTAAAAACCTACTGGCAATCAGTCGGCACCAATCTCTAACGCCCGCTGCCACCTAGTGGCTTGGATGACCACAATGAACCGCAGCTCATCCGCACAAACATCGCTGTCACATTGCAACCGACAGCGATGCCATTCCTGTCCGGTCGTCAAAACACCGAGCAGGAATAAACGACTGCGGACACGCGCTTTTCCCTCATGGCGGCGATTGTGACCACGGCCCGGGGCATGGCCCCGAGTCCTGCCTGACCATTATCTTGACAGATTGCAGTGGGACCAGTTGAACGGAACGGGCGCACTTCACGGCGCGCCTCGCCGATGGGGCCCGAGGATTAGAAGAAATGGGGAAAAAAAATGAAAGCGCAAATTGCGGTAACAAACGCCGGTCACTAAGCATGCTTCCGTGCGCTTCTTGCCACTTTCAAGCAAGGTATTTACACTGTGAAATAAACTGTTATGTGGGAGGCTGCAGACACAGCAGATCTCATTAGTGTTAAACTATGAGGAGCACCGGGACCCGAGGGAAGAAGGCTTGTCAGGCTTTCAGTGTGTCTTTAAGGTATCGCATCATAACCCTTTTAAAATTATTTTTCTCAAACTATGTTGAGGCAGCTTCATGAGATTTTTTTATTTTTTTTACTTTAAACACACATTCTTATTCTTTTCACTTATATGAGGCCAGACTTGAAGATAGAATAAGTTGGCATTGTGTACTCAAACTTTTTTTTCTGCCAAGTACCAGTTCGGAAAAAACCCTCCTGGCTCTCCTAGTATCGCCATATTGAGCAACATTGAAATACAGTAGCGTAGTTGACCTAAGTATTTATTAAAAACAAAACAGGGGTTTTATTTCATGAATGTTTATTACTTCATGAATGTTTTTTGTGACCAACAAGTATGTGCTCCAATCACTCCATCACAAAAAAATAAGAGTTGTAGAAAGTATTGGAAACTCAAGACAGCCATGACATTATATTCTTTACAAGTGTGTGTACACTTTTGACCATGACTGTATGTATTGTTGCATTGGAAACTATTGTATTGTTTTTTTTTATTGTATTGTTAATAGAAGTAATTATTATTATTCACTATCAATAGTACTATTTCTATTGGTAATTGTATTGCTCCATTTGTAGTGTAATAAGGTTTATTGTCATTTCTGTGTGAGCAGAGAAGCAGTTATTAATATTTATTTCACTACAGTGACGTGCGGTGAGGTTCATGACTGGTGAGGCGCTGACTTCATCACAGTCAGATTTACAAACTTATGAAACCTAAAGAGTATCTTATTCACCATTTGATTGGCAGCAGTTAACGGGATATGTTTAAAAGCTCATACCAGCATTCTTCCCTGCTTGGCACTCGGCATCAAGGGTTGGAATTGGGGGTTAAATCACCAAAAATGATTCCCGGGCGCGGCGCCACTGCTGCCCACTGCTCCCCTCACCTCCCAGGGGGTGAACAAGGGGATGGGTCAAATACAGAGGACACATTTCACCACACCTAGTGTGTGTGTGTGTGTGTGACAATCATTGGTACTTTAACTTTACACATACTAACTGTAGCACACAAAAAAGCACATTTAATAAAAAAAACGTTATTATGGTCTTACCTTTACTTATAAATGAAGTCCATGCGCTGCTGTTGTGCTGGATTAATGCACTCCCGCCGTAGAATGCACCCCCTGACTGGAGTGTTATATCAACTAAAGCCCACACTTAAACTTTCCACGTGCAAGATTGAATCTATTTAAAAAAGTTATTTAATAAGAAGCCAAAAAGTGCAAAAACTATAATGTTTGTGTTGGAGGAGTTGTGAATGAATGACATATGAAATCCGTGCTGCAGTCTGCAGGTGTACCTAATGTTGTGGCCCTGCACCAAATAATAATATGAATCCATTTAATAAATAAAGCCCAATACAAATACGGTAACAAGAGAAGTATCCCACACTTTTCTTTTGTAAAGTAAATCTGTACATACAATATGGGCATCTACATCACCTATATGATTTGCCCGAGTAGCTGGACAAGACCAAAAAAATAAAAAGTTAGCAAAATATCTATATATGTGTTATTATATATGTAATTGACTTTTCTGACATCTGTTTGGTTTGCTAGAATTATCTGCCTCGCTTCTGGTAACCAGACTCCAAATGTGACTTTTTACCACAGTGCCATTTTTTCTTTAAATAAAGGAACAATTAGGGAAATAGTGTTTTTCTTCCAACGGAGAAGCTACTACGCTAATAAAGTGCATGCTAACTTAGTTTAATGTGGGTCATTTAACAACTCTTCTTCTCAAAACACTAGTTGTTGAACATAATGTGTCTAGCTTGATGAACAGGTAGCTGGTAATGGGTAACTTATCAAAGGCTCTAATAATATTTGCTTTAACTCTTCGTATTTTTAGTGTTTTATTCTGACATTATGCTTCTATTTAATGTAGACCCGTTCTGAGAAGTAAAAGAGGAGCGATGTTCATGTGTTGTTAATATTCAGTGTTTTTCATAGTTTTTCATGTTCATAGTTAATATTGTAAATCTCACTTTCTTTATTTTCATGTACATTTTGGGTGTCCCATTCAGTAAAAAACTGTAAAATTCCATTCTGGTTTTTTTAGAACTCTATCGGACATTGTGACTTTTGGTATTAGTTTTCCAGGAAAAAAAGGCACCCAAACACACATAATGTACAGCAGATTTTTACAGCTAAAAGTGTGTACATATAAGTTATACACACATAAACATTGCCCCCCCCCAGACAAGTTTTCTCTCAATGTGGCCCCCCAGTCAAAATATTTGCCCAGCTCTAATTTAAAGGCCTACTGAAACCCACTACTACCGACCACGACCACGCAGTCTGATAGTTTATATATCAATGATGAAATCTTAACGTTGCAACACATGCCAATACGGCCGGGTTAACTTATAAAGTGCAATTTTAAATTTCCCGGCAAACTTCCGGCTGAAAACGTTTCGATATGATGACGTTTGCGAGTGACGTTAACAGTGGAAGCGGAAGTATTCGGAGCCCATTGAATCCAATACAAAAAGCTCTGTTTTCATTTCAAAATTCCACAGTATTCTGGACATCTGTGTTGGTGAATCTTTTGCAATTTGTTTAATGAACAATGGAGACTGCAAAGAAGAAAGCTGTAGGTGCGATCGGTGTATTAGCGGCGGCCTACAGCAACACAACCAGGAGCACTTTGAGGATAGCAGACGCGCTAGCCGAACGACCTCACCTTGACCTCCTCCGTCTCCGGGCCGCGAACCGCATCGGTGATCGGGTGAAGTCCTTCGTCGTACCGTCGATCGCTGGAACGCAGGTGAGCACGGGTCGTGATGAGCAGATGAGAGCTGGCGTAGGTGCAGAGCTAATGTTTTTAGCATAGCTCTGTCGAGGTTCCGTAGCTAAGTTAACTTCAATGGTGTCGTTAGCAACAGCATTATTAAGCTTCGCCAAGCTGGAAAGAATTAACCGTGTATTTACATGTCCAGAGTTTGGTAGTATTGTTGATCTTCTGTCTATCCTTCCAGTCAGGAACTTATTTGTTTTGTTTATAAATGCAGTAAAGCCCAAAGCTATCACGTTAGCTCAGTAGCTAAAGTGTTTCGCCAATGTATTGTCGTGGAGATAAAAGTCACTGCGAATGTCCATTTTGCGTTCTCGACTCTCATTTTCAAGAGGATATAGTATCCGAGGTGGTTTAAAATACAAATCTGTGATCCACAATAGAAAAAGGAAAGAGTGTGGAATCCATTGAGCCAGCTTGTACCTAAATTACGGTCAGAGCGAAAAAATATATGTTCTGCACTGCACGCTAGTCCTTCACTTTCACGTTCCTCATCCACAAATCTTTCATCCTCGCTCAAATTAATGGGGTAATCGTCGCTTTCTCGGTCCGAATCTCTCGCTGCTGGTGAAACAATAGGAAAATATGAGCAGTCCTTCCTCCGGTGTCGTCACGCTACTTCCGGTAGGGGCAAGGCTTTTTTTTAATCAGAGACCAAAAGTTGCGAACTTTATCGTCGTTGTTCTATACTAAATCCTTTCAGCAAAAATATGGCAATATCGCGAAATGATCAAGTATGACACATAGAATGGATCTGCTATTCCCGTTTAAATAAAAAAAATTCATTTCAGTAGGCCTTTAATGACAAGTTAACACAAGATAGCGTAAACACAATAACACATTTGAAATGTTGTCAGTCATATTAATACAACACATTTTTAAGTCAAAGTAATTATACCTGTTCTATCATAAAGGGGCACTCTGAATTGAATCTGATTTAAGTTAAGCAGAAAACATGTATATGCCAGAAAAAATCTGTTTATTTTATTCTATTTATTGTTAAATATTGAAAAACGTATTTCCCCATTTACAGTATTCATATTACTCCAGAACCCGCTCATCTCAATACATTCTGGTTAGAGTAAAAAAGTATAAACATGTATGTGTAGATTTTCAGTCAACAGTTCATATAATCCACAAAAATGTAATGGAAGTGACACGAAACCTCTTCAAAAAACAGGACATGTTTGGTTGCCTCCATTCAACAGAAATGGTATGGGGAAAATATTAATATTTTAATATGTTTTTTGTAAGAGGACAAACATGACACAAACCTTTCTAATTGTTAGAAAACCCACTGTTTATTTTTAAGGACATAATTTTGTCCTAATTTCAGCGGTCCTCGAACTCACAGTAGTTTATTTACATGTACAACTTTCTCCGACGTTGCCACAGAAAGGCTTGTTTTATGCCACTCCTTCTTTGTCTCATTTTGTCCACCAAACGTTTTATACTGTGCATGAATGCACAAAGGTGAGCTTCGTTGATGTTATTGACTTGGAGTGCGGATCAGTCGTACTTGGACAGGGCATGATTGTAAGCTAATCGATGCTAACATGCTGTTTATGCTAGCTGTATATACATATTGCATCATTATGCCTCGTTTGTAGGTATAGTTGAGCTCATTTAAGTTCCTTTATATATGTCCTCTATTTAATTTATATTTGCATGTCTCATGACACATTATCTGCGTGTAATATTGGGTGCATTTCTGATAGTTTGCGTGCCATGTTGTTCCAGACCACAGCAAACATTACCCAACTTGCAAATATTGTAGAAAATCCATTAGACAGCCTGCCGTTTCCTTTAACTTGGACACACACATACAGTATATATCTTCGGCCATTCTAAGCCAGTCATTTCCAGAAGTTATCTGACCCTCTGATAAATTTTACTAATGTTTTCCAAATTTGTAAAAATGTGTAGAATGGAATGTACGAGGCTACTTTTAAACTTGACCACCCGCGGGGAAAGGCCAGTTCGTTGAGGACATTCACTGCAGAGTGATACGTGCTTTCATGTCTCCAAAATATACAAAAAAAGTCACTAGATTTGACACTAGTCGCTTTTGGGGGGGAAAGTGCTAGAAGGAAACTTGCCAGATTAAGCGATAAAGTCGCCCACTTGGCAACACTGAGTTTGACCCACATTTGAGAGAACAAGAAGTGTCAGTCCAAGGCAGTTTCAGATTCCTCAATGATGTTGTGAAACACATATTTAATAATGCTAGATAGTCAGAATAATGTTACCCTGGTTTTAATTGTAAAAAAAAGAGCTTGTGTTTAAGGTTTAAAAAACATTATAGCTGTTAAAAACAAAAATTACCGTATTTTCCGGACCGTTGGGCGCATTAAAGGAGTCATATATATATATATTTTTTTTCTAAATGGAAAACACTTCCTTGTGGTCTACATAACATGTAATGGTGGTTATTTGGTCAAAATGATGCATAGATGATGTTTTACAGATCATCTTCAAGCCGCTTTCTGACAGTCGCTTCAGGATGCGCTGTTTTGTGGGCGGTTGTGGAGGTTGCCCTCCAGGGGGTTCTTCGGACCACCAATCACCGACATGAGAGCCCGGATCAGGGTTACAATACAGTTTTATTTTGCAATGGTGCTTTCCAGCAATTGTCTTTCGTCCGTGTCCGTCACGCTCTCGCTCTCCCTCCAGCTCCAACAACCTCTCTCCTCCCGGCTGCTGCTTATAAAGGGCGACAGGCTCACCTGGGCCATCTACGCACCTGTCGCTGTCTTCAAGGCCGGTCCTGGCACACCCCGTTCCGCTGCAGGCCCGCAGGCCACGCCCCCTCCCCCACAGCGGTCTTATTTACGTGGCTCACCTTCGGCAGCGTCTTCTCCCCGTCATCTTTGTTGTAGCGGTGTAGCGTGTAAGGACGGGGGTGGAAGAAGTGTCAAAAGATGGCGCTAACTGTTGTAATGACATTCAGACTTTACTTCAATCAATAACGGAGCTCATCCGTGGCTCACTAGTTTAACAATAACGCCGGAAATGTGTCCCGTGAAAAACCGTCCGACCGGAACTCTCTAATAACTAATGTTCCTTGGGTGAATAATGTAAACTCACTATACCGGTATGTTTTAGCGCTTTTATGGCGAGTTTACTGACCGATATAAGTAAGAACTTTACACTACTTTATATTAGAAATGGCAACAGCGGAGGATGAATGTCCCATAACAAGAAGATAGAGAAGAAGCTTATTGACTACGAACTACAAAGGTGGACGCGCGTAATTTTTCAGGACTTATGCAGATCCCAGGTACAGATCAGCAGGTACCAGGAGGTAAGAAAAGTTGCTTTTGCATAATAGTGTGAAACAAAACGCCAGATAATGTTTTACCTTATACACGCACCATAATAATACTCGTATGTTGAAGCACAGTACAATCCATCAAAGCGGTGCGGCTTCATAGCTTACCAAAATCGTACAGAAACATTTTTTGATAGATTTTTGTGCGCCCTCTGTAATGTTATATATTCTCAATGGAACATATACAATGTTGGTGTTGTTTACTTGAGTCATATTACAGTCTGCACGTGTGTCTTATGTATGACTGCTATCTACTGGTCAGACTTACCATTTTACCAATGTACCAAATAAAATAGCTTTGAGGTCGGTAAGTTCAACCAAAATGATTCCGTACATTAGGCGCACCGGGTTATAAGGCGCACTGTCGATTTTTGAGAAAATGAAATGATTTTAAGTGTGCCTTATAGTCCGAAAAATACGGTAATTATTTTTGCAAAGTTTCCCTTATAAGGCAAAATGGAACATTGTCAAGAACTGCTCCTCATCCGTGACAATGACCTGTCAGGAGAAGGAGGCTCTTCCTCCTGCATGTCGGCACAATGAAATGCTGTTGCTATGTAATTGTGAACGTCAGAAGTGTGCGCAGCTATCATTAAGATAGACACGGCATATGCTGGCAAGCAAGTGTCATAGAGTCGTGGAATGTGCATCGGTTTTTGCACACTGGACACTACATTAGGCACACCGTATGAATAAAAACACATGCCGTTGGAAAGGCGGTAGATCCTTAGAGTCCACTTCCATTCTGGAATACCATGAATTGATTAACTACCATGAATTGATAAACGTGTGTTACAATTTAGTGGTCAATTGTACGGAATCTGTACAGTGCTGTGCAATCTACTAATAAAAGTTTCAATCAATGGACCCGAGGAATGGTGGAAATCCGCGGGTAAATGAGACGCCTATGAAAATGTCTATTTTTGTCACAGCTAGATTTCCCTGCAACACGATCCAGGTTTAAGCTGGATATATGTCTCACACATTCATTTGAAAGCATGAGATGTGCTCACACTATGAAATGATGATTCATGACCAGATTGATTTTTGAAAGTAGACGTGATGATTTTAATCTACGTTTAAAAACCCCCTCTGTGGTACGCCAAGTGCAGTGTTTTATTTTCCTATTTTCAAACAGTGTTACCGTTCAAACTGTGTGTAATGATACATTGCCCAACAATGTTAAATATAATTGTTAAATTATATATATATATATATATATATATATATATATATATATATATATATATATATATATATATATATATATATATATATATATATATATATATATATAACATGTTGAATTGAGAAATGGTATTATGGAATTCCTGGAATTTTGGGAAAACCAGGAATTTTTCCAGTAAAAAAAAAAATAGCTTTGTTTGTCCTAATTAAGAGGAATGTTTTGATGGTGGAACGGTTGAAGTGGCTTGAAAAATGTGGGAGGAGGAGTAGTCGCCAGAAAAAAGGTTGGAAATAGGGCTTTGGAAAACCAGGGATTCTGGAAAATCCTGGATTTTTTCTAAACTTGTAAAAAGAGTAGTTTGAATTTCCAGGATGGTGGAATATGTTGAAGGTGGAATGGTTTGAAACAATTGAAAAATGTGTAAATGGCGTAAGTTTGAAAAATGGCCATTTAATTTTGAATGGGAAAATGTCCCGGAAAACCTGGAATTTTTGGAATTTGTCAAGGGAAAACCTGCAATTCCTAAATAGGCTGAACAGTTTGAAGTTGGAACGGTTTGAATCGGATGGAAAATGTGTGAATTGTGGAACTTTGAAGAATGTCCCATTCATTTTAATGGGAATTTTATAAAAATGTGGGAATTTCGGTAAAAGCTGTAATTTTTTGGAAAATTGTAGAAAAAAACTTGAATAGTTTGAATGAGTTGAAATGGTTGGTTATGTAATGTTTCAAATCGGTCGAGAAATGTTGTAGTAAGAAATGGTATTACGGAATTTCGTGAAAACCGGGACTTTTTCCATTTCGAAAAACGACTTTGTTTTTTGTCCTAAATAAGAGGAATGTTTTGACCTTGGAACGGCTGAAAAATGTGGGAGGAGTAGTCGCCAGAAAAAAGGGTGAAAATAGGGCTTTGGAAAACCAGGAATTCTGGAAAATCCGGGAATTTGTTTTAACTTGGGAAACGAGGTAGTTTGAATTTCCAGGAAGGTGGAATATATCAAAGGTGGAATGGTTTGAATAGGTTAAAACGTGGAAAAGGCGCAAGTTTGAAAAATGGCCAATTCATTTTGAATGGGAAAAATGTCCTGGAAAACCTGGAATTCTGGGAAGTTTTGGAATGTGTCAAGGGAAAGCCTGCGATTCCCGAATAGGCTGAACAGCTTGAAGTTGGAACGGTTTGAATCGGATGGAAAATGTGGGAATTGTGGAACTTTTAAGAATATACCATTGGTTTAAATTTGGGAATTTCGGGTAAACCGGGATTTATTGGGGAAAATGGTAAAAAGCTTGAATATTTTAAATGAGTTGAAATGTTTGGTTATATTTTTTTTTCAAATCGGTCGAGAAATGTTGAAGTAGTAACATGTTGAATTAAGAAATGGTATTATTGAATTCCTGGAATTTTGGGAAAACCGGGAATTTTTCCAGTTTAAAAAAATATATATAATTCCTAATTAAGAGGAATGTTTTGACGGTGGAACGGTTGAAGTGGGTTGACAAATGTAGGAGGAGTAGTCGCCAGAAAAAAGGGTGGAAATAGGGCTTTGGAAAACCAGGAATTCTGGAAAATCCTGGAATTTTTCTAAACTTGGAAAAAGACAAGTTTGAATTTCCAGGATGGTGAAATGTGTAGTAAGTGGAATGGTTTGAATAGGTTGAAAAATGTGGAAATGGCGTAAGTTAGAAAAATGGCCAATTCAAGGAAGGGGAAAAATGTCCCGGAAAACCTGGAATTCTGGGAAGTTTTGGAATTTGTCAAGGGAAAGCCCAAAATTCCCGAATAGATTGAACAGTTTGAAGTTGGAACAGTTTGAATCGGATGGAAAATGTGGGGACTGTGGAACTTTGAATAATATCCCATTGGTTTAAATGGGAATTTCCCCAACATTTGGGAATTTTGGGAAAACCGGGAATTTTTTTTTAAACGGTAAAAAACTTGAATAGTTTGAATGAGTTGAAATGTTTGGTTAGGAAATTTTTCAAATTGGTCGAGAAATGTTGAAGTAGTAACATGTTGAATTGAGAAGTGGTATTACAGAATTCCTGGAATTTGGGGAAAATCTGGAATTTTTCCAGTGCAAAAAACAACTTGAAAAACAACAAATGTTTTGACGGTGGAACGGTTGAAGTGGGTAGACAAATGTGGGAAGAGTAGTCGCCATAAAAAAGGGTGGAAATAGGACTTTGGAAAACCAGGAATTCTGGAAAATCCTGGAATTGTTCTAAACTTGGAAAAAGAGTAGTTTGAATTTCCAGGATGGTGAAATGTGTTGTAGGTGGAATGCTTTGAATCGGTTGAAAAATGTGGAAGGTAGAGCACGCCAAAATCTGAAGAAGTAGAAGAAATATAATAAATAGATTAATTTTTGGTGTAGAAAACCATACGTGTGAATGCTTTGGAGTATTCACACAATAAATAAATGTATTAAATATTAATGTTTACTCATTGATTTTATAATCGTCCGTGTCCGAATTGTTTAATTTTTAATTTTTAATATTTTTTTAAAAAGCGATTTCCCCCACCTCTATACAATATATTGCTTTAATTTGTTTCCACATTAAAAAAACAAATCCTGCAGAACAAAGTGGGACATCTCTACGCTTGGTGGTATACTGTGTCAGTGAAGCAAAAAGACATAAACATGTAAAATATTGTGGGCTCTGTGGTCTATATACATTTGTATTATCTTACAAGAATGTAGGATAATACACACATGCAGAAGAAAGAGCATCTGCATGTGTGTGTTGTTCATAGTTGATGCTTTGTTTGATTTTCCGCTCGCTTTCTTCCTTGGCATGTATATAAAACATCTTTATCAGAGTGTCAGATGTACAGTATGGCTCGTGTCAGGACGTCAGCTTTTTGCCCTCCCTCCACTCCTTTGCAGTGGTGGGTGGGCGCACGCTCCGGAAATGTGCTTTATACGCGGAATGGGGACTCAATATGTATGCAAAACCTCAATTGCAAAAAAGAAAAGACTTCTAATCTGCAAGTATATGCGGGTGTCCAGTGTTGATCGAAGTGGCTTTCAGCAGGCTGAAAAGTTCCGTCTAAAAGCCGCACCCACTGCATTTTAGAAGAAAACATATGTTTCCATATATTAGCTGCACTGGACTATAAGCCGCAGGTTAAAATAGGTATTTACACAAATATTTTGTAAATGTGTATTCACATACCTTAATTGTTTCCAAGCGGTGCCGGTAACACAGCAGTAAAACGGCTGATCACACAAAACAGAAGTCACAAGCTGCGGGAGCTAGCTCTCTAATCAGCTAAACCGACTCAATAAATTCACGGTGACGTTTTGGTGAATTTACGAAACTGAAACTATGCAAAAAAGAATGTCATTGTAAGTTGATAATACTAACACGGACATTTGTAAACTTGTTAGCACTAATAACGCTAGCCTGATTACATTACGATAGCACGTACAAATATGCATGAAAAAACTATCAAATGTGACTGATTAGTACTGTAAGTATGAGTTGTTTTTGTTAAATTGTAAAAGTCAGAAACATTTCTTGGAGTGATGAATAAAGAAAGCTTATGGTAGAAACGCTATGGACGACTAGTAGATGGAACGGCACTGGTTCAAGGCACTAAACCGTTAGCAAACTCGTCCAAAAGATGGCGTCATAGCACAAACAATAACAACACAATTTATGAAAACTTTGTCGGCTCTTGATACTTACCATGATTTCCGGACTTTAGAGCACACCCGTATATAAGCCGCACCCACTAAATTATAGAATACATAATATTTCCATATATTAGCCGCACTAGACTATAAGCCGCAGCTATATACCTTGTTAAAGTAGTTATTTACACAACAAATTTGTAAATGTTTATTTACATACCTTAATTGTTTCCAACACGGCAGTAAAACAGCTGATCAAACAAAACAGAAGTCATCGTCATGGACCCACTAGCTGCAGAAGCGAGCTCTCCAATCAGCTAAACCGACTCAATAAATCTACGGTTTTGGTGAATTTAGGAAACTGAAACAATGCAAAAAAGAATGGCATTGTAAGTTAATAATACTAACACGGACCTTTGTAAACTTGTTAGCACTAATAAAGCTAGCCTGATTACATTACGATAGCTTGTACAAATATTCATGAAAACTCTACTATCAAACGTGTGGGTTTAGTACTGTAAGTATGAGTTGTTTTTGGTAAATTGTAAAACTCAGAAACGTTTCTTGGAGTGATGAATAAAGAAAGCTTATGGGTAGAACGCTATGGACGACTAGTAGACAGAACGGCACTGGTTCAAGGCACTAAACCGTTAGCAAACTCGTCCAAAAGATGGCGTCATAGCACAAACAATAACAACACAATTTATGAAAATCTTGATACGTACCGTGATTTCCGTACAATAGAATGTCCCCGTGTATTAGCCGCACCCACTGAATTATAAAAGAAACACTACGTTTTATATATTAGCCGCACTGGACTATAAGCCGCAGCTATTGTTAAGAGAGTTATTTACACAAAAATGTTGTAAATGTTTATTTACATACCTTAATTATTTCCAAGCGGTGCCGGTAAAAAGGCAGTAAAATGGCTGATCAAACAAAATGGAAGTCATCGTCATGGACCCACTAGCTGATAAGCTAGCTCTCCAATCAGCTAAACAGACTCAATAAATCCACGGTGACGTTTTGGGGAATTCACGAAACTGACACAATGCAAATAAGAATGACATTGTAAGTTAATACTAACACAGACGTTTGTAAACTTGTTAGCACTAATAAAGCTAGCCTGATTTTTTTACGATAGCTTGTACAAATATGCATGAAAACACTACTATCAAACGTGACGGTTTAGCACTGTAAGTATGAGTTGTGTTTGTTATATTGTAAAAACTCGCAAACGTTTCTTGGAGTGAGAAAGCATACCTGTAGGAACGCTATGGATGACTAGTAGATGGACCGGCACTGGTTCAAGGCACTAAACCGTTAGCAAACTCGTCCAAAAGATGGCGTCATAGCACAAACAATAACACAATTTATGAAAACTTTGTCGGCTCTTGATACTTACCATGATTTCCGGACTTTAGAGCACACCCGTATATAAGCCGCACCCAATAATTTATAGAATACATAATATTTCCATATATTAGCTGCACTAGACTATAAGCCGCAGCTATATACCTTGTTAAAGTAGTTCTTTACACAACAATTTTGTAAGTGTTTATTTACATACCTTAATTGTTTCCAACACGGCAGTAAAACAGCTGATCAAACAAAACAGAAGTCATCGTCATGGACCCACTAGCTGCAGAAGCGAGCTCTTCAATCAGCTAAACCGACTCAAT
Source organism: Entelurus aequoreus (assembly GCF_033978785.1). Lineage (NCBI taxonomy): Eukaryota > Metazoa > Chordata > Actinopteri > Syngnathiformes > Syngnathidae > Entelurus > Entelurus aequoreus. Next base: position 21,695,257 of record NC_084734.1, read on the forward strand.
AAATCCACGGTTTTGGTGAATTTAGGAAACTGAAACAATGCAAAAAAGAATGGCATTGTAAGTTAATTACTAACACGGACATTTGTAAACTTGTTAGCACTAATAAAGCTAGCCTGATTACATTACGATAGCTTGTACAAATATTCATGAAAACACTACTATCAAACGTGTGGGTTTAGTACTGTAAGTATGAGTTGTTTTTGTTAAATTGTAAAACTCAGAAACGTTTCTTGGAGTGATGAATAAAGAAAGCTTATGGGTAGAAACGCTATGGACGACTAGTAGACAGAACGGCACTGGTTCAAGGCACTAAACCATTAGCAAACTCGTCCAAAAGATGGCGTCATAGCACAAACAATAACAACACAATTAATGAAAACTTTATCGGCTCTTGATACTTACCGTGATTTCCGTACAATAGAACGCACCTGTGTATTAGCCGCACCCGCTGAATTATAAAAGAAACAATATGTTTTATATAATAGCCGCACTGGACTATAAGCCGCAGCTATATACCTTGTTAAGAGAGTTATTTACACAAAAATGTTGTAAATGTTTATTTACATACCTTAATTATTTCCAAGCGGTGCCGGTAACAAGGCAGTAAAATGGCTGATCAAACAAAACGGAAGTAATCGTCATGGACCCACTAGCTGCATAAGCTAGCTCTCCAATCAGCTAAACAGACTCAATAAATCCACGGTGACGTTTTGGGGAATTCACGAAACTGACACAATGCAAATAAGAATGACATTGTAAGTTAATACTAACACAGACATTATTAAACTTGTTAGCACTAATAAAGCTAGCCTAATTTATTACGATAACTTGTACAAATATGCATGAAACACTACTATCAAACATAACGGTTTAGCAATGTAAGTATGAGTTGTTTTTGTTATATTGTAAAAACTCACAAACGTTTCTTGGAGTGATGAATAAAGAAAGCTTATGGGTAGAAACGCTATGGACGACTAGTAGACGGAACGGCACTGGTTCAAGGCACTAAACCGCAAACTCATCCAAAAGATGGCGTCATACCACAAACAATAACAACACAATTAATGAAAACTTTGTCGGCTCTTGATACTTACCGTGATTTCCGTACAATAGAACGCACCCGTGTATTAGCCGCACCCACTGAACTATAAAAGAAACAATATGTTGTATATAATAGCCGCACTGGACTATAAGCCGCAGCTATATACCTTGTTAAGAGTTATTTACACAAACATTTTGTAAATGTTTATTTACATACCTTAATTATTTCCAAGCGGTGCCGGTAACAAGGCAGTAAAATGGCTGATCAAACAAAACAGAAGTCATCGTCATGGACCCACTAGCTGCAGAAGCGAGCTCTCCAATCAGCTAAACCAACTCAATAAATCCACAGTGACGTTTTGGTGAATTCACGAAACTGACACAATGCAAATAAGAATGACATTGTAAGTTAATACTAACACAGACATTATTAAACTTGTTAGCACTAATAAAGCTAGCCTAATTTATTAAGATAACTTGTACAAATATGCATGAAACACTACTATCAAACATAACGGTTTAGCAATGTAAGTATGAGTTGTTTTTGTTATATTGTAAAAACTCACACACGTTTCTTGGAGTGATGAATATAGAAAGCTTATGGGTAGAAACGCTATGGACAACTAGTAGACGGAACGGCACTGGTTCAAGGCACTAAACCGCAAACTCATCCAAAAGATGGCGTCATAGCACAAACAATAACAACACAATTAATTAAAACTTTGTCGGCTCTTGATACTTACCGTGATTTCCGTACAATAGAACGCACCCGTGTATTAGCCGCACCCACTGAACTATAAAAGAAACAATATGTTTTATATAATAGCCGCACTGGACTATAAGCCGCAGCTATATACCTTGTTAAGAGAGTTATTTACACAAAAATTGTGTAAATGTTTATTTACATACCTTAATTATTTCCAAGCGGTGCCGGTAACAAGGCAGTAAAATGGATGATCAAACAAAACAGAAGTCATCGTCATGGACCCACTAGCTGCAGAAGCGAGCTCTCCAATCAGCTAAACCGACTCAATAAATCCACAGTGACGTTTTGGTGAATTTATGAAACTGAAACAATGCAAAAAAGAATGGCATTGTAAGTTGATATTACTAACACGGACATTTGTAAAATTGTTAGCACTAATAACGCTAGCCTGATTACATTACGATAGCACTTACAAATATGCATGAAAAAACTAATATCAAATATGACTGATTAGTACTGTAAGTATGAGTTGTTTTTGTTATATTGTAAAACTCAGAAACGTTTCTTGGAGTGATGAATAAAGAAAGCTTATGGGTAGAAACGCTGTGGACGACTAGGCACTGGTTCAAGGCACTAAACAGTTAGCAAACTCGTCCAAAAGATGGCGTCATAGCACAAACAATCACACAATTTATGAAAACTTTGTCGGCTCTTGATACTTACTGTGATTTTCTGACTATAGAGCGCACCCTTATACAAGCCGCACCCACTAAATTATAGAAGAAACAATATTTCCATATATAGCCGCACTGGACTATAAGCTGCAGCTATATACCTTGTTAAGAGAGTAATTTACACAAAAATGTTGTAAATCCAGTAAATCAATAAATCCAGGGTGACGTTTTGGTGAATTCACGAAACTGAAACAATGCAAAAAAGAATGGCATTGTGAGTTAATAATACCAACACTTAGACTTAAACGTGGACCAACTTTATTGATCCACAAAGGAAATTGTTCCACACAGTAGCTCAGTTACAAAGGATGGAAAGGGTAAGGATGAAAATGTACCATGGTAGTAATATAAAATATAACATATGTAATATTTACATATTATATCTACAGTATATAATATAGACTGATATATTATTTTATTATATTATATTTTTATATAATATTGTAAGAGTCGCATACTTGCGGTCTCACTGATACATACGCTGGAGGCCAGTAGCGCAGAGTTGACAAAGGTTTTAATGTTTTCACAAGCTCTTCAATAGATACGTTTGCTCCAGACTTTGCAGTCTCTCCAATCCTCCTCCTCCTCTTCCTGCACCCGGCCGCTCACTGTTCAAGACAGCAGATGATTAGATTAACACGTACCACCTTTGAAATCTAATCACCTGTCAGCTGTGTCTCGCCGTCAGCACATGCCCCGCCCATGCCCGATGGTGCTCGTCCTCAGCACCATGGACAGCGGCGGTGATCTTTGCTCCTGCAAGCGCGCTGGCCACATCTCCCCCCCACAAATATATGTACAATATATAACAAATCCTAATAACCATGGACGACACGGACATTTGTAAACTTGTTAGCACATTAGCTAAAGCTAATAACGCTAGCCTGATTACATTACGATAGCACGTACAAATATGCATGAAAACATTACAATCAAACATGACTAGGGATGTCCGATAATGGCTTTTTGCCGATATCCGATATTGTCCAACTCTTTAATTACCGATACCGATATCAACCGATACCGATGTATACAGTCGTGGAATTAACATATTATGCCTAATTTGGACAACCAGGTATGGTGAAGATAAGGTCCTTTTTTTTTTTTTTTAATTAATAAAATAAAATAAGATAAATACATTAAAAACATTTTCTTGAATAAAAAAGAAAGTAAAACAATATAAAAACAGTTACATAGAAACTAGTAATTAATGAAAATGAGTAAAATTAACTGTTAAAGGTTAGTACTATTAGTGGACCAGCAGCACGCACAATCATGTGTGCTTACGGACTGTATCCCTTGCAGACTGTATTGATATATATTGATATATAATGTAGGTACCAGAATATTAATAACAGAAAGAAACAACCCTTTTGTGTGAATGAGTGTGAATGGGGAGGGAGGTTTTTTGGGTTGGTGCACTAATTGTAAGTGTATCTTGTGTTTTTTATGTTGATTTAAGGAAGAAAAAAGAAAAAAACATAAAAAACGATACCGATAATAAAAAAACGATACCGATAATTTCCGATATTACATATCTAAACCTGACAGTTTAGTACTGTAAGTATGAGTTGTTTTTGTTATATTGTAAAACTCACAAACGTTTCTTTGAGTGATGAATACTAGTAGAAACACTATGTACGACTAGTAGTGTACTGGTTCAATGATTGGGATGACGGCCTATCTTCTAAGAGAAAAACATATGCATTTTTATATGGGCATGGATGAAGTGCTGGCTGTCCAGAGTCGGGACCCGGGGTGGACCGCTCGCCTGTGCATCGGTTGGGGACATCTCTGCGCTGCTGACCCGTCTCCGCTTGGGATGGTCTCCTGCTGGCCCCACTATGGACTGGACTCTCACTATTATGTTAGATCCAGTATGGACTGGACTTTCACAATATTATGCTAGACCCACTCGACGTCCATTGCATCCGGTCTCCCCTAGAGGGGATTGGGGGGGGTCCTCTCCAAGGTTTCTCATAGTCATTCACATTGACATCCCACTGGGTTGGGAGTTTTTCCTTGCCCTTATGTGGGATCTGAACCGAGGATGTCGTTATGGCTTGTGCAGCCCTTTGAGACACTTGTGATTCAGGGCTATATAAATAAACATTGATTGATTGATTGATTGATTGATATGCCTTAATAAAAAAAATGACTTTGCTGAATGTTTGTTTTTGACTGTGTTTTGCTCCCGTGTGGCGGGATAAAACACTTCGGCTCCAAACCGGGGCATCGGTCTGTATCTGGGCAGGATAATGGATACATGCTTTGTAATGGCTCTCATTACAGGTGCAGGTATATGCCTCATGAAATGTTCAGTGTTGGTGTGTTAAATATTTGAATGTGCAATTAATGTTACGGCAGAGCAATCTCAACCTTGCCTGCTTCACCTTATCATTGAGCGGAAGAAAAGAGAAAAAAAAAAGGAGGCCACATTTGGATAGAGAAGCAAAAGCACAATGAGGTCTGGTGGTTGAATCAATTATTTATCAAATATTTTAATGATCAGAGTGCCTGGGGTGATCAAAGCCAGAGTGGCTTTGCTGGTGAAGACATCCACTCTACTTTGATGTGCTCCCCCAACAAAAGCACTTAACGGTAGCCAAACTCTATCCGACTATAGGACTGTTTGTGTGAGAGGCGTACGCGCACATATGAGGTCGCTGGCCAGTCTGTGCTAGAAAACATTACAAAAGTCACCTCCGGTCTGGAGGCGTGGAACCTAAAACTATTTTGAATGTCGAGGTCACCTTCTCAGATCCCCCGTGTGCGTTATCATAGATTTAATTGGACGTCTCGGTCTTAAACAGGGAGCGCTTGTCACAGGATGTTGAATAAAACATCACTTGGAGAAGAAACAACCGCCTGGTACCTTTTTTTTTTTTTTTTTTTTTTTTTTTTTTTTTTTTAAATAAAATCCCGAATTAAAATGACCGCTCGTCGGATTCAAACGAGCCGCCCCTCGGAAAAAGAAAAGGACCTGACAAAACGTGCTCAGAAATGCAAATATGCTGTCCGTGTGACATATAATTATTTCATTATCCTCGTCCAGTTGCAGTGCGTTTCAAGCTGTGATGGGTACAGTCGGAAACGAGGGCCGTGAGGTTAGAACGTATATTTAGACACACTTGGCACGACTTGCAAATTAGCTCTGCGGTCTATATGCATTTTTATTATCCTACAAGGATGTCGCCTAAAAGGCATACATGCAGAAGAAAGAGCTTCTACTGGTTATAGAAGGAAACGTTTTTGGATGCACATTAGAGGGAGGGTCTAATCTGTCACATTGCTGTTGAGAGGAACCAAAAGGATGCAGACTCATGTACTCACAAAAATACTCCCCACAGAACGGAACAAAAAACAAGGGTGCAAAAAGGAGAAAAAAAAAGTGCACCGTGGAAAAAACAAACTACTATGCACAAAAATAAACTAAACTAGGGTTCGGAGTTGCATGACGCGCTGACTACAAAAACAACACCAAGCCGGATGGCAGTGGATTACAAAAACACCAAGCTGGCTTAGTTCGGTTCATCCATTCATTTTCTACCGCTTGTTCCTTTTTGGGGTTGCGGGGGGTACTGGAGCCTATCTCAGCTGCATTCGGGCGGACGGCGGGGTACACCCTGGACAAGTCGCCACCTCATCACAGGGCCAACACAGATAGACAGACAACATTCACACTCACATTCACACACTAGGGCCAATTTAGTGTTGCCAATCAACCTATCCCCAGGTGCATGTCTTTGGAGGTGGGAGGAAGCCGGAGTATCCGGATGGAACCTACGCAGTCACGGGGAGAACATGCAAACTCCACACAGAAAGATCCCGAGCCGGGATTGAACTCAGGACTACTCAGGACCTTCGTATTGTGAGACACATGCACTAACCCCTGTTCCACCGTGCTGCCCTAGTTCAGTTCAGTATTAGTTTATTTGGAACATGCATACAATACAATGTAATTCATCACATATTTCCAGTTGTTTCATTACAGCACGTCCAAAAAGGAGTAGGAATAAGCTGAGCTTATTTAATCCTACCACTTTTCATACATAGCAATTATTATACAATTCCTTTTTTCTCTGTAACAGAACAGTGAATAAATAATACATAAATAATATACTATAGTAAGTAAACAAATATTAAATACAAAAATCTTTATCTCAAAAAAAAAAAAAAATTCAAGATTTTCATCATAATTATTGTTCTGTGTACTTTGTGAACACTTGTAGTTTGATCAGTCTCTTAAACTGAATCATATTGGTGCTTCATTTGATTTATTTAGTTAATCCATTCCATAGTTTAATTACACATACGGATATGCTAAATGTTTTAAAAGTGTTTGCACTGGGATACAAAAACAACACCAAGCTGAATGGCACTGGGATACAAAAACAACACCAAGCTGGATGGCACTAGGAATGGCCAAGATAGCAGGTAGCAAAAAACTTGAAGCATGGAAGTCGTCAGGCGTGGAAAGCCGAGGAGCCGAATCGCCGAGTGCCATCCAGCTACCAAGGTGCTGCTTAAGTAGCACAGGCGTTAATTGAATGCAGCTGTGTACGTCTCACAACTCCGCCCACAAGGGAAACACATGAATTCTAAGAGGATAGAGAAATTAAGTAATAATACAAGGTCATCTGCACCAAATGAGCAAAACTGAATACAAACCACAAGGTGGCACCAGGCGGTGACAAAAATCGACCAAAAAGTACGATCATCAACGTCAGGAGGAGGCGTCTTGCTTTCAAAGAATATAATACTTGACTGATTTTTTTTTGTGTGTGAAAAGTGGAAAAAAATAGTCCCAATCTCATTTAACATTTTAAAGTCGAGGTGTATAGATTTAAACACGCAAACCATTAGGTGTATACCAACACAGAGACTCCCGCTGAAAACCATTGTTTGCTAGGTTAGCCGTTAGCTAGTTAGAGGCTGTTCAATCAAATAAATCAAGAACAACTTCAACAATTAAAGTGCACAAATAATAGACGCAATGGAAAAATGTACAAGATGAATCAATGACTCGGTACAGTAAGAGAGGAAAATAAAATAAAGCAATAAAAAAGTATTTCCAAAAAGTTATTAGGTTCTTGCTTTAAAAGAGACCATGGAACTGTGTTTATAGCTTATATTTATTTACCACCATATGCTATTTACGCATTTCCTTCCAATATAGTTTCTTTGTTTCCGAGTTTTGAAAACAAATACAGCTGTATGATACACAAACATATGGTGGAGATCTGTCTTGTTTTTGTACCACCTCCAGCTCATTAAATACACATTTTTAGCATCTTTACTCGTTGATGGAGAGAACATTGAGCCAAAACACGATACAACTTACAAAACCCAAAACCAGTGAAGTTGGTACGTTGTGTAAATCATAAATATAAACAGAATACAATGATTTGCAAATCCTTTTCAACTTATATTCAATTGAACACACTATTTATTTAATGTTTTTTTTTTTGCAAATAATCATTAACTTAGAATTTAATGGCAGCAACACATTGCCAAAAAGTTGGCAGAGGGGCATTTTTACCACTATGTTACATGGCCTTTCCTTTGAACAACACTCAGTAAACGTTTGGGAACTAAGGAGACCAATTTTTGAAGCTTTTCAGGTGGAATTTTTTCCCATTCTTGCTTGATGTACAGCTTAAGTTGTTCAAAAGTCTGGGGTCTCTATTGTAGTAATTTAGGCTTCATAATGAGCCACACATTTTCAATGGGAGACACGTCTGGACTACAGGCAGGCCAGTCTAGTACCCGCACTCTTTTACTACGAAGTCTTGCTGTTGTAACACATGCAGAATGTGGCTTGGCATTGTCTTGCTGAAATAAGCAGGGGCGTCCATGACAACGTTGGTGGATGGCAACATATGTTGCTCCAAAACCTGTATGTACCTTTCAGCATTAACAGTGCCTTCACAGATGTGTAAATTACCCATGCATTGGGCACTAATACACCACCATACCATCACAGATGCTGGCTTTTGAACTTTGCGCCTCGAACAGTCCGGATGGTTCTTTTCCTCTTTGGTCCGGAGGACACGACATTCCACAGTTTTCAAAAATAATTTGAAATGTGGACTCGTCAGACCACAGAACACTTTTCCACTTTGCATCAGTCCATCCATTAGATGAGCTCGAGGCCCGGCGAAGCGTTTCTGGGTGTTGTTGATAAATAGCTTAGGCTTTGCATAGTGAGAATTTTAACTTGCACTTACAGATGTAGCGACCAACTGTAGTTACTGACAGTGGTTTTCTGAAGTGTTCCTGAGCCCGTGTGATTTTTTTGGCTTTTTTACCACTTGTGCCAGCTTTTTTGAAACATGTTGCAGGCGTCAAATTCCAAATGAGCTAATATTTGCAAACAATAACAAACTTTACAAGTTCGAACGTTAAGTATATTGTCTTTGCAGTCCATTCAATTGAATGTAGGTTGAAAAAGATTCGCAAAAAAGTTTTTTGTTCAGGATTTACACAACGTGCCAACTTCACTGGTTTTGGGTTTGGTACAATATGGTGTCCTTTTCTTGCAAGTTCTTTATGTCATGGTCCATTCTTAAAGTTGTGCTAGTTTGTCTATGACGAGAGGAACGTGTGCTGTTCAGTCACTTCAAGGAACAATTATGGCGACATCATCGCCATTGTTGCAGCGTTCCACCCCATCAGTCCTGCTCCCCTCGTCTAAGTGCCTCTTCCCCGCTAGATTTCTTCTATTTTCTTTACAAATCAAGTCATGTGCCCTGATTGTGATACGCCGTACACAAAAAACAAAAAATGGTGATTAAAAATTAAATACTCTTATCTCTCCGTGAGTTATCTCAGTCCCCAGAGAGATGATGCTTTTTTTTCCTTTTTTTTTTCTCGATTTCTTTTTATGGGCTTGCGGGTGTCTTTTGTTCCCAATTTAGAAGCTTGTCTGTGTGTGTTGTTCATATTTCATGCTTTGTTTGATTTTCCGCTCGCTTTCTTCCTTGACATGTATATAAAACATCTTTATCAAGAGTGTCAGATGTAGAGTATATCTCGTGTCAGGACGTCAGGTTTTTGCCCTCCCTCCCTCCACTCCTTTGCAATGGTGGGAGGGCGCACGCTCCGAAAATGTGCTTTACATGCAGAATGGGGACTCAATATGTACACAAAACCTCAATTACAAAAAAGAAAATACTTCTAATCTGCAAGTAGTGCATACGCGAGTGTCCAGTGTTAATTTAAGTGGCTTTCAGAAGGCTGGAAAGTTCTGTCTACAAGCCGCACCCACTACATTTTAGGGGAAAAAAAACATGTTTTCATATATTAACCGCACTGGGCTATAAGCCGCAGGTTAAAAGAGTTATTTACACAAAGATTTTGAAACTGTTTATTTACATACCTTAATTGTTTCCAAGCGGGGCCGGTAACAAGGCAGTAAAATGGCTAATTAAACAAAACAGAAGTCACTAGCTGCAGGAGCTAGCTCACCAATCAGCTAAACAGACTCAATAAGTCCACGGTGACGTTTTGGCAAATTCACGAAACTGAAACAATGCAAAAAAAAAAAATGGCATTGTAAGTTAATGATACTAACACGGACATTCGTGAACTGTAAGGATTAATTGTTTTTGTTATATTGTAAAACTCACAAACGTTTCTTGGAGTGATGAATAAAGAAAGCATACGAGTAGAAACGCTATGGACGACTAGTAGGCGGAACTGCACTAGTTCAAGGCGCTATACAAAGGAAAATACTGCAGATGTTCAAACTCGTCCAAAAGATGGCGCCATAGCACAAACAATAACACAACTTATGAAAACTTTGTTGGCTCTTGATACTTACCGTGATTTGTGAACTATAGAGCGCACCCGTATATAAGCCACATTCACTCAACTATAGAAAAAACAATATTTCCATACATTAGACAGACAATATACTGAACTATAAGCCGCAGGTATGTGCCTTGTTAAAAGAGTCATTTACACAAAGATTTTGTAAATGTTTATTTACATATCTTAATTGTTTCCAAGCGGTGCTGGTAAAAAGGCAGTAAAACGGCTGATCTAACAAAACAGAACTCATCGTCATCCTCCAATCGGCTAAACAAACTTTAAGAAAACCACGGTGACGTTTTGGTGAATGTACGAAACTGAAACGATACAAAAAAGAATGGCATTGTAAGTTAACAATACCAACACGGACATGTGTAAACTTGTTAGAACATTAGCTAATGACGCTAGCCTGATTACATTACGATAGCACGTAAAAATATGCATTAAAACACTACGATCAAAGGTGACTGTTTAGTACTGAAAGTATGAGTTGTTTTTGTTATATTGTAAAACTCACAAACGTTTCTTGGAGTGATGAATAAAGAAAGCATACGAGTAGAACGCTATGGACGACTAGTAGGCGGAACTGCACTAGTTAAAGGCACTATACAAAGGAAAATACTGCAGATGTTCAAATTCGTCCAAAAGATGGCGCCATAGCACAAACAATAACACAATTTATGAAAACTTTGTTGGCTCTTGATACTTATCGTGATTTGTGGACTATAGAGCGCACCCGTATATAAGCCGCACCCTCTAAATTATAGAAGACACAATATTTCCATATATTAGCCGCACTGGACTATAAGCCACAGGTTAAAATAGTTATTTACACAAAGATTTTGTAAATGTTTCCAAGTGGTGCCGGTAACAAGGCAGTAAAACGGCTGATCAAACAGAACAGAAGTCATCGTCATGGATCCACTAGCTGCGGAAGCTAGCTCTCCAATCAAATAATCCGACTCAATAAATCCACGGTAACGTTTGGTGAATGTACAAAACTGAAACAATGCAAAAAAGAATGGCATTGTAAGTTAATAATACTAACGCGAACATTTGTAAACTTGTTAGCACATTAGCTGATGCTAATAACGCTAGCCTGATTAAATTACGATAGCGCCTACAAATATGCATGAAAACACTACGATCAAACGTGACGGTTTAGTACTGTAAGTATGAGTTGTTTTGGTTATATTGTAAAACTCACAAACGTTTCTTGGAGTGATGAATAAAGAAAGCATACAAGTAGAAACGCTATGGACGACTAATGGACGGAAGGGCACTGGTTCAAGGCACTAAACAGAGGAAAATACTGCAGACGCTCAAATTGCAGCTCCTGCAGTTAGCGAACTCGTCCAAAAGATGGCGCCATAGTACAAACAATAACACAATTTATGAAAGCTATTTGTCGAATACATAACCGCTGATCACAGACTTCACAGGAGACCGGCGTCCAGAGTTGAACAAAGTTTTAATGTATATTACAGTTTTGCGATTTTTGACTTTTCAGTATTTCCAAAGTCTCTCCGACTCTCCCCCCTCCTCCTCCCGGCCGCTTAGTGTTAAAGACAACAGATGATTAGATTAACACGTACCACCTGTGAAATCTAATCACCTGCCAGCTGTGTCTCGCCGTCAGCACATGCCCTGCCCCGCCCCTGCCCGATGGTGCTCGTCCTCAGTACCATGGACAGCGGCGGTGACTTTTTCTCCTGCAGGCAGCGCTGACTACACCTCCCCCGACAATAACATTGTGGCTGTTTATCCATAAATTAGCCGCAGAGTTCTAACGGGTGTGGGGAAAAAAGTAGCGGCTTATAGTCCGGAAAACATGGTACTGTATTTCCGCTACGAAATTGTCCGTCAGACGCGAAGAGATGCTGATCTAAGACGACTTTTCTTCTGTCCTTGCAGGAAGCGTGTCAACTTGGGAAGATCACCTCTGTGAATGTAAGTCCTGTGCTCCGCTCTTCACAGCATGTCCTGCACCCACCATTAGCATGACAAACCCATGCTAACTTGTTTCAGCAACTACATTTTCAACTTTCACACACGTATCCTCACACTCTATCTCGGCTTTTGTATGTAATCTGTTCGGAAAGGCCAGACGAAAACAGAATTGTCTGAAAATGTAAGCTTTTTTAATTTTTTTCCTTAAGAAATAATACAAATTCAGTTGATTCGGTCCAAACACCCATAACACATTTTAGAGAGAAAAATGTTAGTTTTACAAGTAAAAAAAAAACATGTAAATGCATATACCATATTTTTCGGACTATAAGGCGCACTTAAAATCGTTTCATTTTCTCAAAACTCGACAGTGCGCCTTATGACCCGGTGTGCCTAAAGTACGGAATCATTTTGGTTGTGCTTACCGACCTCGAAGCTATTTGATTTGGTACATGGTGAAATGATAAGTGTGACCAGTAGATGGCAGTCACACATAAGATATATGTGTAGACTGCAATATGACTCAAGTAATGTTTCAGTACGACTTTGGTAAGCTATGAAGCCGCACCGCTTGATGGATTGTACTGTGCTTCAACATAGGAGTATTATTATGGGGTGTGTATAAGGTAAGACATATCTGGCGTTTTCTTTCGCAATATTATACAAAAGCAACTTTTCTTACCTTCTGGTACCTGCTGATCTGTATTTTTGGATCTGCATAATTCCTGAAAACTTGCGTGCGTCCACCTTTGTAGTCTGTGCTGACACCGTAGTCGTAGTAGTATAAACCTGACTGTTTCATTCACTCAATTAGTCTGATTTCTCAAACACCGTATTTCCCAGACAATAAGGCGCACTTAAAATCATTTTTTTCCCTCAAAACTCGACGATGTGCCTAATGTTTAGAGTAATTATGGTTGTGCTTACCGACTTCGAAGCTTTTTTATTTGGTACATGGTAAAATAATAAGTGTGACCAGTAGATGGCAGTCACACATAAGATATATGTGTAGACTGCAATATGACTCAAGTAAACGACACCAACATTTTATATGTTCCATTGAAAATATAGAACATTACACACAGCGCTCAAAAATCTATCAAAATGTTTCAGTACGACTTTGGTAAGCTATGAAGCCGCACCGCTTGATGGATTGTACTGTGCTTCAACATAGGAGTATTATTATGGGGTGTGTATAAGGTAAGACATATCTGGCGTTTTGTTTCGCAATATTATACAAAAGCAACTTTTCTTACCTTCTGGTACCTGCTGATCTGTATTTTTGGATCTGCATAATTCCTGAAAACTTGCGTGCGTCCACTTTTGTAGTCTGTGCTGACACCGTAGTCGTAGTAGTATAAACCTGACTGTGTTTCATTCACTCAATTAGTCTGATTTTTCAAATACCGTATTTCCCAGACAATAAGGCGCACTTAAAATCATTTTTTTCCCTCAAAACTCGACGATGTGCCTAATGTACAGAGTAATTACGGTTGTGCTTACCGACTTCGAAGCTTTTTTATTTGGTACATGGTAAAATAATAAGTGTGACCAGTAGATGGCAGTCACACATAAGATATATGTGTAGACTGCAATATGACTCACGTAAACGACACCAACATTTTATATGTTCCATTGAAAATATAGAACATTACACACGGCGCTCAAAAATCTATCAACATGTTTTAGTACGACTTTGGTAAGCTAAGAAGCTGCATCGCTTGATGGATTGTACTGTGCTTCAACATAGGAGTATTATTATGGTGTGTGTATAAGGTGAGACATATTATCTGGCGTTTTGTTTCACACTATTATGCAAAAGCAACTTTTCTTACCTTCTGGTACCTGCTGATCTGTATTTTGGGATCTGCATAAATCCTGAAAACTTGCATGCGTCAGCCTTTGTGTGTCTGTTCTGACACCGTAGTCGTAGTAGTATAAACCTGACTATGTTGCTATCCACTAAATTAGTCTGATTTCTCAAATACTGTATTTTCCAGACTATAAGGCGCACTTAAAATCCTTTGTTTCCCCTCAAAACTCGACAATGCGCCTAATGTACGGAGTAAATCTAGTTTTGTTTACCGACCTCGAAGCAATTTTTTTAGGTACATGTTGTAATGATAAGTGTGACCAGTAGATGGCAGTCAAACATAAGGGATACGTGTAGACAGCATTATGATGGCAATATGACTCAAGTAAACAACACCAACATGTTTTATGTTCCTTTGAAAATATAGAACATTACAGACGGTGCTCAAAAATCTATCAAAATGTTTTAGTGCGAATTTGGTAAGCTATGAAGCCGCACCGCTTTATTTTTTAATTTTTATTATGATGTGTGTATAAGGTAAGACATATTATCTGGCGTTTTGTTTCACAATATTATGCAAAAGAAACTTTTCTTACCTTCTGGTACCTGCTGATGTGTATTTGGGATCTGCATAAATCCTGAAAACTTGCGTGCGTCCGCCTTTGTAGTCTGTGTGGACACCGTAGTCGATACACTGCAGAAAGTCAGTGTTCAAAAACAAGAAAAAAAAATACAAAAATGTGGGGTATTTTATTTGAACTAAGCAAAATTATCTGCCAATAGAACAATAAAATTCTGCTTGTCAAGACTTTCCAAAACAAGTAAAATTGGCTAACCTCAATGAACCCAAAAATACCTTAAAATAAGTACATTCTCACTAATAAGTGCAGTTTTCTTGGTAGAACTTTTTGATCAATATGTTGAAAAATATTCTTAAATTAAGTAAATGCTAGTGCCATTATCTTGACATAATGATATGTGCTCGGAATCATGATTTTTTTTTTCATGCTTGAAGTAATAAATTATTACTTTAAAAAAGTAGTTTTATACGTGTGAGTGTTGATGACACAGCTTTGCAACAGTTGATATTATAGTTTCAAGCATGTTTTACTCACTATACCGTATTTTTCGGACTATAAGTCAGTTTTTTTTCATAGTTTGGGTGCGACTTATACTCAGGAGCGACTTATGTGTGAAATTATTAACACATTACCGTAAAATATCAAATAATATTATTTAGCTCATTCACATAAGAGACTAGACGTATAAGATTTCATGGGATTTAGAGATCAGGAGTGACAGATTGTTTGGTAAACGTATAGCATGTTCTATATGTTATAGTTATTTGAATGACTCTTACCATAATATGTTACGTTAACATACCAGGCACGTTCTCAGTTGGTTATTTATGCCTCATATAACGTACACTTATTCAGCCTGTTGTTCACTATTCTTTATTTATTTTAAATTGCCTTTCAAATGTCTATTCTTGGTGTTGGCTTTTATCAAATAAATTTCCCCCAAAAATGCGACTTATACTCCAGTGCGACTTATATATGTTTTTTTTCCTTCTTTATAATGCATTTTCGGCTGGTGCGACTTATACTCCGGAGCGACTTATACTCCGAAAAATACGGTAGGTCATCAAATCTCAGCAACAAGCTGTAATATCTTACTGAGATAATTTAGGACCAAAACCCTTAAAACAAGTAAAAGACTCTAACATAAAATCTGCTTAGTGAGAATAATTATCTTATCAGACAGAAAATAAACAAATATCACCCTTATTTGAGATATTTAATTTTGCTTAGATTTCAGTTTTTGAAGTGAATAAGCTTCTTCTTTTTCTCTATCTTCTTGTTAAGGGACATTCATCCTCCGCTGTTGCCATTTGTAATATAAAGTAGTGTAAAGTTCTCACTTATATCTGTCAGTAAACTCGCCATGAAAGCGCTAAAACATACCGGTGTAGTGAGTTTACATTATTCAGGAAATGAATAATCACAATTCAACAGGTCTGAAAAGAAGTAGGAAACCGCCATACTTATCCCTCACCGAAGAATATGCAGCTTTTCAGTGTAAAATAAATACTTTTTAAAGTTGGGAATTGACAAAGCGTGCGCATGACCATGCAAAGGATGCAAAAAAAACAAAAAACAAATCCAATTAGAGCACAATGACCTGTTGCTGGCATGACTGTAATCACAGAGAATGGAATAGAAAGCCCGTGGTGGTGGATGAAATGCTCCTAATGGAGTCCCCGCATGGTTCAGCAGGTTTGATGCCACCTTATCGCCAGTTTAATGAATGGCCACGCCACAACGCTTTCTGAGATTCAATTCATTAAGTATGTTTTATGACGCATCGGGGCAGAAAAAAGTGCTCCGACCAGTTACAGTATGTACTGATTAGTCATCAAAATCCCAAGCTGGTGTAATAAGGGGGTGAACGATTATGCTTCCTAAATCACCTTGCGTGGAAGTATCGAGCTGAACAAGACATTTTTGGACTATTTCATGCTTCCAAATTGGGTTTAATGCCCAGTTGTCAAAATGTTTTGGAATTTGTAGCGCTTTCCTCTGAAATCAGGCACAATATGCTTTTGACTTAGTTTGAATTTTGAAGTCTATAGACATTAAAACCTCAATTCATGACTTAAATGCTTCTTCAACATGGTTCCTCATCTGAAAAAGTCTTATAGATAAGCAGAGTTGCCCATAAGAAGCAATGCAAACACAGATAATTGGTTCTAGCCTGGACAAAAGTCCCTATTTAAAACACTGTAATGTGTGTATATATATCTATTAGGGTTGTACGGCAGGGGTGGGCAATTAATTTTCACCGGGGGCCGCATAAGCAACCCGAGCACTGCTGGAGGGCCACACGACAATATTTCAATTAAATTTTGCTCAATATTATTTTTGATTTACCATAAGATAAATAATAATGATGATAATAATTAATAATAATAATAATAATTTCATTTAACCTAACTTAACTTTATACAAAAGCAGATTGCTTTTTAAGGTCACTTTATCCTGCATTATCCAACATTTTTTCCCCATCAGATTTGGACAACCATCTGTTGTTAAAAATAGTTTTTAATCATATCTATTCTATATTGTTTTTTATATTGGTTTTATATGTAATTGTTTTTTCTTTTTATTCAGTCATTGGTGGAGCTAAGGATAATATTTGAATATTGTTTGTAATATTGTTGTGCAGCACTTTGGAAACATTTTGTTGTTTAAATGTGCTAATAAATAAAGTGGATTGGATTGTCACACCTGCCAGCTTGTCCCAACACGCATTTACCTCTGTGAACAAGTCATTACCTGTGGTTGTCTCTTTAATTGACTGCATCAGAGCTCTCATCCAAAGTTAGCGAAAAACAGTCCATGTCTCCGGGCATTATCAGCGCAACAAAGTCCAATAAGCACTCCTTAATAAACTCTCCGTCAGAAAACGCCTTACTTTTTCTGGCGCTTTTGTGAGAAATGACGAAACTTGTCCTGACGGCTGCATCTCTGGGGGTGTGAAATATGGCACAAAGTCCTTGTTGGCTTTGCAGTTTTACCATCAACGCATCAGCCTCCCTTGTGCGCGCTTCATCAGACACATTCCGGTATTTTCCCTCGTGTTTCTTCGTGTAGTGGCGATTAAAATGATATTTAAACACAGCAACCTGTGTACCACACATTAAGCACACGGCTTTACCATTAATTTATGTAAAGAAATACTTGGCAGTCCATGTCTTGTTGGAAACACGCCATTCCTCATCAACTTTTCTTTTTTTAGCGTCTCATCACTTGTCTCTATGCACCTTCACTCACAGGTTCCCCCCGGACATATGGCATAAATAACACATTTCAAAATAAAAGCAGCACAGTTGTATTGCGCGCACAACATAGATGTTTTTTAAACTTTATTTTGTAATTTGTAATTGCGCCGTTCAATTCACTCACAATCGCACACGCGCATACGTCCACACGGAAGAAATACAAATAACGCTTTTCAAAACAAAAGCAGCACCGTTGTATTGCACACTCGAAATAGATACTTTTTGAAATTTATTTTGTAATTTATGATTGGCCTCACGCGGGCCGGACAGGGATGCGCAAAGGGCCGGATGCGGCCCGCGGGCCGTACAATGCCCAGGTCTGTTGTACGGTATACCGGTACTAGTAAGGTTGCGCAATACTAATGAATCACATTCGGTACTATACCGCCTATAAAAAGTACCGTTTTTTTTTTTTTTTTTGCTGGTTTTACGAGCGGAGGAGCATGTTCGGCAGCGCACAATCACGGAGTACTTACAAGCAGACACAGTGTGTAGACAGAAAAGGGAGAATGGACACATTTTTGGCCTAAAAACTAAAGATAAAAGTGAAGTTATAAC